>NW_028248653.1:0-364819 GCF_964263255.1 Lissotriton vulgaris
CTTTGGCAAAATGTGTGTGTGTGTGTGTGCGTGTGTGTGTGTATATATATTTTTATATATGAGAGTTGCTACGACAAATTATTGGCTTGGAAAACATCGGGAGTAATAAGCAAAGATGAATATTTGTTTCTAAAAAATACTACACCGACAACACTGGTACTCTATTTATTCCCAAGTTACACAAAGATCCAATTCACCCCCTGGGCTTCCCATCATCTCTGCGAAGAACAGTTTAACTGAAAATGCATCTCAATATATTGATCATTTTTTACAGGACTTTGTACAAGCTTTACCCTCATACCTTAAAGACACTGGTGATTTTTTGGCAAAATTACAAACTTGTGAGTGGCAAAATGATTATTTATTAATCACAATGGATATAGCCGCACTATATACGAGCATAAATCACAAGGATGGTATGAGAGCTATTGAACATTATTTGGCACAAAGATCTGCAGGCTATAGACATCATAATAAAATGATCATGGATATGATGGACATTTGTTTAAATAACAATATCTTTCTGTTCCAACATGTGTTATACCAACAATTGAGGGGAGTTGCAATGGGGGCCAGTTTCTCCCCCAGCTATGCGTGTTTCCACATGGGCTGGTGGGAGAAACTGGTTCTCCATAGAGAATACTCCAACACCCTCATACAACATGTAAAATGTTGGTGGCATTATATAGACGATCTGTTTTTAATTTGGCATGGTACAAAATCTGAGCCAATCAAATGTATCCATCAGCTGAATCTAAATGATTTAAATTTACAATTGACTTTAGAAATTAGTGCTGAGCGGGTCCTTTTTTTAGACGTAAAAGTCTATATTGAAGATGGTAAAATAGAAACTAAGATGCATAGAAAACCCAGCGCTGTTAATGCAGTGCTACATGCGCAGATCCATCATCCAAAACACTTGGTTCAGAGCATCCCCTACGTGGAGATGCTACGAATAAAAAGGATCTGCAGCACTAGAAAAGAACTAATAAAAGCACAACAGGATTGTAAAAGAAGGTTTTTAGCCCGTGGGTACAGCAACAAATGTATTAATGCTGCTATTTAAAAAAACTGAACAAATAGACAGAGAAGATCTTCTAAAACATGTAAGACCAGAGACCAATACAACTGTTAATACTGTAGTACAAAAGGAAACAATTGAAAAAGAACCTCCAAATGATTTTAGAATGATTGTAGGGTACAGTAATCAACAGAAAGAGGTAACACACATAATACAGAGAAATTGGCCTTTGGTCAAAAGTGATCCTGTCCTAGGCCCGAGTTTACCTCTCAGACCATCGATCACCAACAAGAGGGCACCAAATATGAGAGATAAATTAGTGGTAAATAACCCAATAGAACAACCTAAAATAAACTGGCTAAGTCAACGAAAAGGTTTCTTCAGGTGTAAAACCTGTAAAGCCTGCCAGAATGGAGTTAATACCACCAGTTTTTCAAAAGCATTTGGGGCAGGTGAACATATAATTACAAAATCTCTGTCGTGTAAAACAGAATATGTTGTATATGTCCTCGAGTGTCCCTGTGGGCTTAGGTACGTGGGAAGTACCAAGCTACAGGGGCACAAAAGGATGTTGCAACATATTAGAGCAATTAATAACCGTGACCCAGTGTACCCAGTGGCTCGCCATTTTAACGAAGCTCACCAAGCAGATTCTAAGCTCTTGAAATACTATATTATAGACAGTGTACCCTTCAACAAAAGAGGAGGTGACAGTGAAGGTGCTCTGAGAAACCTTGAAACACGATATATTTTGGAACTTGATTCAAAATATCCAAATGGCCTCAATATTACAGAAGACCTATATACTTGTCTATAATATGTATAAACAAAAAGACTTCGGAATTTATGAATCTTTTAAGGTCAGTTTTGGGTCAGAGATTCAAACCTTCTAGAGATCAGGCATCACAGAAACAGGCCAATGTAAATTATGCATGATAATAGTAAAAGAGCATTTTGAAAACATGTTTTAAGGCGATGTAGTAAGCGCAATCATCTTTTATGGGATATTTTATGATATTTTATTCACATTTATTAAAAAGAAAGGTTTTCACACATTGCACCTTATAGAGCACAGAGATTTCTGTTGCTCTAAAAAAATGGAAAATACTTTTTGCATGAACAGTGGACTAAGAGTATGGTAGAAACCAAATATTTAAGTTATATGCAGTCAGGATTTAAATTAGGTCAAGTAGATGTAAATAGATGTACTTTGAAAATCATATTATTTTAAAATTATTTTTAAGGAAAAATATGAATATCTATTTATTGACTTATTTATTCCCCAAATCCAATTTCATATTAACGTATTGATGTGTTTTTATATATTTAGTGTATATGTATTGTTTACATCTGTACAAATATATATACTGAAAGCTTATTATATTGCACATAGCACTTTATATAATAAGGATGTAATATTATTTACATGGATTTGACTGCATCAGAAAAACTATCTAAAATATGGTATTTACACCACGATTTTCTAAAAAATACTCTTGTCAAAGGGAAAAACAAACAATAAAAAAAGAAAAAAATGTTGAAACAAAAAATTTAAAAATGTTCATGCAAGCTCACGTAACTTAATGTATGCACTGTCACTTTAATGGGTGTGATTACAAAAGAAAAAATGTGTTTAAAAGCAGTCATGTGATGTATGCACGTGTCATGTAATCAAGGCACTTTGGTGCTGAAACGCGTAATGGCTGACTGAGCACAATCTAATAAACTGATTTTGTGCACTTAATTGCGGTCCGTGATCCTGCTTTTTGTGATATCGCAAACGCCGGCTGGCAGAGGAGTTGCTGCAATATATATATATATATATATATATATATATATATATATATATATATATATATATATATATATATATATATATATATATATATATATATATATATCCTACTGGCGGTCACCAGTAGGTAGTTATAGTTAGGATATATATATATATATTGCACTTTTTTAAGTGTATGTGGATTTAACCAGGAATGTTTAGCGAAATGCTAAAAATGAAATTTGCGTTTTTGAAATTATTTAAATTGTAATTTCATTTAAAGCTTTTATGACGCTATAATACTGCAAATGAAATTTCCGATGTATATACCGATGTATTTGGAAAAACAGTGTCAAGGTCATGCAAAAATGATTTATGCCTTGATGGGACAGCTAAATTACATTGATTAAGTATAAATCATGTAGTCTTTTTGCTATGTCCATCGTTTTGTGTTCCTGAACATGTGACCTCGGTGGGAAGGGCTTTTTATTTAAAAATGGCTTTAATCACATACAGCCTTTATGTGAACAAGGGCGCCTGAGCCCGAAACGCGTCATCTGTCGACTGCTGTTTGGTTATATTTAAACATCTTGCCTGAGAACAGAAGTGGTTCGTGTCTCTTTCTTCGCCGCCGAGGCTTTGGTGGAAGTGGAAGGAGAAACCTGTTCGTAATTCTTAATACACGGAAGCTCGACTTTCTTAAGTTTTGACGAACCCTCTCACCCGGAAGCGGCTGCCGCCCTGAAGTCGAAGAAGCAAGTGGTTCGTGGTGAAACATTGGTAGCAGCCCCCTCGCGCCGCCACACGTCACAGGAGAGTAAAGGGTTACTGACCGGCACGAAGAACCAGACGGGTTCGAAGGAGAAGCGGAAGCAGTACCCGGTGAGTGACGACGGCATTGTGGCAGAGGTGGGGAGAGATCAGGCACAACGAAGCGACTCGAGACACGATCCGAGCTGCATTAGTTATATTAACCAATCAGTCAGCATGACAGACGAGGCTGTACGCCAGCGTGAAGCGGCAGCGGAGGAATTGTTCTGCAAAATACCCATATCAAACTCTAATGTTGTACCCTCTGTAAGCACACCGGCAGGGGCGGATGACAACGAGAAAACGTTACTGAAAGACCTCGAGAAGTACATGCGCTTGGAGATAACCAAGTGGTGGGAGCATTGCTCACTTACTAAGTATGCAGAGGTTGGGCGGGTTCCGAGAGGTCTCCGTATCCTTTTGGCCCCAAGTTATGACAACCCCAACCCTGCAATGCTAAAAGAATGGGCACAGAATAACTTAGAAGCTTCCATGACCTCAGTCCGCATTTTAATCAAATATGCAGCAATTGATCGAGTGGAAATAGTGAAGAAAATTGAAAACATTGAAGAAGAGCTAAAAAAATCTGCCAAAGTCGATTACATTAAAACGGCAAAAATTGCCATTGAAGAAAGGCTGCGCAAACACGAGGAAAAAATAAAACAACGTAAAGCGCATAAGTTTGCCAGGGATGAAGCAGACTATAACAACGGGCAAATCTTCACTTTCGCCCGGAAGTACAACAATGAAAACCGTAAGAAATTCGGGGAACAAAAGGGCAAAAGCAATGTGGAGCAAAACGCACAGAAATCCGCTGCAACAGGAGGAGCGGCAGCAGAAAGTATCAGCTTTGACTCTATTTCCATATCCAGTGAATCCAGCATAGAAAGCGGAGAGAGACCTACACCAACAATTGTACTTGATGCAGGAGAAGAATTGGATTTTTTAGTAGCAGAGAGACTGCGGTCTTTGAGACCGAGAAAGGACAGCAAACCACAGCAAAAAATACAAGAAAAAACAGACGAAGAAAAGAAAGAAGAAAAATCAACAAACAAAAAAGGAAAAAACAAAAAGAAGAGCAACTGGACAAGGAGAAAGTAGATTTGGATAAAACCATTATTAACTTGTCTAAAGTACCTTTGTCTGATGCTGAAAAAACATTGTTGTCTCTGGGTCTTAATTTCTGTCCCGGCCAAACTTTTAATTACAGCTCCACAAGAATTGACGTCTTTAGGTTTGTTAGAAAACTCAAATTGAAAAAACATTTCTTTTTGAAAAATGCCAAAGATAAAGACGGGGAGTCACAACAAGAAATGATAACTCATGTGGAAAGTCTAGGGATAAGGGCAGCAGACATCCCTACTTACCTGGACCTCCATGATTTGAATACTGGCGAGGCAGCAAACAGTGAAAATTAATGTGACCCATCTACCCAGATCAGAATGAACAACATCAATCTACTACAGAAAGGTGCTGGGATCAGCCCTTTTAAGAAAAAATCCAAATATATCCCCATGATGCCGAGGGATGCATTAGACACGTTTCACGACTGTGTGGTCGAAGACATTAAAAGATTGAATAAACAAATACAGTCTGAGAAATTCAAACAAAGAAAACATGTTGAGCAAAAGAAAAGGGACTATGCCAATCTGATGAAGAAATTAGGGAAGAATAACGAAATCATCATTAAAAAATCGGACAAGGGGGGTAATTTAGTTATCTGGCCCCGGGAAGATTATATCAAGGAGGCAAAACGTCAGCTTGACAATATTGATTGTTATGAGCCATCTAACATCAAAAAATACAAACAGGCTACAGATTCGCTTAAGAAACTGTTAACACAATTGCGCAGCGATGGCCTAATCTCCAATGATGAGTTTAAGTTTATGCACAATGAAACTCCAATTATACCAGTATTTTATTTAATACCAAAAGTGCATAAGTGTGTTCTCCCCACTCCTGGCAGGCCTATCATTTCCGCTATTGGCAGCGCAGCGGAACAGGTGGGCCAATATATAGACTTTTTCTTGCAGAATCATGTAAAAACACTGCCTAGTTACATCAAAGATACTGGTGACTTCCTGGGTAAAATTAGGAATATTCAATGGTCGGAAGGGATGTATTTAATTTCTTTAGACATTGAATCCTTGTACACTAGTATAGACCACCAGGCAGGATTATCAGCTGTAAAATTCTTTTTGGACCAAAGACCGTGCGAATTCTATCAGCACAATAAGGCTATAGTGAGCATGATGCAGTGGTGTCTCCATAACAACTTCTTTCTTTTTGGAAAGGAGTTGTTTAAACAACTAAGGGGTGTGGCCATGGGAGCTTGCTTCTCCCCCAGCTATGCGTGCTTGCACGTTGGCTGGTGGGAGGAGCAGGTGCTCAAAAAAGACTATTCTGCCATATATGAGGAAAACATCATACACTATTACAGGTTCATCGATGACATTTTCATCGTGTGGCGGGGTAGTAAAGACAAGGCGGTGGAATTCATCAATAACATCAACATGATTAGTCTGAATCTCCACTTTACCCACTACATAGATAGCTCCAGCCTGGAATTTCTTGATGTTAAGCTGTATATAGCCAATGGCAGAATAGAGAGTACATTATTTAGAAAGTCCACAGCTGGTAATGTCACACTCCATGCCACCAGTGCCCATCCCAGGCACTTGATAGCCAGCATCCCCTACGGGGAATTGCTACGCTTGAAAAGGATATGTAGCACGGAAGCTGAATTCAATTAGGCATGGGCGTAAAATCCGTTCCGCTCGCGGATTTTGCGGATTTTCGGTAAATCCGCAATCCGCGAGATTCGCGGATTTCCCGCAAAATCCGCAAATCCGCGCGCTGCGGATTTTTTGCTTGTGTTCGCACTGCTCGCGGCCCGCGGCGCGGGCAGCAACAATCTCGCACTCGCGAAATTACAAAAAAAAATAAAAATGGCGGAGGAGTGAAGGAAGGAAGTGGCCCAGTCTCCAACTTCCTGTTCCTGTCCAGCAAGTTCCTCCCATTGGGGAGGGGTGAAGGAAGTGCCCCAGTCTCCAACTTCCTGTTTCCTTTCCTGGCCATTTTGGATTCGATCTTGACTGGGAAGGATTACTTTTTGTGGATGCTGCTGGATATTTGGATTTGAGGCCTTTTGGATTCAAAATTTGATTTCACAAGTAAGTTGATAAGTTGATGTTGTTTGTGGTGATTTTTGTGTGTGTTTTTCGACTTTTGGGGTGGTGTTGGGGGCTGGCTATGTTGGTGGTGGGCCATTTGTATTACTTTTGGATTCGAAATTTGATTTCACAAGTAAGTTGATAAGTTGATTTTCTTTGTGGTGATTTTTGTGTGTGTTTTCCGACTTTTGGGGTGGTTTTGGTGATTTAGCGGGTATTTTGCCGCGTTCGCGTCGTGAAGCAACAATCTCGCACTCGCTAAATTGCAAAAAGTGCAATTCTGCACCAGAAAACCACCAGCAGGCAGCATAAACCTTCTGAAACTTGATGGATGGCATTCGATTGTGGTGATTTGTGTTGTCTTTTTTGACTTTTTGGTGTAGGGGTTGGGGGCTGGCTATGTTGGGTGGGGCCATTTTGAGGCATGGTCCTCCTGGCCATGTGGATGGGGGTCAAGCGGCCATTTTGAAGGCAGGCAGTGATCTTTGTGCCATAGGCCTGCACCCATTTTTCCTTGCTTTCACCCCTTGTGCCCAGGTTGAGTCAGTGGTACATGAAACTACATGCCTCTCTGTGGGCTCTCTTGGATCAATGTTGAATTCCTGTTTCCCAAAAATGTAGCAATTCTTATTTTTGATATTTCCATATTGTGGTGTGCACGTGTGTATTCGAAATTTGATTTCACAAGTAAGTTGATAAGTTGATTTTCTTTGTGGTGATTTTTGTGTGTGTTTTCCGACTTTTGCGGTTGTTTTGGTGATTTAGCGGATGTTTTGCCGCGTTCGCGTCAGGAAGCAACAATCTCGCACTCGCTAAATTGCAAAAAGTGCAATTCTGCACCAGAAAACCACCAGCAGGCAGCATAAACCTTCTGAAACTTGATGGATGGCATTGGAATGTGGTGATTTGTGTTGTCTTTTTTGACTTTTTGGAGTAGGGGTTGGGGGCTGGCTATGTTGGGTGGGGCCATTTTGAGGCATGGTCCTCCTGGCCATGTGGATGGGGGTCAAGCGGCCATTTTGAAGGCAGGCAGTGAGCTTTGTGCCATAGGCCTGCACCCATTTTTCCTTGCTTTCACCCCTTGTGCCCAGGTTGAGTCAGTGGTACATGAAACTACAAGCCTCTCTGTGGGCTCTCTTGGATCAATGTTGAATTCCTGTTTCCCAAAAATGTAGCAATTCTTATTTTTGATATTTCCATATTGTGGTGTGCACGTGTGTATTCATAAATGCCTACTTGCAAACTATTAATTGAAGCGCCACATATGCAACATATATTTAACTGATGTTCCTCTGTCTTCGTTTGCTTTTAGGTGCACAAAGTCAAGAACTCCGCATCATCGTTGAGCATCAGTGCCAGGAAGAAGTCCTGCTGTGGCCTGCTGTTCCGACATCTGAAGAAGAATCAGAAGATGGGTCCGAAAAGAGGTGCCCGTAGCTCCTCTTGCAAGAAAGATGTCTCTACTAAGGAGAAGAAGAAGCAAGTGGCACCACTTACCAAGGAGTCTGGTGCCTCGACCACTAAATTTATGTGGAAAAAAGAACCAAAGTCCACCATGAGTGCTGCACAGGTAGCCTGTTTATTGGTTCAATCACCAACGACCAGTGATGTTGGCTCAAGTACTATTCAACAACCAAAGCCGCAACAACAACTGCATGAGCTAACAGTACAAGCACAAGTACATGCGCAAGGAGCTGTCCGAGAAGGAGCTGGCCGAGAAGGAGCTGGCCGAGAAGGGGAAGGCCAAGAAGGGGAAGGCCGAGAAGGGGAAGGCAGAGAAGGGGAAGGCCGAGAAGGAGAAGGCCGAGAAGGAGAAGGCCGAGAAGGAGAAGGCCGAGAAGGAGAAGGCCGAGAAGGAGAAGGCCGAGAAGGAGAAGGCCGAGAAGGAGAAGTCCATGGAGAGTTGCAAGTAGAGGTCAGTGAAGAGGGCCATGTAGCGGCGCATGGAGCGGTGCAAGTGGCCACAATGGTTGTTCTTCCCGAAGTCGGGGCACAGGAGGAAATTGACTTTGGACCCGGGGTATCAAGTCAGGAAGACAAAGCCACTCCTCCTGATGATTCATTTTCTCCCAGCTCCCCAGCAAGGAAAAGATCAAGGAGGGTGTGTAGAAGTTCCTCTTCAAGCCCCGCTCCCTCAGATGATCTGCATCAAGATTGGCAACCATCTCCGACGTCTGAGAGGGAGGCACACCATGAGCTGAGAAAGGTATCAAATGTTAAAAGGAAGGGCCCCGGAAAGCTCATACTTATGGATCCGAACGTCGGACTTGATGAAGTGGTGCATTCTGATGTTGATGAACAGGATGACAGCAATGACCTAGTCATCACACACGTCATTCCAGCCACACCGGCCATGCAGCAGACAGACATTTATACCCTATCCCGACGTCATGCTGAGCGTGACCCTGGCGATGTGGCACTGGTAGCACCACCAACGCAGTCATTTAGTACAAGTTCACCAAAACCTACAGCTCCCATATTTTCTCCCCAGAGGGGAACTCCATCCAGCTCGACTCCCTCAAGTAGGGTTGCTGCAATAATTGCACAACCCAGTAGAGGTCTGCAAGGCTCATCCACCACTGCTTCATCTGGCATTGGCAGTATCATCACCTCGTGCGGCAAAACCAGAAGTTTCCAGTCCCCAGTTTGGAACTATTTTAGTGTCCATGCAAAGCATGATAACCTAGCCGTTTGTTCCATTTGTACGACTACAGTTAGCCGCGGTAAGATTGGTACCAACTATGGTACCGGAGGCCATCTAGGTCATCTTGAAAGAAGGCACTCTGTAGAATGGTTTGCGCACCTAGCAAACATCAAGGCAAAGGAATCCCAAAGGGCAAGTGGCCAAAATAAACCCGTACTAGGTGTTTCATCTGAAGATGACGGAGAGGTAGAAGAAGCGTCAGACATTTATCCGGGCGCACCCAGTACCCCTGGCAGCACCACACCCTCCGGAACACATAGGAGGCACACTGAGAGTCTGGGAGACACACCAATGCGGAAAATGTCAACACTGAGCAGAAGTGGGTCGAAGAAGGCATCAGCATCATCCATTAAACTTGTCCAGCGCAGCATTACAGACATGTTCTCCTCAGATGCGCCATTTCAACGCAACCACCCAATTGTGCGCCTGTATAACACTAAGCTGGCTAAAATGCTAGCGGTGGACCTTCTCCCTTTTTCGTTTGTCGAAGGTGTGGGTTTTCTTGAACTCGTGGCAACACTGGCCCCTAAATGGAAGGTTCCTAGCCGGTTCTATTTTGCCAGGGTTGCTGTTCCAGCACTACATAAAGAGGTGCTTGAGTTGGTTGGGGCAGCTTTGCAGAAGAGTGCTGTTCACACTATACACCTGACAACAGACATGTGGACCAGTTGCCAAGCCCTTGATTACATGTGCATCACTGCACACTGGGTCTCTTTTTAGGGGTTGCAAAACGGATAAATGCAGGTGGTGACTTGGTCGACATTTTTAAGGGTGCTCGTAAACATGCAACATTAGCCATGTTTGGCATGGAGAAAACTCATACTGCAGACAACATTTTGCATGACTTTAACAAAAAGGTCTTGCAATGGCTGCCCAAAAGAAATTGCAAGGTTGGTTATGTTTCTACTGATAATGGCAGCAATGTAGTTAAGGCCATGGCGGACGGTGACTATTTCAGAGTGCCGTGTTTGGCGCACTGTATGAACCTTGTCGTGCAAAAGTTCTTGAAAAAAGAACCTGCAGTCGACAAAATACTGACCATCTGCAGAAGAATATGCACACATTTCAACCATTCTTTTAAGACCCGGAAGGAGCTGAGGCGCCAGCAAAATGTACGTAGAATGCCAGTGAAAGCACTTATCCAGGAGGTGGCAACACGTTGGAACTCAACCTTCTACATGCTTGAGCGTCTGCATGAGCTGTTTACAGTAGTCAATGAGTATTTCTACAACCTGGGTGGTGATCCGACAGAAATGATGCTAGCGGTGGAGCAATGGCAGCTAGTTAAAAGCCTGACAGACATGCTTCGTCCTTTTGAGGTCTTCACGCGTGAAGTCAGCAGGGAGGACTGTTCTTTGAGCAAAGCTATCCCATTGTTGCTGAAGCTCGAGCACTAAGTCAAGGTGGTGTCTTCAGAATTAAAGGATGCGGGAAAGAATGAAGCATATGAGTTGGCGCAGAGATTATTACAACGCCTAGTTAGCAATAAACGGCTTGTAAATATCAAGAAACAACAGCACTACATTTGTGCTACTATTCTGGATCCACGTTACAGAAAGCCATTGTTAGGAAAAGTATTAATTCCTTTTGAAACTTCAGATGTTACAGAGTACAAAGGTTGGCTAGCTCGGTCAGCCATTCGTTTTGAAAGAGAGAGGAAGGTAACTGTAGGAGAAGACAGTACTAGTGAATCAGCAGGCCAACAGGCGTCGGATAAAAGCACTTCTGTGCCTGTGGCAGAAGTGAGTGTCTTTTCCTCTGAGCCGTTAACCACACCAGCAACCGTATCATCTGCACCAGGCACAGGCAATATGTCTGAAGAGGATTGGCTAAGTCAGCTAGGGTTTGCTTGTCCCAGAAAGGACACAGAAGTGCAAAGTACAGGAATGCGGGAGAACATTGTTTCAATGGTGCAGGCCTACCTGGATGACTCAACAGCGGTCAATATTACTGAGGACTCATTGGCGTATTGGCATGGGAAAAGAAACATATGGCGAGAGCTCACCAACCTGGCTATCAATTACTTGTCTTGCCCACTCGCAAGCGTGTCTTCAGAACGTGTTTTTAGTTCTGCTGGTGGCATTGTGACTTCCAAAAGGTCCCGCCTCTTGCCCGCAAATGTGGAGCGGCTCACCATGATAAAGATGAACTAGCACTTCATACCACCAGATTACAAAGTACGAGAATGCACGCAGGAAGAAGAGGACACCGACCTACCTGAGGAAAGTTCTCCTCAGTTACCACAAGTACTACCGACTGAATTTGCAGAATATGAGGACGAGTTCATTTTCCCTGACACCGAGTTCTGAAAATGAGTCAATGATTCATTAACTTTATTTTTTGTTCGACTACTTATTCACTTTTATTCCTGTGTGTCTGTCTTTCTTTGTTTACCAAGTGCTTGATCCCATTCACAACAAAACTGTAATCACCCAATCAAAGAACAAGCCCATCAGCAGAACTGTCTTGCCGCAGCATTCATCAGGTTCACAAGTTAGTTGCCAAGAACTCAGTCCTGGTCGTCTATCCTCCTCCTCCAGACTCATTCTATCCATTTCCCGTAATGCTGATGCCTGGATTCCGCACAATGAAGAAACTTACGTTGACGAGTCCCCTAAAGAGGTACTGGAAGTAGTGAGTCCTGCTGCAGAACGCTTTAGGACACTGTGAATTCCAGGTGGAGACAACCCTCAACAAACACAAATTACAGGTAAGATAAGCGTTTGGATGGGAGGTAGTATAATGGAGTATTAGGAGGAGAGGCGAGAGAGTGACAGTGGTACTACTAGTAAACTCCTAGGACTCTTGATTTAGGAAACTCTGTGACAGGCATTTAACTTTGGAAAACATTTGGCCAACTACAGGTTGCTTTTGCTTTGCAGAAAATCCACGCCGGGAAACTCCAGTTGGGGCCCTGCTGCAGAACGCTTTAGGACACTGTGAATTCCAGGTGGAGACAACCCTCAACAAACACAAATTACAGGTAAGATAAGCGTTTGGATGGGAGGTAGTATAATGGAGTATTAGGAGGAGAGGCGAGAGAGTGACAGTGGTACTACTAGTAAACTCCTAGGACTCTTGATTTAGGAAACTCTGTGACAGGCAGTTAACTTTGGAAAACATTTGGCCAACTACAGGTTGCTTTTGCTTTGCAGAAAATCCACGCCGGGAAACTCCAGTTGGGGCCCTGCTGCAGAACGCTTTAGGACACTGTGAATTCCAGGTGGAGACAACCCTCAACAAACACAAATTACAGGTAAGATAAGCGTTTGGATGGGACGTAGTATAATGGAGTATTAGGAGGAGAGGCGAGAGAGTGACAGTGGTACTACTAGTAAACTCCTAGGACTCTTGATTTAGGAAACTCTGTGACAGGCATTTAACTTTGGAAAACATTTGGCCAACTACAGGTTGCTTTTGCTTTGCAGAAAATCCACGCCGGGAAACTCCAGTTGGGGCCCTGCTGCAGAACGCTTTAGGACACTGTGAATTCCAGGTGGAGACAACCCTCAACAAACACAAATTACAGGTAAGATAAGCGTTTGGATGGGAGGTAGTATAATGGAGTATTAGGAGGAGAGGCGAGAGAGTGACAGTGGTACTACTAGTAAACTCCTAGGACTCTTGATTTAGGAAACTCTGTGACAGGCATTTAACTTTGGCAAACATTTGGCCAACTACAGGTTGCTTTTGCTTTGCAGAAAATCCACGCCGGGAAACTCCAGTTGGGGCCCTGCTGCAGAACGCTTTAGGACACTGTGAATTCCAGGTGGAGACAACCCTCAACAAACACAAATTACAGGTAAGATAAGCGTTTGGATGGGAGGTAGTATAATGGAGTATTAGGAGGAGAGGCGAGAGAGTGACAGTGGTACTACTAGTAAACTCCTAGGACTCTTGATTTAGGAAACTCTGTGACAGGCATTTAACTTTGGAAAACATTTGGCCAACTACAGGTGAATCAACACGATGACAGTGTTCCGTAAAACAAACTTACTGCAAAACCACCACCCACCAGGCTCAAAAGTAGTAAAAAACAGCTATGCTCAGATAAAGTTTGAAAAAGTAAATTTTTATATCCCTAACAAAATAAACTCCCGCAAGACCCTCCCTAACCCCAACAAATAAATAGTCCATCAAAAGTCCTCAAAAACCCCAACTCCCAATTCCCACCCCCCAAAAGTCTCTAAAAAAGGGGCAAGGGACACTCTACGGATGCAGGTTGTTGAATTTGGCCTCCAGGGCATCAAACTTCTCCTGGATGATGGCTTGATCTAAACGGAGGCCCTCCACCAGAGTCTGATACTCCTTCCATCTCTGGACCTCCGCCTCTAGGTTGGACACTCTGCGGAGTGCAAGGCGCAAGCGAGCCTTTACAGTACTGTGAGGAGGTGCAGCCTTTGCTGCTCGGCGGTGGCGTCTTCCAGCACGGCTCCGGTTGGCTGGAGCACTGCGCTTACCGGCAGAACGTGGGGTCACGGAGGAGGATGCAGAAGATGTTACACTGGAGTGCGTGTCGTCCCCCTCCATTTCCACCAGCCGGCGATATTGCGCAACAGTGGCATCCAGCCTCCGTTGCCGGGCAAGTACAGCCCGCATACTCCTGCTCGGTTTCGATGTTTTGGTATTACCAACTATAAGAAGAAAGAAAAACATAATCTGTAACGAATGCTCTTTAAGAATATGATTAACACAAAATGATTCAGCAGGAAGTTGTGTCACAGTACAACTAGCAACTAGCCAGCGCAGTACAAAACTATTGAGGCCAGTATCATGGGCGTCCGCATGGAGGGGCAAGGGGGGGCGCTTGAATCACCATTTCTCTTCCCACAACTCACTTGTATCCTTGGTTTGGTGCTCTTTCATATGAAAGAGATCTGGCAGAAGTGAGTGACTTTTCCTCTGAGCCGTTAACCACACAAGCAACCGTATCATCTGCACCAGGCCCAGGCGATATGTCTCTATCTCTCTCTCTGTCTCCCTCCGTCTCCCTCTACCTCGCTGTCTCTCTCTCTGTCTCCCTCCCTCACCCTCCCTCTGGCTCCCTCCCTCTCTCTCTCCTTCTGTCTTCCTCTCTCTCTGCCTCTATCTGTCTGTCGGTCCCAGCCTGCTGTAATTACCATATTGTAATTTGTCACTGGTCCAGCACTGGATACACATCATATGCTATCTAAGAGTCAGATAGTACCATGATCCAGCTTACCTGTACTCCACACCACCGCTGCCTGCTTCCTCACAGTCTGATTGTCCAATTGCGCTGCATCCTCCCCAGAGTCGCCCTCAGACTCCGAGTCGATGACGATCACGTCCGAGCTGGCCCCGCCACCAGCTGTTCCACCTAAAAAATATATTTAAGACTGTTAGATTACACCACTCACTAGTATTTGGTCTAGGAATGAAGAAGTTTGAAAACAGAAAAAATAATTGACTGTCTACTCTAGTCTAAAGTAAAAATGTCCCTCCTTCCAGGGAAGGCTGTTGTCTTGCTGCACTTTTTTGTCACAATTGATGAATGCTTGCTTAATTTTAACACACATCTTTTTTCTCTGAACAGACAGACGCTGGACTTCTACGGACAAGAGCAACCAACTAAACCAGGTGAAAGCTCGGCTCGACCACAAGACATGTGTTCCATTACTCATCAACTCAGCACCAAGCACTTTTCCTTTTCCAGCTAACTACATTACTACAACTAAGTCTGCTTTCGTCTCCGAGAGAATATTAACAGCCACCAACAAATCTAAAGAGATATTTAAGGTCCTCGGCGAATTAACATCGGACGCCAGGACACTCCCGAACTTGCCCCCTTCCGCAGAGTCATGCAATGCCTTAAACTCCTTCTTTATCGACAAGATCTCGGCAATTAAAAATTCCATTCCCTATTCCCTCCCCTCAGTTGCAGCTGTAGCCCCCCCTGCTAACATCTCCACTTTGTCCTGTTTCCCCACACTCGATTCTGACTCCCTTGCCAAGTTGGCCACCCGAGTGAAATCCGGTTCCCCCAAGGACTGTTGTCCTCCTTCAGTACTTCGCGACCTTTGTTACACACTTCCGCACTGTATCCTACCCTTACTCAACACCTCCCTTAACTCTGGCACAGTCCCCAGGTCGTTTAAGGAGGCTGTACTGGTGCCTCTGCTAAAAAAAACTGGCGCGGACCCAGCGGTCCTCACCAACTACCGGCCCATCTCCCTCTTGCCTTTCCTGTCTAAAATCCTGGAGGCACATGTTACTACTTGCCTCTCGCAATTTATCGAGGAGTCCAACTTCCTGGAAATAAACCAGGCCGGCTTTAGACCAGCCCATTCCACTGAGGCTGTGATTCTCGCCGTGCTGGACAACCTCAGAAGCAATGCTGACAGAGGACTCCCCCAGGCATTAGTCCTACTAGACTTATCGGCGGCATTCGACACAGTGGATCATAACATCTTACTCCACCGTGTCGAGGCCGCCGGAGTCTGTGGGCCTGCCTTGTCCTGGGTCAAATCTTTCCTAGAGGGTAGATCTCAAGCAGTGAGCTTGGGTCCCTTTAGCGCCACCAGTGTTCCTTCATCCTGCGGGGTTCCCCAGGGATCTTCTCTGTCCCCCCTCCTTTTTAATTTATACCTTCAACCTCTCCTTCACTCCCTAGGTAGGTGGGACGTCACAGTGTTCAATTACGCGGACGATTTACAAATTATTTTCCCCCTCACCTCCCCTGACGCTGTCACCAACTTCCAGGCGGTCATGACACACATCCAACACTGGATGAACCAAAATCAATTAAAGCTCAATCCTGGCAAAACTGAGCTTCTCCTCCCTGGGAGAAGTGCCCCCCATTGGGGCCCTCAGTACTGGCCAACTGAGCTTGGGTCACCTCCCTCTCCCGCTTGCTGCGTAAAGAGTCTCGGGGTCATTATTGACTCTGAGCTCACTCTCAAGGCCCAGGTGAGTGCTGTAACATCCTCCTGTATGTTCCAGCTATACAGGATACGGAAAGTTGCCCATCTTCTGACTTCCGAAGCCCTGCTACAAGTCTTAATAGCTTTGGTGATGTCCCGTTTGGACTTCTCTAACGCCCTATACCATGGCCTCCCCAAATCCCAGCTGGCTAGGCTACAGATCATCCAGAACCAGGCTGCCAGACTGGCATTTAAAATCCCTAGATGGCAGTCGGCCAAACCTCTGTTACATCAACTACACTGGCTACCAGTCAGTGAAAGAATAGCCTTCAAGGTCTGTTGCCTGGTCTTCAAAGCCTTAACTGGTCCCTTCCCTGCTTTCCTGAAGTCCCTGATCACCCCTTACCGTCCTCCCCGCACCTTGAGGTCCACCCACCTTCAGCTTCTAGTTATCCCCCGGTTTAAACTCACTAAATCTGGCGGCCGCAGCTTCTCTCACCTGGCTCCCAAGCTATGGAATTCTCTTCCACTGTCACTCAAGACCTCTTGCTCCCTCCTATCTTTTAGGAAATCTTTAAAAACACTGCTCTTTTCACATCCCCACTAAACTCCTCTTGCTCAACCTCAGTGTCCTATCAGCGCCAGGAAACTCATGGTGACAGTGCGCTCAATAAATTTCCCTTAACATTAACATTAACATTAACTTTATTTTAATATATGTGCTTACTTTTACTTTTTTTAATAAAGCTTTTAAACTTGAATAGACTCTGTGGTTTTTGGTCCTCCAAGCTAGAGTGACTGAGAGAAAGGTTTTGTAATTTTAGCAAGGAGGAGTCCGTGCCGCTGACACTACCGAGTTTATACTATAGTATACAGTGTGCCAAACACGCCACTCTGAAATATTATTACTCTGGTCTTTGGTGTCCATAGTAAGGTTTGTGGAGAATTGTCCCTGCAACAGTAGTATTATTGATTTAGCTCCTATCTAAACACTGTTTCGAAAATTTAAATTAGGAACGCTTGGACAACAATAGGTCCTCTATATTTAAATGAAAACTTACTGGGGCCAGCAAAGGAGCACTCGCCGCCCTGGCCTGCATCATCCTCCTCCTTTGGAGCCACTGCATCCGCTGTTTCTGTCCGCTTGCCCCTGGGCGGACCTGACGTACAACATGAAGGAAAGAACAGAAAAAAATGATGATTGCTGCTTGTCTATGTCCTTGTCAACCAAATCAAACATTTAGAAAGAACAAGAACCAACTATTTTAGCCAAAAAGAGGGCTACAAAGGAAGGACTGCACCTGAGCCTCTACTCAGTCATTTAGGACAATGATGCGTCACTGAAACCCTGCGCCTGCATGAAGCAGGCTTACGGCTTGACGCAGCATTGCTGGAGCTGCGCCATCGTTGCAACGCAACTCCATCAATGAGCCGCCTTTACGGCACCGATGCGTAACGCTTCGGTGACGTTTTGGCACCATGGCGTGCCGCATTGAAAATACGGCGCACCATGGGTGGTGCTGGCGTGCCTCACACTTTGCAGGGATGCACAGGTAATTGCTAATCTGACACTTAGGGGCATACTTACGAGTTCTGGGCTGCACACCTCCAGAGGTGCACCAGAACAAAATGCGTAACTCAAAACTAACCTTGCGTCACGGCAGATGCGCCGCAATTACAATGCGGCAAACCCTGGCGCAAGGGTAGGCAGATGCGTGATGCATCTCGTGACGAAAGAGGGGCGCATCTCTAGAGTCACGTCGCAGGCGCGATGCAACTATAGCAATGCTCAGGGATGCCCAATACTCAACATACCGCATCAGTCCTTACGCCTGCTTCAAGCAAGCAGGCATAAAGAATTGACGTAGCAGCGTCGCGGAAGTGCCTGCGTTAAATCTTGTAGATTTCACCCAGGCACTTTTGCGAGGCGCACATCTGCCTGACCGCCACCCCCCCCTCCCCCTGCGTGGCAACGCACCCATTGTGGCGCAGGCCCAGGTCTTAACGTGGCGCATCTCCTTAGAAGCATCACGTTGTACATGACTCGCAGGGATGCGCCACGTTTACGTCGCTGTGCGTCAGGTAAGGCAGCGTAAACGTGGCGCAAGGGGCTTGTAAATCTGCCCCTTTGTGTCTAGCATTACGCAGTTCTGTAAAGTACACTCATACATTACTCAGCCCAATTAAATGAACACAAAATAGAAAACAAATAAGCAGTGGCACCGCCACAGAGAAAGAGAGCAGTGCACCTGAAATGCACAGAAGATTTTGAAATATTAATTTAGCTCTCCTATCAATGTAATCAGCAGCATTATTGCTCTTTGTAAAAAAGTTAAAGCAAACATTTGCAATATTAACACACAGAGCAGGAGAAAAAACAGAGTAGTGAGTGATGAAAAAATTGCTACTACTACTCACCAAGCCCGGGGACCTCCACTCCCAGCAGATCGAGCAGGTCGTGCTCCCGCTCCAGAATATCGGTCCAGCGGTGGGTCACCTGATTATAGGTGCGCTGGACCCCCGTGATCTTAAAAAGGGCCCGGCACACCTGCCCCCACCGCTTCCGACGCTCCTGGCTGTTGGTATAACCGGCAGCAATCCTGCCGCCAGCTGCGATGGTCCTCGGGAGACGGCGCTGCACAAAATAAACGAGTGTGCCCACCTCCTCAGGGCTGAAGATCTCCCTGGGCACCACCATTTCCGCCCTCAAGCGGCCACACGGGAGCCGGGCACGGGCTGGGTGCCCGGCTTGGGCAGCTTGACAGCTGTCTTCACCATGTTCTGGGCAGGTAAGGAGATAAAATGAAAAAGAATAGGAGTAGAGAAGAAGGAAATAAAAGTTTAAAAAGTACTTGAAAAGTAAACAAAAGTAGCCTAAAACACAAAAATATAGACCTAAAAAACAAGAGGGATAGAAAAAAAGTTTAATAGATCAAAAACAAAATAAAATAAGCAAAGGATGGCAGAGATATACAGAGGATAGAAACACCATGCCCAGACACATAGGAATGAATGAAAAACAAGATGGCGGCCGATCACGTGAGCGTAAGTAGGTTCTCACGCGATTTCTCTCGCGAACTCGTGCGAACTTGTATTCGCAAGGCGCTCATCGCGCGAGACTACACATAGCGGGCGGAAACGGAAATACCTCACGCAAACAAAATGGCGGCACCCGTAAACCTTGGGGTAACTTGCACGAGTTCGCGGCTTTCACGATCGATTTCGCACGACGCCGCGCCTCGCGAATAGTGCGAAATTACCGAAAAACGAGTTTTGCAAAAGGAAAAGCTATGAGCAGGTGCAAAAGTTCAACCTCATCATTTGTAACCATTCCCTGTAGTGCTTCCTGAAGGGGCCCTCCAGAATTCGGTTAGGTTCCTGTTAAAAAAAAATTACATTGCAACAAACAGGAAAAGGAAAGGAAAGGGAGCAGACAAGCAGGTGCCAGCCTTCATTAATGTCAGTTGGGGCAGGGCAGGTGTTGTTGTAATTTAATTATGCAAAACTTAAGGCACTTAGCAGGTGTGCTTTGCTTTGCCACAATAATGTACACTCACTGGTCAACCAGAGGGTGCTGTGATGACACCGAGGGTGGCATGGGTGTGACAGCCAGAGGGTGGCATGGGTAAACCAGAGTGCCAGTGTTGACAGAGGATGGCAGTGCTTTGTTTGCCCCAATAATGTACACTGGTGAACCAGAGGGTGCTGTGATGACACAGAGGGTGACATGGGTGAGCCCGAGGGTGGCATGGGTGAACAAAGAGAGTGCCAGTGGTGACAGAGGGTGGCAGTGATGAAGAAAGGCTTGCAAACAGGCTGGGCACGTAGAAACAACAAGTTCGCAAAACTGGCGACCTGACAAGTAAGTTCGCAATTTGCGAAATTGCACAAAACCCTCGCGAACTTGCAGAAACCCGTGCGAACACCCCAAAAAAAAAATCCGCAAAATCCGCGAGGATTCGCGGATTTTGCGGATTTTCGCAATCCGCAAATCCGCAAATCCGCAAATTCGCGGATTGCGAATCCGCAAAATCCGCCCATGCCTAAATTCAATATCTGTGCTGCAGAATCCATGCGTCGCATGAAGGCTAGAGGCTATTCAGACAAAATTGTGACATCTGCCTTAGCTAAGACATCTGCTAGATCTAGAGCCAGTCTATTACCTGATCCCATTGGGGAAGAGCCTGTCCCGCAAGACCAATCTGTTCCATCTAGAGTCTCCGGGGCGGTTGAAAAAGTCCATTGTCCAAGACTGATCACAGCCTTCAGTGAGAACGAGCGCAAAATCAGATCTATCATTAATAAGAACTGGAAAATAGTTCTCACTGACCCAGTTCTGAAAATGAGTTTGCCATCCAGCCCCACTATAACATTCAGTAGAGGAAGAAACATGGGAGCTGAATTAGATCTTACCAGCCCTGAGATTAGAACTAGCCCCAATTGGTTAAAACCCAAAGATGGTTTTTTCAAATGCTCCTCATGCCGGGCTTGCAAGTTTGGGGTAAGCACTACAGAATACAACACTCCATTCAGTCCTACACCACATAAGATAATGGGTAACAATAACTGCAAAACTGAGTTCGCAGTATACGTTCTCACCTGTACCTGTGGACTTAATTACATCGGGAGCACAAAGCTACAGGTACATGAGAGAATACTTCAACATCTACGTGCTATCCTACATAGTGATCCCAATTATCCGGTGGCACGCCACTTCAAGAAAGTTCATGATAACAACCTATCTTGTTTGAAATACTATGTGGTATCAGCAGTCCCCAAACCACGTAGAGGGGGCAACAGAGAAGCTTTGCTTAGGAGATTAGAGACGAAATTCATCCTAAACTTCGATAGCAAATGCCCTAACGGTCTGAATAACACCGAAGACATGTACACATGCCTGTAATTAAGTATTCTGAATGCAGCCCTAAATGAAAAGATACATACTGTACAACATTTGAATTTGTTTTCTGTTTAAATCGTGATAATGTTATCCGATTTCTTGATTGTGTTTAGATAGTCAAATTCGTGGCCAACATAGAGACATTGAATGTCCTTGGACATACGAATGATGACGATTATTTAGTATTCACCTCACCTTTCTGCACTATGGTAGAGACATTGTATTACGTCTTATTCCAGTCGAGGTTAGGTTGAAAGATGTAATTTCATCTTTCCACTATTTTTAATACATTTAGCACGTAACACATCATTTTCACAGGGTATATATGTTTTGTAGAGAAATCTGGGAAGCAGCTTTATTATGCACTTATTCTTTTGTATATCCCCTTTCTTTTACTGAAGTCACAATTCAGAGTATAGCTATGTGCATTCATGCAGCTGAATTTGAATTATTGCACTTTTTTAAGTGTATGTGGATTTAACAGGAATGTTTAGCGAAATGCTAAAAATGAAATTTGCGTTTTTGAAATTATTTAAATTGTAATTTCATTTAAAGCTTTTATGACGCTATAATACTGCAAATGAAATTTCCGATGTATATACCGATGTATTTGGAAAAACAGTGTCAAGGTCATGCAAAAATGATTTATGCCTTGATGGGACAGCTAAATTACATTGATTAAGTACAAATCATGTAGTCTTTTCGCTATGTCCATCGTTTTGTGTTCCTGAACATGTGACCTCGGTGGGAAGGGCTTTTTATTTAAAAATGGCTTTAATCACATACAGCCTTTATGTGAACAAGGGCGCCTGAGCCCGAAACGCGTCATCTGTCGACTGCTGTTTGGTTATAATTAAACATCTTGCCTGAGAACAGAAGTGGTTCGTGTCTCTTTCTTCGCCGCCGAGGCTTTGGTGGAAGTGGAAGGAGAAACCTGTTCGTAATATATATATATATATATATAACCTACTGGCAGTCACCAGTAGGTAGTTATAGTTAGGACCTAGCTTCCATAGGAAATCCTCAACATTCTTTATGGAATATGTATGGCACCGGTTTACGAATCTTTGCAAAATTTTTCAAACTGGTGGGGTACTCCGGTCCGCTCCGATCCTGAAAGTCTTGGGGTGATTTGTCAAGCGGTGGCCGAGAAAAAAGGGGGGTCCCAAAACGTGTTTTCCGAATGCAATTTCCCATAGGAACCTTTAGCCGGGGCTACAGCCCGAATTGCTGAACGGAATTGCACCAAATTTGGCAAAGAGGTAGACCTTGGTTCAGAGTCATGCCTATAGCTTAAATGGTGTAAATCCGTTCAGTAGTTCCTGAGAAAATCACAATTAAAATCACATATATATCTATGGCCGCGCAGGATCCACGCACCCTGCCGAGCACGAGCTGTATGCTAATTGGCTGTCAACACTCCAAACCAGGAAGTTTTGGCAGCCATCTTGTGCCTCGGTAGAACCGAGGCACAAGAAATCTAAATAAAAAACGCAAAAAGGGAGCAGGGTAGAAACACCCCGACCCCCTAGGCCTGTTCAGGGGGTCCCACAAGTACCCCCCAATTTTTTTTTTTAAATCTGCAAAAGCCAGCGCTTCTTTGGTAATTGTCCCCCGGGGGGCCAAATCCCGGGGGCAATACTTATGTAAAGGGGGGCCCAGAGGGGGACCGCCACCTCCCCGGGGCTCTAAATATGTAACTTGGGGGGTCCGTGATGGTCCCCCCAGCCCCGGGGACCACCACCCCCAGGGGCTTTGAAAAAGGTGGGAGCGGGGCCGCGCGGTCCCCCTCCTGGAGCCCTCGAGGGCCCTGGGGACCGCCACCCCCCAGGGCAAGATCCTGCAGTGTCCCGGAGTGCCCACCCCTGGGACACCCCCTGGCTCGTTTGCAGATGGGGAACAAATTCCCCTTGAATACTGGGGGTCCCTGGGGGCCAACTAGCCCACCAGGAACCTCCAGTATACACCAGGTGGCTGCGTGGCACAGAGGTGTTCTGAGACAATGCCCCTTTTTACGACTCTCTGCAACATAGCTCTGTGGTGCTTAATGGAGGTAGCTGGTGGGCTAGTTGCACCCCAGGGGAGGTAATCCCACAACTTAAAACATGCCACAGGGCGCGTTTGCACAGTGGTGAAGGGAGGGGGGCCTGAGGTGATATGTGTGCAAACACGCCCTGTGGCGCGTTTTAAGTTCAGGAATTAATTCCTATTCAATCCTCAGGGTCCCTGGGGGCCAACTAGCACACCAGGTACCTCCAGTAAGTGCCACGGAGCTGCGTTGCAGAGTGTTGTAAAAAGGGGTGTGGCCTCTGAACACCTCTCTGCAACGCAGCTCTCTGGTGCATACTGGAGATACCTGGTGGGCTAGTTGGCCCCTAGGGACCCTCGGGATTGAGGTGGAATTAATTCTCCAACTTAAAACACGCCACCAGGCATGTTTGCAGACGTCACCTCAGACCCCACCCCCTTCCTTCACCATTGTGCAAATATTTCTCTAAAAACAGCCGAACTACGAATTCCGATTTACTCACCTGTTATCAGGAGATACCTCAGTGCTGCATCTTTGAGCCCAGTGCTGATCCTGAAAAGTAATTCCAACCGTACTTACCAGTAACTTGAATTTCGTTCCCTAGGCTAATATTGACTGGTTTCACTTGGAAATTCTTCTAAGTGTGGAGTTTTGGAAATTACAAATATTCCTCTAAAATCAGCCGAACTACGAATTTCGATTTACTCACCTGTTATTAGGAGAGACCTCAGTGCTGCATCTTTGAGCCCAGTACTAATCCTAAAAAGTAATTCTAACCTTACTTACCAGTAACTTGAATTACCTTCCATAGAATATCATTGCCTGCTTTTTTCCGAAAAAGTTTGTATGTGTCGATTTTTGAAACTTACAAATATTCCTCTAAAATCAGCCGAACTACGAATTCCGATTTACTCACCTGTTATCTGGAGAGACCTCAGTGCTGCATCTTTGAGCCCAGTACTGATCCTGAAAAGTAATTCTAACCGTACTTACCAGTAACTTGAATTTCCTTCCATAGGCTAACATTGACTGGTTTCACTTGGAAATTCTTCTAAATGTGGAGTTTTGGAATTTAAAATATTCATCTAAAATCAACCGAACTACGAATTCTGATTTAATAACCTGTTATCCGGAGAGATATCAGTGCTGCATCTTTGGACCCAGTACTGATCCTGAAAAGTAATTCTAACCGTACTTACCAATAACTTGAATTTCCTTCCATAGGCTAACATTGACTGATTTCACTTGGAAATTCTTCTAAATGTGGAGTTTTGGAACTTATAAATATTCCTCTAAAATCAGACGAACTACGAATTCCGATGTACTCACCTGTCATCAGGATAGACGTCAGTGCTGCATCTTTGAGCCCAGTACTGATCCTGAAAAGTAATTCTAACCGTACTTACCAGTAACTTGAATTTCCTTCCATAGGCTAACATTGACTGGTTTTACTTGGAAATTCTTCTAAGTGTGGAGTTTTGGAACTTTAAAATATTCACCTAAAATCATCCAAACAACGAATTCCGATTTACTCACCTGTTATCAGGAGAGAACCCAATGCTGCATCTTTTAGCCAGGCACTGAACCTGAAAAGTAATTTGAACCGTACTTACCAGTAACTTGTATTTCCTTCCATAGGAATCCATTGTCTGGTTTTCACCAGAAAATGTTCTGTCTATTTTCACAAACTACAAATATTCCTTAAAAATCGCCTGTATGACTTAAATGCATTCTTTCAACTGCTTACAGGAGATGCACCAGTACTGGATCTAGGATCCACCACTGAGTTAGAAAAAGTAACGATAACACTACTTACCTGCTAAGTGAATTTCCTCCCATAGGATAACATTGGTGATTCTATGTGAAAAAGTTTCCAAGTGTCAACTTTTAAAATACAACAATATTCCTTAAAAATCACTACTGTAACCAAAACGCTTTTACTCAACTGTTTACAGGAGATGTCACAGGACTGAATCGAGGATTTAGTTCTATGGTTAGAAAAGTAATCCATAAAGTAACTATTTGCATTTAACTAGAAATTCATATTGAGCTCAATGTTGCATTGTGTTTGAAATTGTGTTGCCCATTACAACAACTGTAACTACTGTACTTAAAAATATATTGCCTTTGCAAAGTATTTAAACTAAAGTAATTCATTCTGAGAAAGTATATTTTGTAATGTAATGTATAATGTAATTATAATGTAATTTAAAAAATAAAATATCTAAAAATAAATAGTTTAAAAATTGTAGTAAATCAGGATAAAAAAATAAATATAACAATTCATTCATTTAAAAATTAATTATAATTTACAAAACCATTGAAATTCACAGAAAAAACCATAGGTTTCAGATATGTTATAGTTAGGAATTAGTATTCAAAAGAACCTTTGAAATTCACTGAAAAATCATAGGTTTTAGGGGTTTATAGTTAGCTGGATATTTCACTCATACAAAACCATTGAAATTCCTCTGTTATAGTTAGTTGTACTAACTATAACTCTCGCGCCCGCAATCCACTGCTGATGATGTCACATATTACATCATTCATGACATGGTCAGTGACGTCACTGATAACATCACTGATGACATCTCAAATGACATCATCCAAGTGACTATCTGGTACATCTCATCATGCACTAGTATAACCTGTCAACACTCATTATAAAACATGGAGTACCAGATTTGAAACCATTGACACACCAATACAAGTTTCTAAAAGCCCACTCAGTAATTTCTACATCTACACATACATCTAAACACTTACCTATATATTCACTCATACGTGCTAACAAAGATTAATACATAGGAATACATAGGAAATATGGATATCAAAGGATGAAACACACATTCACTGGATGATGTAATCAGTGATGCCATCAATGATGTCATTTGAGATGTCATCAGTCATGTCATCAGTAATGTCACTGTCCATGTCATGAGTCATGTAATATGTGATGTCATCAGCAGTGCATTGCGAGTTATAGTTAGCTCTACTAACTATAATGGCTGAATTTCTGTGGTTTTGTACGAGTGAAATGTCCAACAAACTATAACGTCCCTGAAACCTATGGTTTTTTTCGGTGAAATTCTAAGGTTTTTTAAATGCTAATTTCTTACTATAACGTCCCTGAAACCAATGTTTTTTTTCAGTGATTTTCTAAGGTTTATTAAATGCTAATTTCTAACTATAACATCCCTGAAACCCATGTTTTTTTGTGAATTTCAAAGGTTATTTCAATTCTATTTTCTAATTATAATGATCATGAAGCCTATGTTTTTTTCAGTAATCTAGAATTTTTTTGTGATATTTTGTAACTTTAATATCCTAAAAATAGTTTTTGATTTTTTTGTGTTTGTTATTAAAAGTACATAATATCTTCTTTTTTATTAAATACAAAAATATGTTATTTTATTTTTTAGAAAAAAGTGGACTTGTGTACCCATCGTGTACCTATCTTGGTGGGTGCGCGGATTCAAACCGCAATATTGGTGAAGTCGTGAAGGACGCGCATTTCAGCCAGCCCACTCCGCTTACGCTTATAGGGAAGGAACAACAATGTTACATGTCCCAGGTCTTCCCTGTAGTGATCTGCTGATCACAGGTCTAGTTGTCAGCATGCCACAGCAACTCCTTCACGTCTGGTTTACACCCACAGCACACCCATGCAACACAGGTGTCACAGGACATGTCACCCTGTCAATAAAAAGGGCCAGGCGCACGTGCTCAACAACATTTCCATTCTCTCCCATTGCTTGAAGTACACAGAGTTGGTGAAGGAACCAAAAGTTACAAAAGCCGGACTATACTTATCAATAGCCCATATATATATATATATCATAAAGGAATATGTAGGCAGTCGGCAATGGAGAAGGTCAAATTGTTTATTCAATCAAATACAGGCCCTGACAGGGGAGCCTCGGCGTACACGACCCATGGAGGTGCGCAGAGGAGACTGACGAAATACAAGTGATACAAAGCATATATACGTTTTCACACAATAAGGTTGGCACCCTACAAGGAAGAACACAAGTTGTCAGTAAGCCAGCAGGAAGACCCATATAAGGCACTAGTAATTGTTTGTAGCTAAGCTAAAGCTAGCCTGGGGGCAGGTCAGTGAGGCGCCCTCTCGTCTATCTAAAACCCGGGGAGTACAGGAATGGGCCCTGCTAGAATGTGCGCATCCTAAAAGAAAGGCAGGTGTGACCTTGGGTTTCCCTGAGCTACACACAAAAGATCAGAGAAGCAGACTGAGCAATTTAGCATGGTTTCGTACCATGAGCTAAACCATGTGACTTCTGGGAACCCGTACATGAATGAAGGGAAACAAAACAAAGTGGCCCTGACTATATCAATAGGTCTGAACGGGCCTACATGAATCTATCATTAAGTCAGCATATATTGTCTAATACTTTGCGGTTATTCATACATATATACGGTTATATGGTACATAGTGGGCCAATCATAAATATATATAATTTTATATCTCAACATTGGTGGCAGCTGAGGTACTTTGCCCGACATGGGCCTCCCGCTACGTGGCGATGACTTGAGTTTCACTGAGGTAGTGCCACCAGAGCTGAGCAGGTGTGCAGCCTGCGATGATGCGTAGGCCTCGATACACCATCCTGGCAATCAAGACTCGATTTGAATTGTGAGCCCGGCTGGACGGCATGTACGCCACACAAAGAAGAATCCTCGGCTTGGTGCATTGATATGTTCTCAGCCATTGGGATATCAAGACCCAGAATCAAATGTGCGACCTTCTGGCTGCCAAGGACGAGGGCCCCGGCCTTAGGGGTCGCTTCAGCACGACGTGGGCCATCTTGGACACACACTGGTGGCAGAAGGTGAGCAGAGAGGCTTGTTTGCGCATCGGTGGGTAGTCACCTCTGGGTGGCGGGAGTGAATGGCGTGTAGCACCCTGGGTGCGCAGGGGTGGGCAGACACCTCTGGGCGTCAGGAGAGGATGTGGTGTAGCAGCCTGGATGCGCAGGGGCGGCACAGCGATGAAGGCGTGTGCAGTTGTATGTACTCTGCCATTACTGATTCTATACTATGTTTCAGATGAGTGAGCTTGAGGGCTGCAGTATGTCCCGGCATGTGGTTGGAGACACACCGGTGGCAGGAAGGTTAGCTGTGAGGGTTGTGTCCGCAGTGTCGGCACTCACTCTCCCTCTCCATCTCTTCCTTTCTCTCCCTCACACTCTCTCACTCTTTCTCTCTTCCTCTTTCTCTCACTCTTTTTCTCTCTCTTCCTCTTTCTATCACACTCTTTCTCTCTTTTTCTCTCTCTTCCTCTCTCTCTCACTCTTTCTCTCTTTCACTCCCTCTCTCTCTCTGCTTTGATGTTCGCATGATGCACATTCTCATCTTGCTTTTTGTCTTGCAGGCTGTGATTCACAGATTGTCGAGGGATGACACGTCATGGCTGTACCTACTTTTATTTTGTTGTTTTTGTTTAAATATTATGTTTTATATGTAAATCCATAGATGACTGATTCTGATTTGTCCAACCTCACATGCATCTGGTGCGACCCGCCCGGAGCATGCATCATCGCAGGCTGCGTACACTCTCAGTGCTTCACGTGCCACTAAATCAGTTCAGCAGTTCGGGCTGTAGCCGTGTCTAAAGTCTGCTCTGGAAAATAACATGGGACCCCCCTTTTTACTCATCCCCCGCTTGGTGAATCACCCCGAAACTTTCAAGATAGGAGCTGACCTGAGCTGATCACACGTTTTGAAAATTTCACGAAGATTCGTCTACCGGCGCCAAAGTTATTGGAAAAACAAAAAACGCTTCTCCTATGGAAACTAGGTCCTAACTATAACTACCTAATGGTGACCACCATAGGTAATAAATATATATATGTATATATTACCTACTGGCGGTAGCCAGTAGGTAGTTATAGTTAGGACCTATTTTCCATAGGAAATCCGCAACATTTTATTTGGAATAACTTTGGCGCTGGTGGATGAATCTTCGCGAAATTTTCAAAACTAATGGACAACTCTGGTCCGCTCCTATCCTGAAAGTCTTGGGGTGATTTGTCAAGCGGGGGCCGAGAAAATAGGGGGGTCCCAAAACGTGTTTTCCACATGCAATTTTCCATAGGGACATTTAGCCGCAGCTACAGCCTGAACTGCTGAACGGAATGACACCAAATTTGGCAAAGAGGTAGTCCTTAGTTTAGACTCGTGCCTTTTGCTTAAATGGTGTAAATCCGTTCAGTAGTTTCTGAGAAAATGACATTTAAAAGTACATAAATATCTATGGCCGCGCAGGATCCGTGCACCCTAAGCGCACCCTGCCGTGCACGAGCTCTATTCTAATTGGCTGTCAACACTCCAAATCGGGAAGTGTTGCCAGCCATCTTGAGCCTTGGTAGAACCGAGGCACAAGAAACCTAAGAAAAAAACACGAAAAACGCAAAACGGGGGCAGGGTAGAAACACCCTAACCCCCTAGGCCTGCTCAGGGTGTCACTCAAGGACACCCAGGGTAACAATTATTATTTTTTTTAATCAGCGAAATCCGCGCAGGGTGCGTGGATCTTGCTGATGAAAAAAAAACGAAGTGCAGGCTCCCGCGCTATATTACTTATTAGCCCCAGGGACCGCCACCCCCCAGGGATTTATTATAAAATGTGCGGGTGGGGCTCATAGCCCCCCAGCCCGGGGACCTCCACCCCCGGAGCTTTATTCAAAAGTGGGCGTGGGGGCTCATAGCCCCCCAACCCCGGGGACCGCCACCACCTGGAGCTTTAATCAAAAGTGGGTGGGGGGCTCAAAGGCCCCCCCGGGGACCGCCACCCCCTGGGGCTGTTTTTTTAAAAATAAAAAACCCTGTGTGGAGGGGCTTGAGCCCCCCACACGCCCAGGGACCGCCACCTCCCCCAGGCAATACGTTTTTAATTTGGGGGTCCATTATGGACCCCCAAGCACCGGGGACCACCACCCCCATGGCTTTTCAAATGGTGGGAGGGGTCCGCGCGGACCCCCTCTTGGAGCCCTTGATGGCCCTGGGGACCGCCAACCCCCAGGGCCGGCTCCTGCAGTGTCCCGGGGTGCCCACCCCCGGGACACTGCCATTTGCATTGACAGAGCGGGAGCCTCGCCGCTCCCACCCTGTCATTGCAAACTGCTTTGCTATTCGAAAGAGAGAGCAGAAAACCTGCTCTCTCTTCCAAAAAGCAAAGCAGATCGCTTTTCCACATGGGGAGCAGCTCCCCATGTGGAAAAGCAATGCCGGCTCCCGTGGGACGCCGGGAACCAGCGGGACCGTGGGGGGATTGGGGACCCCCCATGGTCCCCAATGGAGTGGGCCGTGGGGGGATGTGGGCCCCGGGGGCTGGGGTCCCCGGGGCTATTAGTGGCCTTGGAGGGGGCCACGTGACCCCCCAAAATGTAAACTTTTTTAAAAATAAAAAATAAAAAAAGGACCGGCCCCGGGGGATGGGGTCCCCGTGGCTGTAAGTGGCCACAGGAGGGGGGTAAGGCAGCCCCCCTCCAAATAACATTTTTTTTCTAAAAATGGCCCATGCTCCGGGGATGGGGTCCCCGGGGCAGATTATGGCCTCAGGAGGGGGGCCAGGTGGCCCCCTTCCCAATTTTTTTACTTTTAGAAAATAAAAGTGGGGGCTGGCCTTGGGGGATGGGATCCCCAAGGCCAAAAAATTAGAAAATGAAGGGGCCACGCCCCTCATTGCACCACTCTGCAAACGCACCCCCTGGTGCGTTTGCAGAGGGGGAACAAATTCCCCTTGAATACTGGGGGTCCCTGAGGGCCAACTAGCCCACCAGGTACCTCCAGTATGCGCCAGGGAGCTGTGTTGCAGAGAGGTGTTCTGAGGCCACACCCCTTTTCACACCTCTCTGCAACACAGCTCTGTGGTGCTTACTGGAGGTAGGTGGTGGGCTAGTTGCACCCCAGGGACCCTCATTATTCAAGGGGAGTTAATCCTCCAACTGAAAACGCGCCACTGGGCGCATTTGCACAGTGGTGAAGGGAAGGGGCGGGCCTGGGTTCACATGTGGGCAAACATGCCCTGTAGCACGGTTTAAGTTGGGGAATTAATTCCTTGTCAATCCTGAGGGTCTCTGGGGGCCAACTAGCCCACCCGGTACCTCCAGTAAGCGCCACGGAGCTGCATTGCAGAGTGTTGTAAAAAGAGGCATGGCCTCTGAACACCTCTTTGCAACGCAAACTCCTAGGGCATACTGGAGGTAACTGGTGGGCTAGTTGGCCACCAGGGACCCACAGGATTGAGGAGGAATTAATTCTCTAACTTAAAACACGCCAGAGGGCATGTTTGCAGACATTTCACCTTAGGCCACGCCCCCTTCCTTCACAACTGTGCAAATGCACCCGGGGCACGTTTTAAGTTGGGGAATTAATTCTCTTTCAATAGTGAGGGACTCTGAGGGCCAAGTAGGCCAACAGGTATCTCCAGTATGCACCAGGTGTTCAGAGGCCAGGCCCCTTTTTACACCTCTCTGCAACGCAGCTCTGTGGCGCTTACTGGAGGTACCTAGTGGGCTAGTTTGACCCTAGAGACCCTTAGGATTGAAGGGGACTTAATCTCTCAATGTAGAATGGTGACAAGGCGCATTTACACAGTGGTGAAGGGAGGGGACGTGGCCTGACGTGATGTGTGCAAACACGCCCTGTGGCACGTTTTAAGTTTGTAGTGTAGTTCCTATTTTGCCAATAGGCTCTGCGCATTGGAATAACATAAACAATAGTTTAGACGTAGGACTGAGGCCGACTAGGTCTCTATTGAATATGCTAGACTTAATTTAGGTTTGCCAGCTAGCTCAGAGGTCACTAGAAACTTTCTCGAATGAACAGGGAGGAGTGACCTTCCCTGATTAGACAAGAAAGGATTCAGCTTCTGACAACCGCATAAATATGACACCTTTGCTCCCCCAGAATAAGGAGTATATCTCCAGAGTCGTGTGAAAAGAATAGATAGCTATTTCACTCAGTCAATCATGCATACTTAGTTTCACCAGAGTGCAGAGAAATAGAGAGACGGGCGTTTTCAATAAAAGGTGTTATTTATTGAGCAGTCTTCTTTCTCATGCAAGAGAAATTAATTGCCACAATTGCAATACTTGTTATAAAGTAAAGTGGGTACAGTAAAAGGAGTATAAGCAAATAATACTGTAAAAGCATTGATATGGTTTCTGAGCCATATAATACTTAAAAGGTATAAAATATATACAGTTACATACAAAGATAAAAGTTTGACTAAACGTACTCAACTGCTGCTTCTAAATACGCCTACCCCGATGTACCTAACCTAAGCCTAGTATGTGGGAAGGAGTAAGTGAGCTGCAGTTTAAGTTAAGTTCGTTTTTGCCAAGAATATGACTCAAGAATTCTCTAAGGATCTAATCAGCTCCGTACCTTGGTTTTAGAATGGAGGAGGTCTTGTATCTGGCTCTGAGGACTTGATCTCCCAGTAACCCGCAAGGGTGACTGGAAACACTGGAGCTGGATTTTCTCAGCAGGAGAAAAAGACAGCGTCTTTCTCAGTGCGTCAAAATGGGAGGGACGGCTTCCTTCGGCACTCGCATCAGCTGGGCTTCAGATAAGTAGATAGCCCCTCTGCTCCACACCACCGTGTGTTGCTTAAGGCAAACACTGGTATATTTATACCTGGAAGGTGCCGTGTTTGACGTAAGGTTGGATATAAGACGTCAATAAAAGATGTCACTAAGAACTGGCCGTTCTTTCAGTGCTCGCAGGAGTTCTAAGACAAATCAAAACAAAAGCATGGGGAATTCACAGGTTGCTGGAGGTTTGGTTTGTTGAAAGAATTTGTTGTACTTTCTAGGAGTCTAAGGAAGTAGCCTTGCCGTATTTGGTTTGCATTGGCTATTACTAAATATGGATTTGATTCTTATGCCTTTATAAGGGTATGATTTGCTATAACCACATCAGGGCAAAAATCGGGAATATTTAATTAGGGTCCTAGATATGATCACAACACCCACTCCACATATAATGACCATCGTTACTAAATACTAAGCAATATATCAACATATAGGTATGCAAGTGATTTTCAGCCCACCCCAAAATACATCAAATGCATATGAAATGGTATAGATACACGAAAATGAGTTTTAAACTGTATGCTTTCAAGCAGTGGTATCATTCAGATAATGCAAATATAAATATCCGCTGAATGAATTGCGAAAATTACATTTATGAAATGGCTCTTAATACAGAAGAGAAAGTCGAGACCATTTCATCACATTTTTATACAAGATTGTAATTGTGCTAGAGGCTGATTCAAAATATTGTCTCTTGAGTCTCTAGGAATAGAAGCTCTGTTCTCTAAGAATAGTTCTACTTTAAGCAGAGTACCTTGTGCCAAAAAAAAGGTAAATATTTTGGAATTTGGGAAAAATAATTTTTCTTTCAAGGGAAAAAATAGTTCCAAGTGTTTTCAGCAGTGTTGTTTATAAAAACTGAAGGCCGAATTCAGAGTTCAGGGAACGCTGTGTGCTCGCTATTTCAATTGTTATTCACGTTGTTAGGAGAGAACATTACCTCAGATAGACCAGCAAAAAACGCGTCTACCACAGTAGGTGAAAGTTGGGCCAACTCCGAAAAAGTTGAAATAGTGCATACATGAGATGCATTGCCATCATCGGTGTCTAGATCAGCAATGTTCACAGAAGGTTGTACCTGTGTGCTGCCGCTTTCATCTCGTACTTAACGGCCACCTGATCGTAATGGTGAAGTCTCAACAAATGCCGTCATCAGAATTGGTAGCCGCTGGGGACAATACGTTGCGTGAGTCGTTACCGGACAAAGCAAAGCGTCGACATCCATTGGTACTGTTGATGGTAGTGTAAGACAGACGTCCAACACGCATTCTTCTCCGCATAGCAGTCATTGAAGCACAGGTAAGATGCAATTTTTCCAGATCGGTCTGAATGAAAGAAACCAGGTAGTAATCAGATCTCTTAGCCGGGCCAATCCGAGGACCTTAGTGATACGGTCTCGGTATCCTATTGCTAGGATCGTTTCTTCCATCGTAGCCTGAGTTTTGTCTGTGACTTGGCTTGCCATATCGGAGCAGAAGGAAGAAAAATAAAATTCCTGCTACGAGTCCCAAAATACGAGGCAGGCCACCGAAAAGAGAGTGCACACAATTCGGGAAGATGCCCAGAACCGTTTCAAAAGGTGTTAACAGTCCTGAAAATATTGTCTTAAATACATGTGCGATGCCACTGGTATCTGACATGTTTAAAATTTGGCTTAACATTTCTACGAAATGCATGGGGCAGTTTGTCGATAATAGGGTATGTATCTCTGCCGCTGTCCTTGCAGCTTGCAGGTCATACGTCTCTTTGGACGAGGTTAAAGGCACAGTTGTCTGTAAAAGAATAGACTTCATTCTGCTTAAAGTATCAATTCGAATAGAAGAGATATTCACAGAAGGCCACAATGCCGCTTCCATGTCTGGATTGTTGTTTGGATACAATACTTGCATACAACAAATTACCCTGGAAGTAACGCTCACGAGATTGGGTTTTCCAGGCATCATGCCACTACAGCTGTGGTCACTTAATATAACGTAGCTACCGTTGGAAAGATGTCTGAAAAATGGCTCTATCTGTGTAGCCGGGGTACCGTGCAAATGACATGAAAGGTTGTTTGATGAACCTTTGCAAGATCCATGCAAGTTTATACCTTCGCATAGGAGTGTACCGCTCAGTGATGTTTTACAATTAGTACAACTAAGAAATACCTCTTTCTTGCCCCCACGCCTACATCTAAGTGTATAAGGTAAATTCCAGGTTGATTTGATGTATCCTTTACCCAACCTTTCATACAGGCCTTCTGGTATATACTCTTGGCAGTATTGAAACTGAAAAGTTGTTATCAGGATTGTAATGGTGCCATGTATTATCCCTTCAATGACAGGTCTTTCTGACATTGTCAATGGTAATCTCTCAAGTTTTTCAATGCTCAGCACCGTATAGTCTGCTCCTTTCTGTGCCAACGAGATTTGTCTATCAGTAAGGTTAAAGATAGAAAATAATGCTGTTATATTGATTAGACGCCATGGCACGTGACCTGAACGGAGGTTTTGTAACATCCAGCCTAGCTGTACAATAGAACGCAATTGGGACTGACCATGTTGTAACATTATCATATCCTGTTGTATTATATCAATAGCAGATGATACAATGCTATGAATAGATTCTGGAGGACAGAGTCGTTAACCCATTGTCCACTACAGAAAGTGTTTTTTTCCAAATGAATACAATCAATTTCTCATATTTTTTCAGCAGTTTCAATTTGATTTAATTTCCAAGATTCATTGTAAGCTGGGTATATACCGGCGTATATGAAACGTTTTTGACGCTGTTTGCGAGGTCCCAGTATGAAATCTCGCAAGTCAACATCTTCTTGACGTAAAGTTAAGAGTTGCTTAATTTCGGGAAGTGTGGATCTCTGTAGCCAGTCGAGGCATAGTTTTCCTACACTGTATGTTGTAACTATCCCTGAATGTTGTCGCTGGGAATATCTTGGGTCTGGCCTGTTCTGTTTGAACCCCTGTATTTTGTTCAGGAATCTATCATGACAGTTATTAGTGTCTGTGGGCCAGATCAACCATTTGTTCCAGTCAGGAAGTGTTCTGTTTTGTTTTAAAATATAGGCCACGTCTAACCCCTCATCTGTAGTGGTGTTTTTATCAGGCATTGGCTTTGGTATAGACAGGTTATTTAAATCTTTTATCTTGGCTAAACCAAGACAGGTTGTTTGCTGAATTGTGTCATTCAGGAACATTATTTGTTCTGGGATCATACAGGCTCTGAACAATGCTTCTACACCTTGTACGTGCCATTCTTTTGTACCCCAGATGGTTTTTGTCTCAATGTTGTTTTTCCAAAATTCAAAACCAAATGTAGACATTTTTTCATAAAAGTTTTCAGAATAAATCAGTTTAGTGTTTGTCAACATGTTTTTCACTGCTGTCCTATTTGACATTTTAAAATAGAATGTTTCAGGATCAGTGACATTAAACCCCGAGAAGTATGGGAATTTCTCATAAATTTTTTTGAGCTGCCTTTTGGCGAGGTTGGACAATGTTCCCATTGATTATAACAGAAAATATTTCTAGGATTTGCAGATTTATGCAGATAATGATGCCCAAAGTGGTTGGAACAGTACATTTCCTCATAATTCGACAAACCCTGTAAATAATCATGTGCTGTAAATTTTGCTGACATTTCTAAATCTGACATCATATTATTAATATTTTCAAAGTCCCAATCATCAGAGAAACTACTAGGTGATACAAACTCACTTAAAGAAATCTTAAATTGGTGTGGATATTTCAAGAGCTCAACCGGACCATAGATTTCATAGTCAGTTTTGTCCCATGCTATTCCACCAGGTATAGGGATGGCTGTGATGTTCACTGATGACAGTTCTCTTTTTTCGATGTGTGATGATCTATGTGGTTTCAGGACCAAGTTGATGTTCTGACTTGCTGTGTCCATTGTACTATATTTTCCATCAATAAATCTACCCAAACTTAAAACCAAGATGAGCCATAGAAGGAGGAAAGGTACGCCTAACACAATCCATAATTTAATCCATTGTTAGTTTAGATATGTTTCTCTGAATTGATGAAAGAGTTCTGTGAGTTTTTCTTTGAATGTTTTTGTTGCTGGCTTGTCTCCATGTTCACTTGGATCATCGGAAAAGTTATCAAAGTTGATAAAGTAGCCAGATGCAGTTCTGTCACTTGGTGGGATTGCCTCCGGATTACCATTGATCTTTGCATTTTCTTTTGTTACATTTGTATAGTCTGAGGCTACATCGTTGTAGATTGGAGTTTCTTGGAGAACTGTTGCAATTTGGGTTTCAAGAGGCACAAGTTCCATGACTTTGTTGCATAGCCCTTTTTTAATTACTGCAGGTTTGTCAAATGTGATTTATCTCTCAGTTTGAACCTCTTGGATTGTAACAAGATTTGGTCTTCTGCTATTTCTTGGGAGTCCACTGGGCCTACTACTTATGATTGGATACATGATTGTGGTTTCACCAGGTCGATTGATACAACTCGGTTCTCCTTTTTTCCAGCAAGGGGCGGTAGTACAACTGATCTTGTTCCGCTGACAGCTAAGACAGGTACTGCTTTTCTGTAAGAAGGCCCAAATTCCTTCTTCACCGCGATCTTTTCTCTGACCAGATCCCCAATCTTTTGAATCCAGACAGGCCTTGCTGGGACAGGTGGTTTTTCTTCAGTGGTAGTTGGCTTTGGCTTTTCGTTACTCAGACTTTTTCTTGTTTCATTTAAGTCCTGTAAAACAGCGAAACGATCTTTGATATCAAAGGCTTTTTGTTGCACCACTGAAGTCTGACAATCCAAGTCCTGAATGATCATTCTGGTACCAAATAAAAGTTCATACGGACTGATACCTCCTAGAGAATTTCTTGGCATATTATTAAGACTACGTTGGACACTTATTAGATGTTTAACCCACCCATCACCCGAACCTAATACCCTCGCTGTTATAGATTGCTTTATGTCCTGTTTTTTTCGCTCCACTACTGCATTTCCCTCGGGATGGAATGGACTAGAATACCACAATGCAATGCCCATGCTGGCCATGGCCTCCTTGTAAGCCCGAGAGCTAAACGCAGGACCCTGGTCAGAATGTAGCATGCCAATTGCGTATGTGCCGATAAAGACTCACAAATCTTTTATAACAGTTCTGGCATCAGCCGAGCGCTGGGGCCACATCCAAATGAATCTTTGTCTTAATATTTATGGGACCGCATATGTCCGGTCGGATGTCTGGGCATAGATAGCCTGATGCTGTCTAATAGTGGTATCTGGGCTAGTGTCTGGTTCGGTTCACAACTGCGATCTCTGTTGCAGACTTAACAATTCATTGCAAATTTATAATTTTCTACGCTCATCCCCGGCCACCAGTATTGTGATTGTAATTCTATTAGAGATTTCAGGATCTCTTGGTGCCTCAGACCCAATCCCATGTGTGCTTCTTGTATCAAGAAGACTCTCCGGTTCGTGTTTGGAATTACTCTATCCCCTACTCCAGGGATCTGAGCAAACGGAACGGAGTTTGCATCAATTATGTATGTATTGCCGAGTGGATAGTTTAGAGGTAACGCCGCATAATTGCCTTCCAGTGAGGCTTTTTACAGCAAGCAGCGTTTCGCCATCTATTTGTTTTTTCGTACACTTTTTTGTAGCTACGGAAGCCGAGAGATCAGCTGCCGTTGTGGGTCTGTCAGCCAATGAATTCCCTGCAACATGAACGCCATCAAGTTGAAGACTCTGCGTATGTATCACGTGAGTCTTTTGTAGATCTTTCTGCAAAAGAACTACTTGTTCCCATAGTTTTTTATGCTTTATTGTGGCACCTGTCTCATCTTTGTAACCGTTTTTTATCCAGGTCTGCATGGAATTATTGTAAGATTGGACGCAGTAATGTGAATCGCACACTATAAGTGTTGGGAATTCACAATCGGCATTTTCAAGCGCCATCTTTAGAGATCTTATTTCAGCTCGCTGAGCTGTACAGTTTCTGAGTGATTCAGTTTTAGTGACCATCGGTCTGAATTTACCTAAGCGCCAGCGACCTTTAACAATCGCGCATGCTGCATTGTAAATCTGTTTTTCCACAACGTAGTATTGTGCAAATCTGTCCGTGTAGATTACACTGGTGTACTGTTCGAGGGGCAGAATTTCGATCGGCAGAGGACATTCATTTTCATATTCCAGATATTCTAGTTTTTTCATTTTCGGATCAAATGCGTGTGTCACGTCTTCTGTTGCAAGAGAAGTTTCCCATTTTATCCATTTTGTATCTAGAGCTTTAGCATTAGGATTGCCTGGTATTGTTACCGCCTCAAGGGCTGATACAGCTGTTAAAACAGATATCCTTTTCCCCTGGGCTAGGGCTCTTTCTTTTGCTACAGAAGTTTGAACTGCAGTTAAAAAAAATTCAGTTGAACTGAATTTTATTTCAGCTTGTGTGTACAAATGTGATTTGTAAGCTATTGGTACCGTGTCTCCCTCATTAGAGGTCAGGTATGTGAATCCGCATCTTCCTGGGATGACTCGGATTACAAGGTTGCGTTCATTTGCGCGTGTTTGCAGTTTTGTTTTAGTTAACATATCTGTCTGTAATGATCTTAAAATTTCTGTGTGTTCTTGAGCCCAATTAATTGGTTTAAAATCAGGTTTTATTAGTTCGTAGAGAGGTTTAACCCTCTCTGCATAATTTAGAATGTATGTTCTTCCAAAATTCAGGAAACCTGGGGGCATATTACCAAGCAATAGCGATAATTATCGCTATTGCTTGGTTAGAGACAAAAATTTACCGCTGAGCTGCTGCGATTTTTATCGCAGACAAACCTTGGTATTACCAGGTTTATCGCAAATGCGATAAAAATCTGCTGCAATGCATGAATATCGCTGAAAAGTCAGCCATATTCATGCATTACCGAGCTAATGCTCTTAGCCATGTTATCCACCTCCAATTGGATAACATGGCTAAGAACTGCTCAGGGCTGGTGTTAGCTTTTGGAGATATTTGCGCTTAGCACGAATATCTCCAAAAGTTGGTAATAGGAGATAGCGATATTAGCGACTGTTCCCAGGCGCTAACATCTTGGCACGCCCACTTTGCATGTCATTAGTGATAAATATCACTGACATGCAAAGTGGGGCCCAAGATGGGCGCTATCTCCTACTAGCTGTCGCTAACTGGTGTTAGCGACAGCTAGGTAATAGGGAGATAATTTTATCTCCGCTTTCTTGGCTTTTAAAGCCAAAAAAACGGAGATAAACCCCCTTGATAATATGCCCCCTAGTATTGATTGTAAGTTCTTCAGCGTTTTTGGAGCTTGGAGTTCTGCACACTTCTCTACGAAGTTGTCTGCTAGGCTTTTGTCTTCACTTGATAATTCATATCCTAAAAATAGGACAGTTAGATGGAAAATTCGTGATTTTTTAAAGTAAAATTTGTACCCTTCAGCTGCAAACCCAAGAATTATGGTGTTCACTCTTTTCAAGTTAGTCTCCAGGTCATCGTCTGTAAGATAGATGTCATAGACATAGGATAATGCCTCATCATCATACATTTGTAGTAACTCTGTTACCCTGGCTGAAAATAATCCTGGGCTGTTCTTGAATCCCTGTGGGAGACGACAAAATTGTTTTTGGGTCCCCATGCCTGAGAAAGCGGTCAAATATCTGCTTTCAGGTGCTATGTTTTGACAGAAGAAACCCTTTGAAATATCTAATGTTGTTTTATATTTTTTGCGCACGATGTTATTCATTAGTGCTGCACTGTGTGAGTTTTGTACTGCAAAAGTTTTACAGCAGGAGTTTAGATGTCTGTAGTCCAATACTAGACGATATGAATCGTCTGGCTTGGAGACAGGAAACAAAGGATTGTTCATTTGTGAGGTGCATGTTTCAATCACCCCCTGATATTCAAGTTGATCTAAAATTTCTTTTACTTGTATTTTAGCTTCTTGCTTAACAGGATACTGACTCTGTGCAGTAGGTTGATTTTTTAACTGGATTTTATGGTGAGGAGAATCCTCATCCCATCCTACATGATTTTTATATAATGCAGGGGCTTGGGCCACTGGCCATTTTCTAGCAAGTGTATATTTTTTAGGAATCGGAATGTGATTTGAGAAGGCAGGCATAATCATTTCTTCGCCATGTGGGCACTCCCTGACAAACTCTGGTGTCCAGTCTTTCTCTGCTAGAAGGATATCATGGCCTTTAGATAGATTCTCCCAAAAGAGACCTTTTATTTTCCTAGTTTTATCTCCCTCTATACGTAAGGTTATTTCATATAGTTTATGGGGCACGCTCACTCTGGTGTCTGCAGTTTCCACTTGAATGTATTCATTCGTGTCCACTGTCTCCAGAAGATTCTTCAGGATCTTGCGAGCTATGCTCACTTCTGCTGCGCTGTCTAGCATTGTCTGGGCCCACTCTCCGTTTTTCAGTTGTGTCCTCAAGATTCTCGACATGTTTTATTTTAATACTGGCTACCTTCTGTGAGAAGTTGGCCCGATATGCAACGTTCGCTATTCTAGCGACCGCTATGTATCGTTCCAACGACCCTTATGGTGTTTGGTTGTAAGTCAACCTATAGACCAGCTATCCTAGTAGCGTGGATACGAGCAGTCTAAGGCTAAAGACTCGAGAGGGCGCGTTAAGCCAGCTGTTTACCACACATGTACCCCTTGAACACCCAGTGAAAGGACACCACACAAGTGTTATGAAAATAAACAGGATATTTATTAAGATTCACAACAGCCCTGGACTCTTTATGAGGACAGGGTACTAAGCACAAACCAAATCTCTTAGGAAAATACTTCAAGTGCACAATTAAAACAAGTGTCCGAGGACACGGAAAGTTTAAGGTCTCGGGCGGACCCGATAAGGCAAGTCGGAAGCGAGGGACTCGGGACCCTAGAGTAAAGAGGCTATGCAGGCACCGAAATGCCGAGTTACCTAGCCACGAGGGCTGCGGCTGCACAAGTCTTACAGGCGTCGGGGTCTTCGCTGACGAGCCAGGAGCCGGAAGAAAAGGAGTTGCTGGCCGGCGGGTACCAGGAAGGCACTGGTTGGCCTTCACCTCGAGCAGGTGAGTGGGCGACGCTAGGCTCTGCAGTCTCACGGACCAGGAGGCGTTGTCGGCGACCACGGTGGAGGTGCGAGCTGTCCCACGAAGGATGATGCTGTCGGCGTCGCTGGGCCCAGGATGGGGCAACAAGCCTTGGCAGATCTCAGGGCCACGTGGTGGGCCTAAGATGGCGTCTTGAGTGGACCAGGAGGGCCCGGGGTGCTTCTCGCAAAGATGGAAGCAAGGGCCAGTCTGGAGCAACCAGACCAGCAGTGTTGATGGTCGGATGTCGTCACAGAAGGGCACAAGCCAGCGGCTAGTGACCAGACTACATGCTGAGCAGCGAGCAGAAGGGCCCCACGCAGATCGTGGAGATGCTGGGAGACTGCACTTTGGTGCTGGTACTTCGATGGTCGTGCTGGTTAAGAAAGCGTGCAGGTTTTGATGATGGCCGGTCCCTCGAGGTCTCGTCGCACCCACAGATCACAGCTGAGCTGATGACGTGGGTAGAGGTCAGAGGTGCCAGGGAAGCCGGTTCTCGTCGAGCTGGGCCGTCGGATTCCTTGAGGAAGGACTTACAGCAAACCGCAGAGTTCTTAGATGGTGCCCGCTGATGCGGGGTGACTACTCCTTAGTCACAAGGGAGAAATCTTGAGAAGAGTCTCGAATGTCCTTTCGTAGAAAGTAGTTCTTGATTCAAAGATGATCTAATTTGGAAGGGTCCCCGCTCCGGTCTTTATCCTAAAGAAAGGGGTGGGTACATGACTAGGTCCTGCCCTAAGGGTGGGACCAGGAAGGGGGGTAGTTACACCCCTCTCCCCTGCCGGACTTTCCCCAGGCCAGGGCTGGCGCCCCTGGAACTGGTTCTGACCGGCAGATGCGTAGTGAGCACCGGGGTGCCACTCCGCCTTCACCTTCTCGCAAAAGCCCTACCTACCCAGAATACACAAACCCTGTCTGGGACGGTGCGAACACCGCCCTCGACAGGAAACCCTTTGTCCAAGCTCTCCTCGCTGGAAGGACTCCCAGCAGCAGGAGGTCAGACTCGTGTCTGTGGTGGCAGCATCCATTTTGTGGAGCTGAGGCTTTAGTTAACTTTAACCGGGGTTCACAGTTACGTACATGTCGTGTCCCTCTAGAAGGGCGGAATGCTAACCTCGTCGCCAGAATTGGTGAGGGGGCAGCATCCCGATTCGTATGACACCTTACTCGACATGCCTTGATAACGCGACACCGAAGTTACCGATGTGGTACGCGTTATCATGGAACAGCCATTGGGTTTTGATTCCGCAAGCTGCAACCGGGCTCGGCTCGGGCCAGAACCTAGTTCACACGAGCCCACGCACTCTGCCTTCAGGATTGTCAAGGCCTGCCATAGGAGTGACTGATAGGAACTCGGGTGTCCATTGTATGGTTAGATATAGAGCTACTATACCTAAAGCAAAGGGTGATTACACGACTTCGCCCCAGCTGTCATGCAGCCAGTTGTGTCAAATTTAGGAGGCCAGCCAGGGGTGGCATAATACATGCTGCAGCCCCTGGCGGCCCTGGGTACACCTATGCCCTGAGTTACAGGGTCTGATAGGGTGGCCCAGTACCAATTGGAACTGTACCTAGGGTACATGGAATCCATTTTAAAGAGAGAGCAGTAGGCCTGGGGTCCTGATTGGCAGGATCCCAGGTCGACTATGTCAAAAACCAGCTAAAACACAGGGCAAAAAGTTGGGGGCAACCATAGTCAGGATGTACCTTCCTACACCTTCTTTCTGGGAAATTGCAATTTATTACTTTGATGAGCATGTTCCTTGTCTTTGGACTTGACGTGCTCTTCTTTATGTTCTGACCGTCCTCTTCTTTCCGATTTGTTTGATGAAGTCTGAAAAGATCGAGAGGGACGTTTATCAATATCTTGATATCTGTCAGGTTTTCCCAAATTGTCCCTATTTCTAAGGTTGTATCTTTTTTCAGAGGGCTCACTTTGGGGAGACTTGCCCCCCCCCCTTCTGGAGATCTATTTCTCCGTTGGGGAGACCTTACTCTGGACTGTAACTGTTTTTCTCTGGGAGTGGTTTGTTTGTTACCCTCCCACTTCTTCTTTTGAGAATTCAGATTATTTTTAATAAAAGTTTTTTCAGGATTTTCAATTAGTTGGGGTTTTACTCGGTATGTTGTACCGTCTAATGTTAATTGAACTAAATCCCTATAGGCTCTTGTTAATTCTTTTATTTTAACTAAGAGTTCTTCGCTTGACATTTTTTCAATGTCGGGATCTGGTGTGTAGCTGGCTAGAACCGGGCATGTGGCTCCTGGTCTACCTAGTGGACCGAGTCTGGTAATGTGATTTTGATGTTTTAGGGCGGCATTTAACAAGAGCAGGTGCTCTTGGTATGTTAATGGAATTTCAACTTCCTCGAAAGGAGAGTATTCCTCTGCAGATTCCGCTATTTTATAGTAGTGGAACTCATGTGTTACAGCATGTGCTGCTGGAAAATGTATACAGGAATAGAATACCTCTGTCTGCCGAAATTCATGTGCCTCTACCACAAATATGACCGTACCACCTCTTGATGTTACTCCATTTTCTATACGTTTTATAGTTATGGTTTTACTATATTGACCGGGATGATTATTGCATCATGGTCGTCTTCACTAAACCCTGTAAGGTCTGTGTTGGACAGGCCACATGAAGGGCCGCTCTCCCCCGGCCCACCAGGCCTGAGCCCAGTCACACAAGTACCACACACCACCATTGCACGTCCTCCGTCCCCTCAGGGACCCCTGCCCTCGAGCATATTGACCTCGTGGGTCCGATCCACTGCCGGCCCACGCGCCCAGCCTGGGGCGCCATCTTGGACACTCCACCACGAGGCCGCCTGGCCCCCGATCGACCTCAACCCTGGGCCTGGCCGGTCTCAGACATTCCGGCACCACCCTCCACCCAGGAGGTGAGCGGGCTACTTGGCAAGTCAATGGGAGAAAGAGGTGCCGATGGCTCTCCCCCGCCAAGTGCCGCTCGCCCATCGCCTCCCCGGGCGCTGGCTCCACCCCCCTGCTGGGTGTCTGGACTCTCTCATCCCGGACCTCCCGACCTCCAAGTGCGAAGGTCCGGACATCAAAGCCCGCCAGCCCTATAACTGGGGCAGCTCCAGAGCAGGAAGGCAGTTGTATCTTGGAGTCGAGAGACGTAAAGAGGAACTCATCCTTGACGGACTACTGGCGCTGCCGTAGCTCTGTCTTGTGCACCATCGTCCTGCCTGTTGGCGCTGCCACAGCCTTCGCAACCTTCATATCATCATCGTCGTCGGGACCTGCTGGCGTGGCCGCGGACCGTTGTAACCGTCATCTTCACCGGGACCTGCAGGCTCCGCCGCGGACCGTCGTTTTCCTTCGTCCATCTCGGGACCTGCCTGGCTCCGCCGCGGCCCGATCATCTAGAACGCCGAGCTCGAGGATTGAGAGCTATTTTCCACTCATTGGTAACAAAGACTGTCCCGCTACCCCTTTCCTAAGCCAGAGACTAGAACCGAGGGGACCCCTGAGTCCAGACCTCCTTGTATCCTATCATCGTAACCTAAGAATTGCATATAAAGTCTCGTTAACCTTCAAACTTGTGTGGTGTCCGTCTGTGGGGGGGAAGTTACTTGTCTGTACAGTCGTTGGAGACGGCTCTCCCTGGAGACCTCTCCCCGTAACCTCGGCCGACCCTCCCGGTCCGTCTAACATTGGTGGCCAGCGGCGCGATCCGAATCACCGCATAACGTACAGAGAGTAGCTCACCCCACGACGAAATCACAATGACAACCAAAGAAAGCGGATCAACCGAGAAGTTCCAAATGGAGAAACTGGAGGAATACAGCCATCGTGAACTAAAACAATTCTGCATCGAACTGGGTGTCGCTACCACCGGACTAAGCACCAAAGACGATTTTAAGCATGCCCTAGAATCTTGGGCAGAGACCGGGGCTGCCGGAACCCCCGATCAAAGCACCGCAGAAAAAACCACCACGGCCCCTGAAGGGCAAAGAACGGGTCTCTCGCAAGACGAGATCCAGGAAAGAGAAAGAACCCGACTACACGAGCTGGAAATGGCCCGACTCAAGATGGACATTGAACTCAAGCTGGCCGAACAAAAAATCAACTTAGAGCACCTGCGTCTCCGAGAAGAAAGAGAGGAGAAACAGAGGCAAAGGGAGCTCGAGGAAAAGAAACTGGCGTACGAACACGAACGGAACCTAGCCGAGATCAACCTGCGCAAGCAGAATAAAGAAGCAGGGGTGCCCGAGCGACCCCCCACCTCAGGGGCCACAGAGAAAAAGGTACACATCCCCAAGGATGTTGTCCGAGAATATTTCCGAGAGGACGACATCCAGCAATGGTTTAAGGCCTATGAAATCGCGATGACTGCACACCGGATCGATAGAAGCGATTGGGGAGCCGGTCTATGGGGGAGATTCCTCAATGAGGGCCGCGATACCCTGCTACAGCTCCCGGACCACCAGATGACCTCCTATGACCATATGAAAGCGGCACTCCTCACCCGCTATGGCCTCACACCCGAGATGTACCGTCAGAGGTTCCGAGACTGCACCCGCATCCCGGGTACAACTTGGGTGGACTATGTAACCTACTTCAGCCGAGCCTTCGAGGGCTGGATCAGAGGAAGCAACGTCACGACCTACGAACAACTGTTCAATCTGATGGTGTGGGAGCATCTGTCGAACAATTGCTTCATTGAACTCCGCCAGCACCTCCTCGATAGCAAGTTAACAGATCCCCGGCAGCTCGCAGCAGAAGCTGACCGGTGGGAGATCACCAGAGTAGGCCGGAATGGGTTCTACGAACAGAACCGGAACAACAATGGTCAGCACCGACCCAGAGGAGGAGGAGGGGGCCAAGGGCGAGGAAAAGACAACGCTCCGACCGCCCCCGCAACCAGCACCACCCCCCCGGCCAACCGGGGCAGCACCCCGGCGCGACCGGGGTACAGAGCCAATGTCACGTGTCACCGATGCCAACGAGTCGGCCACTACGCAAACGACCCAAACTGCCCGCAGTACCAGAGCCCAAGACCCCGCCAAGTGGCCGCCGCGGCCCTAGGGGAAGAACAGATCTCCGAGGAGCAGGAAGAATACGAACAAGAGCATCAGGAGTGGGAGCCAGCCGCAATGGCTCTAGCATGCTTAGGGGGAAAAGACATGGTCCCGCGGGTCCCCCTACCCGCTAACACCCAGAAGTACAGCCAATGGGTGAGCATCAATGGACGCCGGGCCGAAGCCCTTCGTGACACCGGGGCCAGTGTAACAGCCGTCCGCTGTCACCTGGTGACCCCAGAACAGTATCTACCGAACATTCTCTGCCCTGTACGATCAGCCGATAACTCGGAAAGTTTGTGTCGGATGGCCTGCGTCCCTTTCGAATGGGGAGGGGTCTCCGGCATGTTGAAAGTAACAGTCCGAGACGACGCCCCCGTAGACTGCCTCCTTGGAAATGACCTTGAAAGCTCTCCGTGGGCAGCCGTGGAGCGAAGAGAACACCTGGGGATGTTAGGCGTCCCAGACTGGGCGTGCGTCACCACCCGGTCCATGGCCGCCCGTGCCAACCACCGCCCAGAAGAACCCGAATGGCCGGCACCACCACCTCCGGTCGCCCCAGCCGAAACCACCGACCATGACATCCCCCTCGAACCAGCTCAACCCTCCGACCTCGCTAACCTCGAACAGTGGCCTCAAGAAGGAGGGCCCACGCAAGAACAATTTCGCCAAGAACAGAAGACCTGTCCCTCCCTCGAGGGACTCCGCCAGCAAGCGCTCGCCCAAAGCGCAGGGGATACCCCCGGAACTCATTGGGTCTACTGGGACAATGATCTGCTGTACAGCGAGCAAAGAATCGCCGAGCTGGGGGCCAACAGAGTATTAGTGGTGCCCCTCCGTTTTAGAGACTTTCTGCTAAACCTGGCCCACGATGTCCCCCTGGCAGGACACCTGGGACAGGATAAAACCTACAGTCGCCTAGTGACCCACTTCTTCTGGCCCAAAATGAGGAACGATGTGCACCAGCATTGCCGATCTTGCCCCACGTGCCAAGCCAGTGGAAAGAGCGGCCGCAAACTAAAGGCCCCCCTGCAACCTTTCCCTGTGGTCACTACCCCATTTGAGAGGGTCGGAATAGACATTGTGGGGCCCCTGGACCCGCGCACAAAACAAGGCCATCGATTCATCTTGGTGCTAGTGGACCACGCCACCCGCTACCCTGAGGCTGTTCCTCTGCGAACTGTGACAGCCCCGGTGGTCGGCCGGGCTCTGATGGGGATCTTCTCCCGTGTGGGCTTCCCCCGAGAGGTCGTCAGCGACAGAGGCACGAACTTTATCTCTAAATACATGAAATCCCTCTGGCAACAGTGCGGGGTCACCTACCGATTCACGACCCCCTATCACCCCCAAGGGAACGGACTTGTTGAGCGGTTCAACCGCACGCTAAAGGGGATGATCGGGGGGTTGGAAGAGCCCCTCCGTCGCCAGTGGGATGTGCTGCTGCCGTGCCTCCTCTTCGCCTACCGAGAGGTCCCTCAGAAATCCCTAGGCTTCAGCCCATTTGAACTGCTATATGGACACCCAGTGCGGGGGCCGCTCAGCCTAGTCAAAGAGGGCTGGGAGATGCCTCTGTTAAAGAACCCTCCAGATGTCTTCCGGTACCTCCTCACCCTCCGCAACCAGACCCGGCGGTTCAGAGAACTAGCGAAAGCCAACCTAGAGGCCAGTCAAGAGGACATGAAAAAATGGTATGACCAGAATGCCTCCTCCATTGAATTCGAACCTGGCCAACAGGTATGGGTGATGTCCCCCACTGAGCCATGCGCCCTACAAGACAAATGGACGGGGCCCTTCAAAGTAATCGAGCGCAAGGGTCCTGCCACCTATCTCATCGACATGGAATCCTCCCGGAACCCTCTCCGGGTCCTCCACGCTAACAGACTAAAGCCCCACTTTGTGCGAACGGAGCTTAGCCTCCTGATGGCCACAGACAATGGGGTTGAAGAAGACTCCGAGCCTCTCCCTGACCTCCTACGGACTCAGGAGCAAGACGGCTCCGTGGATGGGGTCCGGCTCTCGGAGGCCCTCACCAGAGAACAACGCCAAGAGTGTCAAGCCCTCCTGTCACAGTTCGCCAGCCTGTTCTCCCTCACCCCAGGGGTCACTTCCTGGTGTGTGCACGATGTGGACACCGGGGACAGCCCCCCTATCCGCCACCGGGCCTACCGCGTGCCAGATCGGGTACGGGCCTGCATCCAGGAGGAAGTAGCCAAGATGCTCACGCTCAGGGTCATCGAGCCCTCAGACAGTCCCTGGGCCAGGCCTGTCGTACTGGTCCCCAAAGCAGCTGCCCCCGGCACCACCCCAGAACTCCGGTTCTGCGTAGACTACCGGGGCTTGAATGCGGTCACCAGAACAGACGCACATCCCATCCCCCGGGCAGATGAACTAGTCGACCGAATAGGAGCTGCCCGCTACCTCAGCATCTTCGACCTGACAGCAGGCTATTGGCAGATCGGCCTCACACCCCGAGCGCAAGAACGTTCTGCCTTCTCCACCCCCGATGGCCATTACCATTTCACGGTCATGCCCTTCGGCATGAAGAATGCCCCAGCAACATTCCAACGACTCGTCAATCAGGTCCTGGCGGGGCTCGAAGGATTCAGCGCCGCCTACCTAGACGACATCGCTGTATACAGCCACCATTGGACCGAGCACCTCCACCACCTCCGAGCAGTACTGCAAGCCCTTCAGCGAGCTGGCCTTACGATCAAGGCCAGCAAGTGCCAAATTGGGCAAGGGTCTGTCACCTACCTCGGACACCAGGTGGGAAGCGGCCTAGTGGCCCCTCTGCAGCTGAAAATTGCCGCCATCCAGGCCTGGCAGCCCCCCATCACCCAAACCGAGGTACGAGCCTTCCTGGGTCTCACGGGCTATTACCGAAGGTTCGTGAAAGACTATGGTACCATAGTGGGGCCCCTCACAGAACTCACGTCAAAGAACCAGCCCAAGAAAGTCAACTGGACCCCAGAGTGTCAAACTGCATTTGAACAATTGAAGGCCGCCATGTGTTCCGCCCCTGTGCTCCAGGCCCCAGACTACAGCCGGGAGTTCGTCGTCCAGACAGACGCCTCCGACCAGGGCATTGGGGCAGTCCTGTCTCAAGTGAACACCGAAGGCCTTGATCAACCGGTGGCCTTCATCAGCCGGAGACTCCTGCCACGGGAGCAACGCTGGAGCACCATAGAGAGGGAAGCCTTCGCTGTAGTATGGGCCCTCAAGAAGCTCCGGCCCTACCTTTTTGGCACCCACTTTCGGGTGCAGACCGACCACCGACCCCTGCAGTGGCTGATGCGTATGCGGGGGGAAAACCCAAAGTTGCTACGCTGGTCCATCTCCTTGCAAAGTATGGACTTCACGGTCGAACACCGGCCCGGGTCAGATCACGCCAACGCGGATGGCCTGTCCCGGTTTTTCCGCCTCGACGAGGAGAGCACCCAAGAGGAGGGGTAACTCTCCCCGCCTTCAGCTGGGGGGGACGCATGTTGGACAGGCCACATGAAGGGCCGCTCTCCCCCGGCCCACCAGGCCTGAGCCCAGTCACACAAGTACCACACACCACCATTGCACGTCCTCCGTCCCCTCAGGGACCCCTGCCCTCGAGCATATTGACCTCGTGGGTCCGATCCACTGCCGGCCCACGCGCCCAGCCTGGGGCGCCATCTTGGACACTCCACCACGAGGCCGCCTGGCCCCCGATCGACCTCAACCCTGGGCCTGGCCGGCCTCAGACATTCCGGCACCACCCTCCACCCAGGAGGTGAGCGGGCTACTTGGCAAGTCAATGGGAGAAAGAGGTGCCGATGGCTCTCCCCCGCCAAGTGCCGCTCGCCCATCGCCTCCCCGGGCGCTGGCTCCACCCCCCTGCTGGGTGTCTGGACTCTCTCATCCCGGACCTCCCGACCTCCAAGTGCGAAGGTCCGGACATCAAAGCCCGCCAGCCCTATAACTGGGGCAGCTCCAGAGCAGGAAGGCAGTTGTATCTTGGAGTCGAGAGACGTAAAGAGGAACTCATCCTTGACGGACTACTGGCGCTGCCGTAGCTCTGTCTTGTGCACCATCGTCCTGCCTGTTGGCGCTGCCACAGCCTTCGCAACCTTCATATCATCATCGTTGTCGGGACCTGCTGGCGTGGCCGCGGACCGTTGTAACCGTCATCTTCACCGGGACCTGCAGGCTCCGCCGCGGACCGTCGTTTTCCTTCGTCCATCTCGGGACCTGCCTGGCTCCGCCACGGCCCGATCATCTAGAACGCCGAGCTCGAGGATTGAGAGCTATTTTCCACTCATTGGTAACAAAGACTGTCCCGCTACCCCTTTCCTAAGCCAGAGACTAGAACCGAGGGGACCCCTGAGTCCAGACCTCCTTGTATCCTATCATCGTAACCTAAGAATTGCATATAAAGTCTCGTTAACCTTCAAACTTGTGTGGTGTCCGTCTGTGGGGGGGAAGTTACTTGTCTGTACAGTCGTTGGAGACGGCTCTCCCTGGAGACCTCTCCCCGTAACCTCGGCCGACCCTCCCGGTCCGTCTAACAGTCTGCAACCGGTTGATTCGCATTTACTGCGGTTTCACCGGTTTCGTGGTTGTCGCCGTGATTTGACATTGTTTAATGAAAGTTTCTTGCAGAGCAAGGTTTTGAGGAAACAAAGATTAGGTGCACAATATTTTGGAACACTGTATCCTTCAACGTTGACTATACCGTAAACTAATACATAGGATTCTCATCCTACTAAGTAAGTATGGGTGAAATTTGCGAAATCGCGTTCCGCAAATTCGCGCGAAATCGAATTCGCAATCCGCAAAATCCCCTAATTCGTGCGAATTTGCGGATTTTTGTTTTTTGCGTTTTCGCTGGGTTTTTTGCGTGTTTGCGGGGCTTTTTGCGTGTTCGCGGGCCGCTTGCATGACGAAGTTACCCATGTGGTCGTGTATGGGCACAGCACCCTCTGGTTCACCACTGCCACCCTCTGGTTCATCACTGCCACCCTCTAGTTCACCACTGCCACCCTCTGGTTCACCCCTGCCACCCTCTGCTTCACCCCTGACACCCTCTGGTTCACCACTGCCACCCTCTGGTTCAGCACTGCCACTCTCTGGTTCACCCCTGCCACCCTCTGGTTCACCCCTGCCACCCTCTGCTTCACCCCTGACACCCTCTGGTTCACAACTGCCACCCTCTGGTTCATCACAGCACCTCTGGTTCACCACTGCCACCCTCTGGTTAACCACTGTCACCCTCTGGTTCAGCACTGCCACCCTCTGGTTCACCACTGCCACCCTCTGGTTCACCCCTGCCACCCTCTGGTTCACCACTGCCACCCTCTAGTTCATCACAGCACACTCTGGTTCACCCCTGCCACCCTCTGGTACAGCACTGTTACCCCCTGGTTCACCACTGCCACCCTCTGGTTCACAACTGCCACCCTCTGGTTCATCACAGCACCTCTGGTTCACCCATGCCACCCTCTGGTACAGCACTGTCACCCTCTGGTTCACCACTGCCACCCGCTGGTTCACGACTGCCACCCTCTGGTTCATCACAGCACCTCTGGTTCACCACTGCCACCCTCTGGTTAACCACTGTCACCCTCTGGTTCAGCACTGCCACCCTCTGGTTCACCACTGCCACCCTCTGGTTCACCCCTGCCACCCTCTGGTTCACCATTGCCACTCTCTGGTACATCACAGCACCCTCTGGTTCACCCCTGCCACCCTCTGGTACAGCACTGTCATCCTCTGGTTCACCACTGCCACCCTCTGGTTCACGACTGCCACCCTCTGGTTCATCACAGCACCTCTGGTTCACCGCTGCCACCCTCTGGTTAACCACTGTCAACCTCTGGTTCAGCATTGCCCCCCTCTGGTTCACCACTGTGACTCTCTGGTTCATCACTGCCACCCTCTGGTTCACCCATTCCACCCTCTGGTTCACCACTGCCACCCTCTGGTTCACCCCAGCCACCATCTGGTTCATCACGGCCACCCTCTGGTTTACCCCTGCCACCCTCTGGTTTAGCACTGCCACCCTCTGGTTCAGCACTGTCACCCTCTGGTTCACCCCTGCCACCCTCTGGTTCATCACTGTCACCCTCTGGTTCATCACTGCCACCCTCTGGTTCACCACTCCCACCCTCTACCGAGACCTTTTGTGACACAGCGGAAGCACAAAAGATGCGCCATAGTGCTGGGTATTAACAACGTGACGCATCTGAGAGATGCGTCACGTTGTAAAGCCCTGCGCCATCAGGAGGCGTTCCGGTGTAGGAACGCCTCCTAAAAGTGGCTGAGTGAAATCTACAAGAATTCACTAAGTCACTTTTAGGCCAATGCTGTGTCAAAACCCTGCGCGGCAAGGCTTGATGCAGCATTGGGGAGATAAGGCCCCCCAGAGCATTGCTGGAGCTGCGTCGCAAGCGCGACGCAGCTCCAGCAATGTGCTGCTTTTACGGCACAGATGCGTGACCCATCTGTGCCATTTTTGCCACATGGTGCGCCGCATTGTAAATGCGGCGCACCATGGGTGGCGGAGCTGCGGCGCACAATAACTGGTGCATCCCTGGGGATGCGCCAGTTATTGTAAATCTGCCCTTATACTTTTAGCCAACGAGGGAGCACTTACTGATTAGACAGTAGAAAGTACTCCAGTTGAGTAGAGGTATTGCACAAAAAGGTGGCATCTTCGTGGGCAAACACGCAGGGCGGGATTAATTCTGCCCCCTGTTAGACTCGTTTTTTGTGCCCTTCTGCCCTCTGTTAGACTCGTTTTTCCCTTGTTTTTCTGCCCCTCTGCCCTTTGTTAGACTTGTTTTTCCCTTGTTTTTCTGCCCTTCTGCCCCCGTTAGACTCGTTTTTTGTGGCGTTCTGCCCTCTGTCAGACTCATTTTTCCCTTGTTTTTCTGCCCTTCTGCCCTCTGTTAGACTCGTTTTTTGGGCCCTTCTGCCCTCTGTTATTCCCTTGTTTTTGTGCCCTTCTGCCCTCTGTTAGACTCGTTTTTTGTGCCTTTCTGCCCTGTTAGACTAGTTTTTTGTGCCCTTCTGCCCTCTGTTAGACTCGTTTTTCCCTTGTTTTTCTGCCCTTCTGTCCTCTGTTAGACTGTTTTTTGTGCCCTTCTGCCCTCTGTTAGACTCCCTTTTCCCCTTGTTTTTCTGCCCTTCTGCCCTTTGTTAGACAGCTTTTTGTGCCTTTCTGCCCTCTGCATCACCACATCATCACTCAGCGCTATCCCAGCATCACTCAGCACCACCACATTATTACTCAGCACCACCATATTATCATTCAGCACCACCACAGCACCACTCCGCGCCACCACAGCATCACTCAACGCCACCACAGCATCACTCAGTGCCACCACATTATCACTCAGCACCACCACAGCACCACTCAGCACCACCACAGCATTACTCAGCACCACCACAGCATCACTCAGCACCACCACAGCACCAATCAGCACCACCACAGCACCACTCAGCGCCACCAAAGCATCACTCAGCACCACCACAGCATCACTCAGCACCACCACATTATCACTCAGCACCACCACAGCATCACTCAGCACCACCACAGCATCACTCAGCAGCACCACAGCACCACTCAGCACCACCTCAGCATCACTCATCACTACCACAGCACCACTCAGCATCACCACAGCACCACTCAGCACCACCACAGTACCACTCAGCACCACCCCAGCATCAATCCGCGCAACCATTCAACAACAACTGGTTCAAATATGTTCTCTCAATGTTTCAAACTTTATTACAAATGTCACAAAAAGATGTTAATATTTCACGTCTGTTCTTGGATTTTCATCACAATAAAATACACTGAACATAATCTTCACAAAAGTTATTTACAAAAGTTTAAGCTATTGCCATTATAAATTAAAATCACTTTTATTTAAGTATTAATTATTTAAAAAAATTAAAAGTCATTGTAATTTGTAATATCAATGCAGCTAAGCCACGTAAATACAAAACATGTTGCATTACAAATGCTATAGGTGTCACATTTGCAAAAGTTATAACTACTGGCATTGTAAATGACAAAGCTATTAATTTAGCTATTTTCAAAACCAACACATAAATAAAAATAATTGTCATTTACAAGACCAATAGCTCAAACTTTCCTAATTCGAGACCTATTGCATTGCAAATGCTTGTTTTTATATCTATCAGTGCTTCCTGTTGAGGTTTAATTTTCGTGACAGGCGCCTCATTGCCTACTTGTAACTATTCTCTGACCCTGCTTCAAGGGTCAGAGCAGGGTCAGAGAATAGTTGCAAGTAGGCAAGAGGCGCCAGAAAGCACTTACAGGCTTACAGCAGCAGGTACCCAAGGTGAAGTTAATTTCTTTGTAACCCTTTTGTAAAAGATTACCCAAAATTAGCTTCAACTTTTGCACCTGCTGCTGTAACCCTGTAAGTGCTTGGCTGAAAATTCGTCCCCGCTGATTCGTGGATTTTACAGTGATTTCGAGAGATTCGCAGATCGTGAAATCGTGGAAAATCCGCAAATTCCACGAGCGGAACGAATTTTCAACCCATGCTTACTACTAAGTTTCAGCGGATATTAACCTTTCACCCACTTCAGATGTCTATTGGAGTTTTTACGAGAAAAAAGGGGTCTGTGTGAAAAGCACGACTGTTACTCAAGTATCTTGCGTTAGATTATCTCCTTACCAAACGTTGGGCACCATGTAGTGTAGTTCCTATTTTCCCAATAGCTCTGTGCATTGGAATAACATAAACAATAGTTTAGACTTAAGACTGAGGTCGACTAGGTCTCTATTGAATATGCTAGACTTAATTTACGTTTGCCAGCTAGCTCAGAGGTCACTAGAAACTTTCTCGAATGAACAGGGAGGAGTGAACTACCCTGATTAGACAAGAAGGGATTCAGCTTCTGACAACCGCATAAACATGACAACTTTGCTCCCCCAGAATAAGGAGTATATCTCCAGAGTCGTGTGAAAACAATAGAAAGCTATTTCACTCAGTCAATCGTGCATACTTAGTTTCACCAGAGTGCAGAGAAATAGAGAGACGGGCGTTTTCAATAAAAGGTGTTATTTATTGAGCAGTCTTCTTTCTCATGCAAGAGAAATGAATTGCCACAATTGCAATACTTGTTATAAAGTAAAGTGCGTACAGTAAAAGCAGTATTATGAAATAATACTGTAAAAGCTTTGATATGGTTTCTGAGCCATATTATACTTAAAAGGTATAAAATATATACAGTTACATACAATGATAAAAGTTTGACTAAACGTACTCAACTGGTGCTTATAAATACACTAACCTAAGCCTAGTACGTGGGAAGTTTAAGTTAAGTTAGTTTTTGCCAAGAATATGACACAAGAATTCTCTAAGGATCTCATCAGCTCCGTACCTTGGTTTTAGAATGGAGGAGGTCTTGTATCTCGCTCTCAGGACTCGATCTCCCAGTAACCCGCAAGGGTGACTGGAAACACTGGAGCTGGATTTTCTTGGCAGGAGAAAAAGACAGCGTCTTTCTCAGTGCGTCAAAATGGGAGGGACGGCTTCCTTCCGCACTCGCATCTGCTGGGCTTTGGATAAGTAGATAGCCCCTCTGCTCCACACCACTGTGTGTTGCTTAAGGCAAACTCTGGTATATTTATACCTGGAAGGTGCCGTGTTTGACGTAAGGTTGGACATAAGATGTCAATAAAAGATGTCACTAAGAACTGGCCATTCTTTCAGTGCTCGCAGGAGTTCTAGGACAAATCTAAACAAAAGCATGGGGAATTCCCAGGTTGCTGGAGGTTTGGTTTGTTGAAAGAACTCGTTGTGCTTTCTAGGAGTCTAAGGAAGTAGCCTTGCAGTATTTGGTTTGCATTGGCTATTACTAAATATGGATTTGATTCTTATGCCTTTATAGGGGTATGATTTGTTATGACCACATAAGGGCATAAATTGGGAATATTTGATTAGGGTCCTAGATATGATCACAACAAGTTGGGGAAAAATTCCACTTCAAACTTGAGGAACCATAGGGGCCAAGTAGCCCACCAGGTGCTTCCAGGAAGCGCCACTGCGCTGTGTTGCAGAGAGGTGGTGCAGGCCATGCTCCTTTTTACATCTCTCTGCTACGCAGCTCTGTGGCACTTACTGGATGTACTACGAATTCTGATTTACTCACCTGTTATCAGGAGAGACCTCAGTGCCTCATCTTTGAGCCCAGTACTAATCCTGAAAAGTAATTCTAACCATACTTACCAGTAACTTGAATTTCCTTCCATAGGCTAACAATGACTGGTTTCACTTGGAAATTCTTCTAAGTGTGGAGTTTTGGAACTTTAAAATATTCACCTAAAATCATCCGAACAACAAATTCCGATGTACTCACCTATTATCAGGAGAGAACCCAGTGCTGCATCTTTTAGCTCAGCACTGACCCTGAAAAGTAATTCTAACCATACTTACCAGTAACTTGTATTTCCTTCCATAGGAATCCATTGTCTGGTTTTCACCAGAAAAGTTTCCAAGTGTCTATTTTAACAAACTAAAAATATTTCTAAAAAATTGCATGTATGACTTAAACACATTCTTTCAACTGTTTACAGGAGATACACCAGTGCTGGATCCAGGATCCACCACTGAGTAAGAAAAAGTAACAATAACAATAATTACCTGCTAAGTGAATTTCCTTCCATAGGGTAACATTGGCTGGTTTCACTTGGAAATTCTTCTAAGCGTGGAGTTTTGGAACTTTAAAATATTCACCTAAAATCATCCGAACAACGAATTTCGATGTACTCACCTGTTATCAGGAGAGAACCCAGTGCTGCATCTTTTAGCCCAGCACTGACCCTGAAAAGTAATTGTAAATGTACTTACCAGTAACTTGTATTTCATTCCATAGGAATCCATTGTCTGCTTTTCACCAGAAAAGTTACTGTCTATTTTCACAAACTAAAAATATTCCTAAAAAAACGCCTGTATGACTTAAACGCATTCTTTCAACTGTTTACAGGAGATACACCAGTGCTGGATCCAGGATCCACCACTGAGTAAGAAAAAGTAATGATAACACTACTTACCTGCTAAGTGAATTTCCTCCCATAGGATAACATTGGTAATTCTATGTGAAAAAATTGTTACCTTTTAAAATACAATAATATTCCTTAAAAATCACTACTGTAACCAAAACGCTTTAACTCAACTGTTTACAAGAGATGTCCAAGGACTGAATCTAGGATCCAGTCCTGTGTTTAGAAAAGTAATCCATAAAGTAACTAATTGCAATTAACTAGAAATTCACATTGATCTCAATGTTGCATTGCGTTTGAAATTGTGTTGCCCATTGCAACAACTTTAACTACTGTACTTAAAAGTCTATTGCCTATTTGCAAAATATTTAACTAAAGTAATACATTCTGAGAATGTATATTTTGCAATATAATGTATAATGTAATTATAATGTAATTTAAAAAATAAAATATCTAAAAATAAATAGTTTGAATAATGTAATAAATAAGTATCAAAAAATAAATACAACAATTTATACATTTAAAAATTGTAATTGAAAAAACCTTTGAAATTCACTGAAAAAACCATAGGTTTTAGACATGTTATAGTTAGAAATTAGCATTTAAAAAACCTTGAAATTCACTGAAAAAAAACATAGGTTTCAGACAATTATAGTCAGGAATTAGCATTTAAAAAACCTTAGAAATTCACTGAAAAACCTTAGGTTTCATGGGTGTTATAGTTAGCTAGACATTTCACTCGTACAAAGCCATTGAAATTCCTCCGTTATACTTAGTTGTACTAACTATAACTTGCGCGCCCGCAATCCACTGCTGATAATGTCACATATTACATCATTCATGGCATGGTCAGTGACAACACTGATGACATCACTGATGACATCTCAAATGACATCACTGATGATATCACTTTTGACATCATCCACATGACAATCTGATACACCTCATCATACACTTGCATAATCTTTCAACACTCATTATAAAATATGGAGTACCATATCTGAATGCATTGACACACCAATACAAGTTTCTAAAACCCCACTCAGCGATTCCTACATCTACACACACACATCTAAACACTTACCTATAGATTCACTCATACATGCTAACAAATATCAATAGAATACTATTAAATATACTTATACGCCTACATCAACATTACACACCAGCACACATCTTATTTACTTATGCAGTCATCCTACTCACTTATGCAAACAATTATTCATACTTACATTTACTAAGCTACACACTTATACAAACACCACTTTATTTATTCATATTGATAGTAACTCATACTTAGTGTGTTATAAAATCTTTATTACAAGTATGCAATTTTCTATACAGTCACTCATACAATCACTGAGTTTTATGTATACTTATTTATATACAACAACTGTCACATACACTGCCTTTTCTATCTCTACTTTGTTGGACATGTATCATTGAGAAATATATTTACTCATCACCACACCCATAAAGAGATTCACTCACTCAAACAACTGTTTCCACATATAGGGGCTCATTAGGATGGCGGACGGAAGTGCCTCCGCAGCCCTGGAGTATGCGGAACATGCCTATTCTGCGTCCCCCCGTCGCGGACACTCCGTCCGCCAGATCAGGATAGGAAAGATTGGCCAAAATCCGTCCACGACGGAAGATCACGCTCCGCCGCCCAACTACACCCGACCACGCGGCGGACGTAACCAATCCAGAGACTCCGCCGTACGGACTGACATCTAGGACCGTCCTCCAAATCAATATGGCAGAAAATACACATAAAAGCGCTGCGGAAAAACAACCTGCCTGAACACTGCGGATGCCCCACAACGAACATACCCACCACGAGCCGCTCGCCGACATGGACCCAGCACTACACGCTTACCCGATACTCTTCGCGATCCACCACGTCCTAGTCTTGGCCCACCATCGAGGACAACGCAGGTAGGCTACAAACCATTCGCTGTCTGGAAAGGAGTACCTGCAAGGGCTGTGACGTAGGGAGGGGGAAGTGACATGTATCTGAACCCACTGATTCGTGTGGAGGGGAGCACCTGCAAGGGTCGTGACGTAGGGAGGGGGGAGTGACATGTATCTGCACCCACTGATTCGTGTGGAGGGGAGCACCTGCAAGGGTCGTGACGTAGAGAGGGGGGAGTGTCATGTATCTGAACCCACTGACTTGAAGCAAATACAAATACACACCTGCATCACACACGCAGGAATGACTCCGACAAACCACGACTCATGATTGACTAGTTTATTTACACATAATCGGGGTAACATCACAGTGTAGGCTTGAGCATGGGCATAGTGGACACCAGAGCAGGTACATCAGACGCAGCACATGAGAGGGCACAATCCAGTATCAGAACAGCAACAGGGCATTGTGGACACCAGAGCAGGTACATCAGAGGCAGCACATGAGAGGGCACAATGCAGTATCAGAACAGCAACAGGGCATTGTGGACACCAGAGCAGGTATATCAGAGGCAGTACATGAGAGGGGCTAAGCACATCAACAGTCCATGGCAAGGAACAGGTACATCAGAGGCAGCACATGAGAGGGCACAATGCAGTATCAGAACAGCAACAGGGCATTGTGGACACCAGAGCAGGTACATCAGAGGCAGTACATGAGAGGGGCTAAGTGCATCAACAGTCCATGGCAAGGCACAGGTACATAAGAGGCAGCACATGAGAGGGCACAATGCAGTATCAGAACAGCAACAGGGCATTGTGGACACCAGAGCAGGTACATCAGAGGCAGCACATGAGAGGGCAGACAGCATTATCAGAACAGCAACAGGGCATTGTGGACACCAGAGCATGTACATCAGAGGCAGCACATGAGAGGGCAGACAGCAGTATCAGTAAACAACAGGGCATTGTGGACACCAGAGCAGGTACATCAGAGGCAGCACATGAGAGGGCAGACAGCATTATCAGAACAGCAACAGGGCATTGTGGACACCAGAGCAGGTACATCAGAGGCAGCACATGAGAGGGCAGACAGCATTATCAGAACAGCAACAGCGCATTGTGGACACCAGAGCAGGTACATCAGAGGCAGTACATGAGAGGGGCTAAGTGCATCAACAGTCCATGGCAAGGCACAGGTACATCAGCGGCAGCACATGAGAGGGGCTAAGTGCACCAACAGTCCATTGCACTGAAAAGGTCAATCTGAGGCAGCACATGAGAGGGGCTAAGTGCACCAACAGTCCATTGCACTGAAAAGGTCCATCAGAAGCAGCACATGAGAGGGGCTAGGTGCACCAACAGTACATGGCAAGGCGCAGGTACATCAGAGGCAGCATATGAGAGGGGCTAAGTGCACCAACAGTCCATTGCACTGAAAAGGTCCATCAGAAGCAGCACATGAGAGGGGCTAAGTGCACCAACAGTCCATGGCAAGGCACAGGTACATCAGAGGCAGCACATGAGAGGGCACAATGCAGTATCAGAACAGCAACAGGGCATTGTGGACACCAGAGCAGGTATATCAGAGGCAGTACATGAGAGGGGGTAAGCGCATCAACAGTCCATGGCAAGGAACAGGTACATCAGAGGCAGCACATGAGAGGGCACAATGCAGTATCAGAACAGCAACAGGGCATTGTGGACACCAGAGCAGGTACATCAGAGGCAGCACATGAGAGGGCACAATGCAGTATCAGAACAGCAACAGGGCATTGTAGACACCAGAGCAGGTACATCAGAGGCAGTACATGAGAGGGCACAATGCAGTATCAGAACAGCAACAGGGCATTGTGGACACCAGAGCAGGTACATCTGAGGCACCACAAGTACGAATCACAATGAACCCGTCCCAAGGACCACAGCAGTGGAAGACTGTTTACAATGGACAATGTACACACCATGTCCAATGACATGTGAGATAAGTCAACAGCACCTCACATCACACTATCAGGTGGATTGCGTGAAGTACCTGCACGGACAGACTGCCAGCACCAGAAACTGGAGTGTGAGACACAGCCACGGCTCGAGTGACTGACACATGCGCCACAGACCCAGACACACTGCCAGCACCACAAACAGGAGTGTGACACACAGCCACAGATGTAGTGACTGACACGTGAGCCACAGACCCAGACACACTGCCAGCACCTGATACAGGAGTGTGAGACACAGCCACAGCCCGAGTGACTGACACATGGGCCACAGACCCAGATACACTGCCAGCACCACAAACAGGAGTGTGAGACACAGCCACAGCCTGAGTGACTGACACATGAACCACAGACCCAGATACACTGCCAGCACCACAAACAGGAGTGTGAGACACAGCCACAGCCCGAGTGAGTGACACATGGGCCACAGACCCAGATACACTGCCAGCACCACAAACAGGAGTGTGACACACTGCCACAGCTCGAGTGACTGACACATGAGCCATAGACTCAGACACACTGCCAGCACCAGAAACAGGAGAGGGCACAACTGATACAGTGCTACTACATGATGCATGACAGCAAACAACAGACACAGTGCCACTATCTGACACATGCGAGTCAACTGCAGCTGCGCCACTGGGACCACTGAAATGATGGGCCACTAGGCTGTATGGGCCAGGAGGCAGGGTGGCTCTGGGAGCGGGGGATAGTTGCACTTGACCGACATCGGGGTGGGTATGTGTCAATGCTGTGTGTCTACGTTTCTTGGGGATATGTGACTGCACCCTGGACAGGACAGGACTGGCAAGTGGGTCGGAGTGAAAAGAAATATCACCCACCATGGGTGGTGCATCTGCTGCCGGGGGAATGCTCTATGGGGACGTGCTGGAGCCTGCTTGTCGTTTGCTGTACGGCTGCCTTCTGGCCTCTGCAACATGTGTCATGGGGGATGCTGCCACAGGGTCCACCTTCCTCCGCTCCTGATGGGCCCTGATGGGAGTGAAGGTAAGGGGTGACTTCACTGCGGAGACATCTGTATTCCGTTCCCTCAACAACAGCAGCCTCAGTGCATCAAGGGGTGATGTATGCCTGTCCTTGATAGCGCCACTGTCCATGGGAGATGCCTTGTCCCTGGGATGTTCCATTTCCGTAGGAGGAATGTTGTCTGTGGACCTTCCCTGTTCCCTGGATGGTGCCCTGTTCCTGACAGCAGACTTGTCATCTGTGGTGTACCTATCCCCAGAACACACCTTCTCCCTGTGTGTGTCCCTGCCCTTGGGAGTGTCCGTGCTCTTCTTAGGTGCCTTTGTCTTTTGACTGTCCTTGTGTGGTAAATAAAATTTACCGGACTATTTTTCTATACATTAAATGACAATAAAGGATAGCTCAATAAATGAGAGGCAGAGTCCGTGGTATCTGAGTCATACGGGCTCTAATTAAGGTTCTCGAGAACCGGGACATCGAGTTCCATCACCACTAAGGTTCAGGAAGGGACATTCAACATTTTATTAACATCACACATTATATATAGTAAAACAGTATAATTTAAATTAATACAGTAGGCGTAACAAGTGAAAAGAGAAAGATAAGAACACATGTGCGTAACAGGAGGCGTGTAAGAGGGCGTACATGTAGGCGTGTATTGGAAACGTCACAGAAGTGTCATAAGTGGGTGGATGCATAATGAAATTCTGCAGGGTCAGCAGAAACCTTTGGCATGGGTGCATGCGCAACTGAGCATGACGTGGTATAGACGTGTAACTGGGGAGAACTGGGGGCTTGACTTTTAGCACTAGTAGAAGAGTCTGGTGTCTGGGATGTCAGAACGACCTGCACCTATAGCATATCTGGTATCTCAGGTTTGGAGAATGTATTGTCTGAAGTAAAAGGTCTCTTGGGCAGAGGCCGTTCAATACTGAATGCTAGTGTGTGCATACGTGTCTTGGTGCAATGCGCGGGGCCATGGGCCTACCATGGTAACGGGTTCTGTAAATCACTTGCAAGGAGGACAGGAAGGCCAGGCCCTTTGCTCTGCAGCCGGGAATATGTTGACCTATTTCACTAGACTGGAATGTGTTTTCGAGGAGGCTGAGCAGATAACTGTAGGCAAAATGCTGTCTTGGCAGGCAGGCCAGGCCGAGCCGGGCACCGCTTCGCCGGGCAGGAAGTAAGGTAGAGGTCAGGGATGCATACCTAAATTGCAGTTTTCAGAGACAGAAATGACTCGGAGCCTCAATTAAGGGCCTAGCGCGTCTGAGCCAGGAAACGTGGAAAACGTGTGTTTCGCGTTATTTAAAAGTGCACTATGTAAAGACGTTGGCACCATAGGCCTAGAAGCCAAATTAACGTGTTTTTCTTGGAGGACTGAATAACTGACATGTTAACGTTGGACGCAAATGCATATGCGTCTTCATGGCATGCACGGAAAGGAAGTTACACGACATACATGGAACATGGGTGCATGGATAGGGTGCGAGTGGGGGACACATTGATTACCTAAAAAATTCTATTTCCTCATTCCCTCCTTGGCCCCTACTACACCCTTTAGGATATGTCTATTTTCGTAAGACTATCTATCTGTTCGTATAGCATCATTTGTTCATCTTTTTTCATTCTGGAACGGGAACGTGTACTTGGACGGGGAATACAAGCTGTGGCGCACAAGCCGCAAATCGCTGGCCCACATTGCAGACAGAGACAACAACTGAATACTATGAGCAGTATTATTCCTAGGAATGACAATACTTTCCATCCCCAGGCGGATATCACATTCCAGAGCCAACCGGACCAGGTCCAGGTGCCAGGATTCTGATGTATCAGGTGAGCTATCTCATGAAGCCTCGTTATTGCTTTATACACTGATGGCGCGTTATTAGGAATGAAAATACAACAACTGGATCCGATGACTCTACAAGCCCCGCCCCTATCAGCCAGGATGACGTCAAGGACAAGGCGATTTTGAAGAACAACAAGTCTCATAGCAGACTGTTCCTCAGTCAGGTTACCTAAAGCAGAAGTAGTCTCATTCACTACTGCTTCCAAAGTTCTGGTTAATTTGCGTATCAGTTTACTGTTTTGGACAGGACCTACAAAGAAAAAGAATCCTTTATTGAAATCTGTATATTGCTCCCATGTTGTTTCAATCTGGTCGACAATCGGGGTCTTGATCTCCCTTCTATGTCTTACATGCACAAGATGTGGATTTCGATGATAATCAGGTGGAGCTAGAAAAACAGGTGGCAATAGGAACGCGATATAACACGTTCCATCCCAATCTAATGGCAGACGTACATAAGCTGTCTGACCACATATAAAATAAGAATGGCGGGAGGCTTTGAAAGTAGACTTTCCTTTATCACTGAATTCGACCACAGTATTACACTCACTGTGTCCTAGATGTACTGAACCATTCTTTCTGACGCATAATTCGCCTTTCACTGGTAAAACTGTAATAAATGGCAAGTCCGAATTAGTCTCGGATTGAACGTTCAGAATCATGAGGTTAAGTGTAAAATTACCTAATCCATACACTTCATTTTCCAGATCGGTCCCTGTCCTTTGGGGAAGACCTTCCTTGTCTGGGAAACATATTTTATTCATAACTGTATTAAGGTTCCCCCATATCCAATTGCTTTGGGAAACTGTGGACGTACTGTCTAGGGAGGACATTAAAGTAAACCATGCACCACACAAACCATTATGTGTAAACGGATAAGGAAAGAGGGGCAGAGCTCCCTTGTATTTCTGATAGGGAGGGAGTCGGCCACATACCCAGCAATTTGTGGCATTGCTGGTCTGGTGAGAATGGTGTAACATACGGATAAAAGTGTTGTTTCGCATTGCTAATCGATAGGACAGCTCGTGAGGGGGCAGGTCACTGAAAGTGTGCTCTACAGTGTCATTAGAGGAAGTATGTACATGAGAACCAAGAGGAAAGAAAACATGTAGCATTAAATTTATGCATATGATCGTAAGACTCAGAAAAAACATAAAAATCAAAGTAATGACGCATCTGCTGTGCAGGTTTTTGCAATATTTTTCTCTCTTTTCAATTCGCCTATCTCTCTGACTACTTGGGTCTATCTTATACATGTCAGAAACCTGTCTAACCGCTTCACCCGAGGGGGACTTAAACAATTAAACGCTGTCTGACTTACTAGACCTCAACTTGGCTCTGTACTCCTGTTGTGGAGTTTTCTCTAGCAGGGGGAGTTTAGAGTCTGTAGCAGGGCAGTACTTGAGAACAGTCTTTTGACACAGTCCATGAAATCTTTTAATGTGGCTGGAATGTAGACACCCTTTCCGGCCTTCGATCTTCACAGCGGTCCTCGTCGTCATCAACACCAGTTTGTGTTCCTTCCACCTGGGCTCCAGAGGGCTCGATCGGTCAAAGTTGCGGACCAACACCAGGTCTCCGGGAACGATTTCATGCGGTTTCACCTGGGTGTTGTCCGGGAAGGCAGCCGCGACCTGTGAACGACAAGATAGTAGTGCAGACATCAAGGAGGCCAAGTAATCTGTCAGCATAGTACTTTCAACATCTGTGATCTTACGGGGCATAGGCATACCCCACATGTTTGGGGGACGGCCGAAGACTACTTCATACGGGGACAGTCCGGTTCTGGAATGGGCTACCATACACATGTAAAAGAGGGCAACCGGCAGGGCTACCATCCAATCTACTCCTTTTTCTGCACAGACCTTTGCTAACCGTGTTTTCAGGGTTTGATTATGTCTCTCAACGAGACCAGCGGCTTCGGGGTGTCGTACGCAGTGGAATTTCCACTGGTACCCTAACAGGAGTGATACCTGTTTCATGAGTTCGGACGAGAATGGCTGTCCATTATCTGAGTATACGACACGGGGCAAGCCGTATCGCGGGAAGTATTCACGGACCAACTGTTTGGCAGTGGTCACGGCAGTGTAATCTGGGACTGGGTACGCTTCTGTCCATCGGGAAAGGGCACATACAACTACGAGGACATACTTGAATCCTCGGCATCTGTCCATCTGGATATAATCCATCTGGAGGACTTCGAAAGGATGATCAGGAGGATGAAATCCACCTTGTTCCACGGGGATACCTTTGCCTGGATTGAACTGACAACAGATCATGCAGGTACGCACTTACTGTTTTGCTGCTGCACGTAAATGCTTGTTGAACCAGAGATTCTGGATGCTGTCTAACATGGCTTTCTCTCCTAAGTGTGCTGGACTATGTGCTGTGTTAATGATAACTTGAACCATAGAGTCGGGGAGGAACCATGTGGCTCTTCCCTTCGTCATCCATCCCTGATCTGTCTGGATCCCTCCTTGTTCAGTCCATTTCTTGATTTCATCTGGGGTTGCATGTGTCTGTATGTCGAGTACATCTACTGTGGGATCCTTAACTGTCATACAATGTGTCGGCGAAGTTACTTCAGTCTTCGTCGTGTCAGTCGGAATGTCTGTTTGAGTCTGAGCTGTGAGTTTAGCTGTTCGATCTGCCAGGTCGTTACCCTGGGAAATAGTGTCGGTAACTTTAGTATGCGCTTTGCACTTCATGATAGCAATGGATGCGGGTAAGTGTATTGCTTCTAACAGGGCTTGAATGAGGGGACCATGTTGTATCTTGGCGCCGTGAGAAGTTAAAAAACCTCTTTCTTGCCAGAGAATACCGAAGTCGTGAACGACTCCGAATGCGTACTGTGAATCTGTGTATATGTTAACTTTCTTGTTCTTGGCTCGTATACAGGCTTGGGTCAGAGCGATGAGCTCTGCTGCTTGGGCAGACAATGTGTCTATACAATGTGTTTCTATGACTTCAGTTTCAGTGGTCACTGCATATGCGGCTACTAGCTCTCCTGTGCTTGTTCTCATACATGAACCATCCACATAAAGTGTCAGGTCTGGATCGGGCAATGCTATATCTGTCAAGTCTTGTCTGGGTTTTGTCACGGTATTAATGACTTCCACGCAGTCATGTGGTGTAGGGTCTGGTGTAATCGAGGGTAACAGTGTAGCAGGGTTGAGTATGTTGCAACGTCTGATTTCTATGTGTGGTTGGAACAGTGTCAGTTCATAGCCTGTCAGTCGTGCTATAGTCAAGTGTTGAGTCTGGGTTCGGTTCAGAAGAACTTCCACGGAGTGTGGAACTTGTACTGTCAGAGGATGTCCTAACACTATCGAGTCGCTTTGTCTGATAGCTAGAGCTGTTGCTGCAACTGATTTTAAGCACGCAGGCAGAGCCTGGGCTACTGGATCCAATATACTAGAAAAATAAGCACAAGGCTTGTGTTTCCCTGCTTGATCTTGTGTGAGAACAGATAATGCTGTGCCATCGCGTTCTGTGACAAAAAGTGTAAAAGGTTTGCTGTAACATGGTGTCGCTAAAACTGGTGCTTGACATAAAGCTTTCTTCAGTTCATCAAAAGCTTGTGTATGTTCCTGAGTCCAAGGGAGGACAGTCGAAGTCGCTGCCTCCTGTGTTGTCAACTGTATGAGTGGCTTGGCTAGATATGCATACTGAGGAATCCATTGTCTGCAGTACGAAGTGAGGCCAATGAAGGCCCGTACTTCCTTTTGTGTCTTGGGTTGTGGCAGATGTGCAATTAACTGAATACGATCAGGTGTCAACTGTCTACCCCTCTTGGACAGCAAGTGTCCAAGGTATACCACTTGCTGGGCACAGAATTGTAGCTTCGAAGGGGACACTTTATGTCCCTTTTCGGCCAGAAAATACAAGACTGTCAGTGATGCACGTTCGCAGTCACGTTCGGTCCGTGCTGTAATTAACAAATCATCAACATATTGCAGTAGGGCAGTGTCAGTAGGCATGTAAATACAGTCTAGTTGTCGTTTCAGTGCTTGGCTGTAAATACTAGGACTTTCTGTGAACCCTTGAGGTGCACGTGCAAATTTGAAGCTTCGGCCATTTAAACAGAATCCGAAAAGATACTGACTTTCCGGATGAATGGGGACACTAAAGAAGGCGTTCTTGAGATCTATAACGGTAAAGAACGCTGCTTCGGAATCAATGGCAGTCAATAGGGAAGAGATGTCTGGGACCACTGGGTACTGGGGTATTATGCATTTATTTAGTTCTCGAAGGTCGATCACCAGTCTGTAGACCGGTGGTGCATTTGGGTCAGTTCGTTTAAGAATCGAATGATTGAAGAATTACATACATTGGAGTCAGTTTCTACAACCACTCCTTGTGCAATGAGCTCGTCAATGATTTTCAGTAAGGCTGCTACAGCCTCAGGTGGCAACTTGTATTGTCGGATTCGTGGCAGTACAACACCTTGTTTGAGAGTGACACGATATGGTGTAATATGCATACAACCTACATCAGTTGGACCTTGCGCCCATAAATGCTGTGGTACATTCTGCAATCTTGGATCAAAATCTCTCAACACATAATGTCCTTTAAAATCACGTAAAAACAATCTCACTCCTTCCGGAGAACAACATATCACTGCTCCTAGTGCTTTCAATGTTTTAATACCAAGCAAGTTTTCAGGACATGATTTCGTAAGTAACAAGTCTGTAGTACGAGACAATGGACCAACTTCTAGTGAAACTGGCTTTGACACTTCGTTAACAATAGGCTTTCCTGAAAATCCAAGGGAAACATTCTGTGAGCCTGAGAGGGGTGCCCCTGGAACCTCGTCATGACTGATGGTAGTTCTGCTCGCCCCTGTGTCAATCAAAAATGTTCTGTCTTTCCCTAATACCTGACTATGTACATAGGGACCCTCTTGATCTACAGGAACCTCGATAAGGGGCAAGCCAACCTCCCTCTCTAGGCTGTTTCATGAATACTGCTGATAATCGGGGTAATCTGACTGTGCATACTGGTACATTTGTTGCGTGACATGTTGTGTGGCAGCAATAGGCTGGGGCTGTGGTACTGCTACTGTCTGTTGGGCATTCTGTGGAGGTTGCGTGTTCTGCGGAATATTCTGTGGAACATGTTCTGGTCTAGGTGGACGCGGTCTTTCTTTCGTCCTGCCTGTAGCGATATTGTATTTTAGAACGGTACATTCGTTTATATAGTGACCTGGTTGTTTACAGTAGTTGCAATTCCCTTTAACAGGAGCTGCAGGATGACTAGTCTGTGTCGTACCCCTTTTCTGACCATCTGCTGGGACAGACTGGGCAACTAGTACTTTCATTTTTGTGTCTTTCATACGTCTCTGTTCATGTTCGTGTTCCTCTCTGATTCGGTTCTGGTGGTACTGTAACATTTGTAGCATTTGGGAAGGGGTATTAGCTTGCCATGTACTCTCGACTTTCAGTACTCTGTTTTTAACCTGGGGTAAGGAATTCTCGACTAGTTTGGTCACAAAAAGATGTGGATAAGATTCACTACTTGTTTTCAGGCCGCTATTAATAATGAAACATTTCTCGAATCTGGAATAAAAATCACTAGTGTCTTCGTCTTGTTTCTGTTTGCAGGCTGAGATTGCATCCCAGTCTTCCTTTTTAACTGTCAATAACCTCGGCAAGACCGGTACTAATAATCCTGGTAATGCTTTGGCTTTGTCCCCCAAGACCTGTACCTGGGACTCGCCCATTTTCTTCGGTTTCTAGTTCTGCCCAAATAATCTTTTTATCTCCCACCTCCCATTCTTTTTCTTTAAGTTTTTCGTAAATGCCGGCTGGCAACAATACCTTTAACATTTTAAGAATATCGGGATACCTATAATCCCCCATGAGTAGCATGTCTTTTAATTCACGGTGAAATCCTGCTGGATCTTTATCATGACACGGCACTAATTTTTTCATTTCCAATAATTCCATTTTAGTCAAGGGGGTGTATACGAATACTCGTTCTAGCTCACCTCCTGTAGTCCGGACGGGATGAACTTCTCGTAAGGGATTCTGTCTGTCTATGTAAAACGATTTTCTTACTGGAGGTGGAACAGGAACGAAATGTGGAGTCAGGAAAGTTCTGTATTTATGGCGTTGTTCTAGGATGATGTTAATTAAATCGGTACTTAGGCCTCTCCATCTCTTTAGTAGTAATTCTTCCAATATATTATATAGGGGACCCGGATCAGAATGCTGACTTTCATACAGTGTAATGAGGTGTTGGATCATGTACATACCAGCTAGTCGCTGTTCGTCTGGGGAAAGACTCAAAAATGTTTGCGCTACTATGTCATCTTTATATACGCTAGTATTGCCAGCCCATTGGACTGCTGACCGGGCCAGTTCCTGTTCAGGCATGGTACTAAGTTCACTGTAACCTATTCGTTCTTTCAGTATTTTATCAGTGGCTTGGAATAGATGTTCAAGAGAACATTGTTCTGGTATGGGAGAAAGAAAACTTTTCTTACATTCTAGGCGTATGGGTTTCTCAAAGGGTCTCGCCCTACCTACATATGCTATTCTATCTGCACTCGCAGTGTCTATATCATCGTCTTCTGAGACTTCATCATCTGCTTTCTCGGTTTCTCTCACTGCTTTCTCCTTTGCGTGTATGTCTAGAATTTCTTTATGAATCTTTCTGTACATGGATTCTATACAAGCTTGTTTACTATGTTTTCCATCAGCTATGTTGTCACTCCATTTAATCAGGAGTTTCATTTCTTCTTTGTCTTTACCTGGCTGGTCTTGTTCCCTAATCAGGCAATTTATCAAAAACTGTAGGATCATACCTTGAGTCTACACCTTTCTGTGTGCCATGGCCTCGTGAATACTTTCTGGTTTCTCCCCTGTTCTAATAAAGTGATATATCCTTGTGTCTCATTCTCTCGCTGCCATTATCTTTCCTTTGCTCTTGTCCTCTGTTCCAGCAGGGGGCTCTGGGTACCGGACTGAGGGCCTTATCCTCCCCTCTCCCTGTTTTCTGCCTTTGCCTCAAAGCCAGTTAAGTCTTTGCCTCAGACACTGGTGAAGGTTCACTATTGTGGACATAGTCACCTGCTCCATTTTCCTTTCCTCTGTCTTCACAGGATACTGGATAGTTGGTCTGAGCACCAAGGTGATGTTTAAACTTCTATCTACAGAGTCTATCTTGTGCACCCTTCTCTAAGGAAGTAGAGTATGTAACTGAAAGATGTGTTCATTTGAGATTCTAATGGCAAATGTATTTTTTTAATTTTATTTCTGTCACCTTTTTGATTCTCTTCTAATCTGGTTATGGTCACAGTTTTGACATTTCATGTGTATTTATTTATCATTGTATCTGACTAAGTAGGTACTGTTAGAGGCCTTGATGATGCAACTTTGTCATCAAACACGTATTGGCCAGTTTACTGTGTTGACTAAGAATGAACATTCCTTTAAAAAAAAAAAAAAAAAAAAAAAGTGATATATGTTGTCTAGATGTTTAGTCATGTCTGGTAAAATAGTCAAATAGTTTGTAACACGTCGTATACGTAATGAATATAATATCATCTGGTCTTCGCCTGGTACCGGATCATATCTGCAATCAGTAATGTACTGTCTAAGGGCTGCGTACGCAGCTACTTTTGGTGTGCGTTGTAATGCTGCTTCTCTGAGTGTGGTTCGTTTTATTTGAGGCGGGGTGACAGGAGTACCTCCTACTGCTCCCCCTGAAGCGGGATCGTCGACTATTACTGGCTGTGCTGTCACTGGTGGCAGTGTAGGCGGTAAAATAGGTGCAGGTAATGCAGGTAATGCGGGTTGGCCCTGCGTTGCAGGTGGTTTAAGAGGATTACTAGGACCAGTGGCCGGAACAGTGGCAGAGGAGACAGTGGGAGGGGTCGTGTCATCAACGGGAATGTGAACAGGGTTGGGAGGATGAGCATTTGGAGGAGGATTTCTGTTTGCATATTCTGGGACAGTGTCATCTAAATACGAAGAAAGGAAAATCTCCGCGGCGGTCTGTTTGTGACGTAATTTAGTCGGGACCAATGGTGGCGGCAAGTTTCGGGGTACTTCCGGGGTCGCTTTGGGCAGGCCCTCGGTGAGAACAGGATACATGCCTGTAATAAGGGCATTTCTTTGTCTGTCTAATTGTTCTGATCTAACTCGCTCTCCTTCTTCTAGTAACTCTCTTTCCTTAGCTTTTTCAGATTCTTCTCTACTTTTCTCTGCTTTCCTGATTTCTTTTTCTGTTCTTCTATGCGCTTCTGTACGCCACAATTCTATGGCATCTTTCTGGGGTTGTCTGGCTTTCTTTTTCCATAGTGCTTCTTCTACTCTCATGATGCATTCAGCATCCCATGTCCCTGAGACAGGCCATCTATACTTCTCTTCCAGATCCCTAGTATAATCAACCCACAAGTCTAAGTACAGTATGGCATCTAAGCCATGCTTGTGGTACATAAAATGTCCTGGAGTGTCCCTAGGCGGGACGGGAACTGCTTCTTCGAGTATCCCTTTCCTAGTTCCTATCTGACGTAATTTCGAGAACAGTGGCATTTTTGAACTTACTTGAACGTGAATACAATAAACACAGTAATGAATAGCAAACAATCATTCATACCACGACATTAAACACATTAAAACATTTCAGACTGATATTACCTGGTACATAGAAGACACAAATTCTGAAAATCTCGAGAAACAATACTAGAATACTGAATCACTAGATGCACTGCTAAAACAGTACAGACAATACCGATCCCATAATGAGACACGTCATTACCGTATCCACCTAAGTGAACACGTCTGGACCGAGTCTGTGTACCCAGACCCGTCTTGACCGGGCACAAATTAATGAACCCGTCTAGATGCGTTCCCAACAACGGTACTCACCGGGAAGCAAAACTGAAGGCCTCGGAAACTGGACTGGACTGGACTGGACTGCTACGACGTCTACGCTGCTACTACGCCGCGCTTCGGAACAGGTGGGCCTCTGGATACCTCGGACCTTGCTTTCTCGGCTTGGGCTCTGGTCGGGACTCTCCGCATTCCTCACCGCCTCGTCTGGATGCTGGACCGCAGTCTCCGTCTCCTCCGTGGGCCTGAGGGAGATAGCAGGAAAACCCGCAGGTGTGCACAGGAATCCGTCATGGCTGTAGAAGGGGTCAGGGGCCTGCGTACATCACCGGCACGTGATGAAGGGGAGGGGTCCCTGTTCGGGCGCCAGATTTATGTGGTAAATAAAATTTACCGGACTATTTTTCTATACATTAAATGACAATAAAGGATAGCTCAATAAATGAGAGGCAGAGTCCGTGGTATCTGAGTCATACAGGCTTTAATTAAGGTTCTCGAGAACCGGGACATCGAGTTCCATCACCACTAAGGTTCAGGAAGGGACATTCAACATTTTATTAACATCACACATTATATATATTAAAACAGTATAATTGAAATGAATACAGTAGGCGTAACAAGTGAAAAGAGAAAGATAAGAACACATGTGCGTAACAGGAGGCGTGTAAGAGGGCGTACACGTAGGCGTGTATTGGAAACGTCACAGAAGTGTCATAAGTGGGTGGATGCATAATGAAATTCTGCAGGGTCAGCAGAAACCTTTGGCATGGGTGCGTGCGCAACTGAGCATGACGTGGAATAGACGTGTAACTGGGGAGAACTGGGGGCTTGACTTTTAGCACTAGTAGAAGAGTCTGGTGTCTGGGATGTCAGAACGACCTGCACCTATAGCATATCTGGTATCTCAGGTTTGGAGAATGTATTGTCTGAAGTAAAAGGTCTCTCGGGCAGAGGCCGTTCAATACTGAATGCTAGTGCGTGCATACGTGTCTTGGTGCAATGCGCGGGGCCATGGGCCTACCATGGTAACGGGTTCTGTAAATCACTTGCAAGGAGGACAGGAAGGCCGGGCCCTTTGCTCTGCAGCCGGGAATATGTTTACCTATTTCACTAGACTGGAATGTGTTTTCGAGGAGGCTGAGCAGATAACTGTAGGCAAAATGCTGTCTTGGCAGGCAGGCCAGGCCGAGCCGGGCACCGCTTCGCCGGGCAGGAAGTAAGGTAGAGGTCAGGGATGCATACCTAAACTGCAGTTTTCAGAGACAGAAATGACTCGGAGCCTCAATTAAGGGCCTAGCTCGTCTGAGCCAGGAAACGTGGAAAACGTGTGTTTCGCGTTATTTAAAAGTGCACCATGTAAAGACGTTGGCACCATAGGCCTAGAAGCCAAATTAACGTGTTTTTCTTGGAGGACTGAATAACTGACATGTTAACGTTGGACGCAAATGCATATGCGTCTTCATGGCATGCACGAAAAGGAAGTTACACGACATACATGGAACATGGGTGCATGGATAGGGTGCGAGTGGAGGACACATTGATTACCTAAAAATTTCTATTTCCTCACTTGTCCCTGCCCTTGGGAGTGCCTGCTTCCTTCCTAGTCTCCCTGTCCTTGGGAGTGCCTCCTTCCTTCCTAGTGTCCCTGCCCTTGGGACTGGCTCCTTCCTTCCTAGTGTCCCTGCCCTTGGAAGTGGCACCTTACTTCCTAGTGTCCCTGTCCCTGGGAGTGTCCCTGCTCTCATGAGGTGCCTTCGTCTTCTGACTGTCCTTGTCCAAGGTAGTGTCCATGGAACTGAGAGTAACCCTTGCCTTGGGAGTACCTTTTGTGCGGGATGCCTGTGTAGCATGTGAAGGCATTTCACCCAACCCCTCTTGTGGATCCCGTGTGTGTACTCCAGTGTATCTGACGTTGTCTTTGTGAACAGATTTTGCTGACCTAGGGGATGATGTCTGAGCCCTCCGTGCCTTGACGTGCTGGCTGACGCTGCTTCTAGTGCAATAACCTGTATTTGAGTCCTGGTCAGAATATTCACTCCCCCCTGAGACATCCAGTGTTGTAGATGGGGGAACAGAAGTAGCACCCAGTCCATGCGACTGTACAATGGCAGACGACACACTGGTAGCCAATGACTGAACTGTCCTGTGTAGACCAGCATGATCGCCATGCATCCCTTCCATGAATGCCACCACCTGCCCCAACTTCCTATTGTGGTCTTGGAAAGCATTTTTCATATGGGTCTGCCCCACACACAGCTGTCGCAGCAGATAAACAGCCTCAGCACAAAGAGCATTTTGGCTCACCGAGGCTGGGGCAGCGGTGCCGACACCGAACGCCACTCTGCTCCCCCTACTCCTGCGTGCACGAACAGTACATGGTGCAGTTGGCGGCAGGGTGGGCCCTGTGTGCTGTGTCCCGACCGAAGGTGTTGATTGCCCACTCCCAGTCTGTGACAACACTGCTGACTCACCAACACTGTCGGAAGATGAGGACGATGTTGTCTCCACATGCGAGTCCTCAGGGACGGTCCTGTCCCCCTCTCCGGCGCTGGCCTCTTCTGTGTCAGTCTGCGTGTGTGGGACGTCTGATCCGGATGCATTGCCTCCATTCATCTCCTCCGTCTGTGGCTGAGTGCCCTCTGCCAATGCTGAAATGCACGTAAAATTGGTGTAAGTCATGGGCACACTCACGTACAGTACTGCAACGGAATCCCTAATGCCATTGATGACAAAGTACATCGATCCCCCAACCTGCACACGGGCCACACCTACCAGTCATCCTCACATGAAATAAGTGGTGTTGGCCGTGCAACATGTACAGCATGCGGACAGGGAATGAGCACGTACATCTGCACACCAGTCTTGCCATGGGGTGACGGACCACTACTGCATGTGCATCAACACTCAACTGCTTAGCAAGTGGCGTGTCAACATGCCGGACCTGGACGTGACATTTGACTCTGCCAATGTCACCAACATGCCATTGCAACGAGACATACGCTACACGGAAGTCACTAATGTGTCTGGGCAACAATACATGCATTGCACTCACAAGCAACATACACTGACAGTATGCTTACCGCTACTTTGCTGTTGATCCACACGCAGCCGCTCGGACAGGTCAGGATGCGTCACAGCAATGATACGGTGCATGAGAGGGGTCATTGAGCGTCGGGCCAGACGTGGCGTTCTTGGAATCATCCCTAGTGTCACTTCCGCTACATTCTTGCTCAGCCTGGAAATGTTGTCCCAGCGTTTGTGGCAGTGTGTATGTCGTCTATTGGACACCCCCACTGCCCGTACATCACGTGCAATGCTCCTCCCCACGTCCTTGCGAAGGTGCAGCTTGACCTACCATGATGGGAGACAAAAGGGTGCTGTCAGTGGACATTTGGTCAGTCACACAGATAGGGGCAACACGTATCTCTCAGCAGCCATGCACATTTCGACTAATGTGTTGGGCCCACATCACACCGCCAAGATTTCAGAGGCCAGGTGTAATGGACCACCTCATGCACACCAACATGTCCCCCACTGCACTTACCACCTGTCCGGGTACGCCGTACAGCCGTCCAAAGTTGCGGAGCACACTGTCCACGAGGACATCCAGCTCCGCGGCGGTGAAGGGGCGAGACCGGATCTCTTTGACTCTCGACATGGCAAGTTCACGGAGTATGGTACTAGAGCGGCAGTCGGTGGTCAGCTCCGCAGCAGCAGGTGGAGGTGATGGTCACAGGCAGCAGTCGGTGGTCAGCTCCGCAGCAGCAGGTGGAGGTGATGGTCACAAACAGCAGTCGGTGGTCAGCTCCGCAGCAGCAGGTGGAGGGGTGATGGTCACAGGCAGCAGTCGGTGGTCAGCTCCGCAGCAGCAGGTGGAGGTGATGGTCACAGGCAGCAGTCGGTGGTCATCGTAGAATGTGTGCTTTTGCACATCACACATATATAGGGCCCTGAGGCCATGTCAGTGGCATACGGCGCCAGCCATTGGTCAGCCCTGGATGCGTGTTTGGAAATGGGCCAATGACTGGCCCTGGTGTTGCGGTGCACAGCATACGCTACATTCGATTGGGCATACGCGGGCCTTGTTCACACTTCCCATTGGCTGCACGTGCACAGACCGTCACGGTCACACACCGGCACCCGCATGTGGAAGCTTCCGGGACATATGCTTCTCTTGCTACAATGTTCAATCACTGGCGCCAACATGGTGGGGCACGTATTCGGCAGGGGAGGTGCAGGCCAACACATCCTTTAGCTGATGTCAATGGACATGGCAGGTCATGACCCCCCTTACAGTCACATTGCATCATCCACCGTACACCGGCCGGCCCAGCCCGGCCCAGGACCGCCGTGCCAGCCATGTCAACCACCGCCGTGCCAGGCCCCGTCCACTACCGGTGGTGGACGGGGCATGGCACGGCGGTGGTGGACGGGGCCTGGCATAGCGGTGGTGGACGGGGCATGGCACAGCGGTGGTGGACGGGGCATGGCACGGCGGTGGTTGACATGGCCGGCACGGCGGTAGTGGACGGGGCCTGGCATGGCGATAGTGGACGTGGCCTGGCACGGCGGTGGTTGACATGGCCGGCACGGCGGTAGTGGACGGGGCATGGCACGGCGGTGGTTGACATGGCTGGCACGGCACGGTCCATTGTTGCAAGTGAAGCATCCGTCCCGGAGCCTAGCACATGCGGTTGCCTGTGCTGTGTGTGACCGTGACGGACCGTGTACATGCAGCCAATGGGAAGAGGGGCCGCGGGCCGCGTATGCCCAGTTGTGAACAGCGGAAGCAGTGCACCGCCATGGCGGCACCAATGATTGTATCTTTTCTGACGATGCACCTTGTTCTATTGTCTGCAGCTGCGTGATAACGGTTGTGTGCATGATTGCGTGACTTCACATGTCATGCTCTATCCCATGTGTGTCCATACCATGCCCATCGGTGTGCCAAAAATGTGCATCACATGTGCATGTCGACATCGGGTATTTCCCTACACAAGTTTCTAGTACCTCACATCTACACAGTACATCCCGGATGTATCGGCACATTCTGATTCAGTTGTCAGTGTGTGGAATATGTGAGACAATGACTATGGTAGGGGTACACATGTGTTCAGTGCATGTGTGTTGCCTATTGTGTCACCATGCATGTGATGTATGTATGCCCACCATTATTGGTGTTGCCATTGGTGCATGATGAAATGGTGTGTGTGTATCTTTTCGTTTGTGTGCATGCACTTGCATGTGTGTATGTGATGTGGCACCTACACATTTGGGTCATGTCACATGTCTTGTTGTCAGTAATGTTGACCTGAGACTAAGTAGCATTGCACATGTTGAGACACATCATGTTGCTAGTGGCTGCACATTGTTGCTACGTCAATCCATGTTGTAGTGACAATCAGAGATGTGACACATATGACAATTATACACTACATTTTACTTGTTGGTAGAGTTCGTTGACATGTGAGTGAGTTGCACAGACATGCGTTGTATGTGAATTGACTTCCATTCCATCTACTCCCACACAGGAGGGCTCCAAATGTCCATCGCCCATACACTGTGCTGGAGGATATGGTTGAGGAGGAGGTGATCAGGAAATTCCGGCTGGATCGACGTCGATTGATGGAGCTTGTAGACCAATTGTCTCCTCACCTGCAGCCGCGAAGAACCTATCCAGGTTCCATTACACCCACAGCAAAGGTGATGGCGGCACTCCACTTTTTTGCTACAGGCACCTTTCAGTACACAGTTGGACATGCCGGGGGGATGTCACAGTCCATGTTCAGCATGGTACTTCGGGATGTACTGAGAGCCATGATGCTGTACAAGGATGACTACATTCATTTCCCACAGGCGGCAGAGTTGGCAGCGGTCAAAGCAGACTTCTATGGACTGGGTCGGATACCACACGTTGTGGGTTCCATTGATGGCACGCATATCGCTATCATTCCACCACGGGCACGTGAGCAGGTATATAGGAATCGGAAGCACTTCCATTCCCTCAACGTGCAGGTGGTGTGCCAGGCCGACAACATAATATCACATGTGTGTGCAAGATTTCCAGGCTCTGCACATGACGCCCACACCATGCGGAGCAGCATTGTCCCCCAAATGATGGCAAATCTGCGTCTGGAACAAGCGTGGCTTGTTGGTGACACGTCGAGTGGTAGAACGTACTTTTGGCCTGCTGAAGTCTAGGTTTCGGTGCCTGGATAAGATCGGAGGGGCCTTGCCTTACTCACCAGGCAAAGTATGCAGGGTCGTGATTGCCTGCTGCATGCTCCACAACCTGGCTGTGCGCAATAACATTGAACTGCTCTTGGACCCTGATGAACAGCAAGTTCCTCGCCCTCCCAACCCACCCATGTCGACTGATGAGGATAGTGGTGAGGAGGAAGGTGTGGACCAGAGGCGCCAGCTCATTGATCGCTACTTCCCTTGAATGTGAGTGTGCACCTCTTGTGCTGGTTGTGTATGCCCTGTGTATGTTTGCTGGTGTTGTGTCATTGTGGTGTGCATCATCTGTGTGTTCTGCTATGTGATGTATGCATGTGTGTGTGTGTGTGTGTTTATTTATTTGGACATGCAAGTCTCCATGGTGTGTGTACTCTCATCCAATCATTTTGTGATGAGTGTGGTTTGTGGAATGTTGCACTGCAGTGTGTTGTGATGAGTGTGAATCTGTTTCCTGACGTGTCTTTGCGGTTTCTGTTTTTCCCTAGGTCACTCCCGCTGCGCCATGATTCTGTACGAATTGGATCCCTGTACCTGGTAACGTCTGTTTCTGATGCAATCATGTGAATAAACATGGAGGCAACACATCATTGAGTGAATAAGTGGTATTTATTTACAGATTGTGCATTGGTGTTGGTGCATATTTACAAATAAGTGAAGGGGTGGGAGAGTGTGAGTTAAAGGTAATGGCAGATGAAATGTCCGTGCTGACACCACATTGGGTGGTGTCTGCCTAGTGCAGCAGGCCTGTGCCAATGATTGGCTAGGTGGGACAGGATAGTTGGCAGGGTGAATGGCTGGCTCAGGTAGTGTCAGAGTCATTGTCGGCCCCTCTTGGAGCATGTGGAAGGAGCATCCACACTGCTCTCGCCCACTTCAAGCCTTGGACGGCCCCTCAGTCTTTGAGGTGGGACGGAGTCAGCTGGGGGCGCAGGCTGCTCTGGTTCCACATCCGTCGCCAGGGGCGCAGGTGGCGGTGGTGTTGCTGCCTGTGGCGTTGTTTGAGGGGGGTGGAGGGGGTGGTGTTGAGGGCTATCCATCCCATCCATATGGTTGTGTTCTGGGACATGATGTCTACAATTTGGCCAAGCCGCCTCTCAATGGCCCGCAACATTTCGGTGTTCTCAACTGAGTCCTGGTGGGCACGATCTGCCTGTGCCTGCCCACGTTCGTAGTTTTCCTGGACCCTGGCTAGGGCTTCCAATGACTGTGCCACGGCATTGGGTGGGTGTCCTTCCTCAGAACGTTGTTGCGTTGTGCTCCTGCCTGCCTGATGTGGCCTCGCTTCTCTGGTTTGCCGCACACTCTCCCTGCGTGGCTGGGATGGCGCAGGCCCGGCGTCGTGCGGTGGGTTAAGCAGGGTGGCAGGGGCAGGAGTGGTGGTACTGGTGGTGGTGGAGGTGGTGGTGGTGCTGGTGGTGGCTGTGCAGGTCACAGTGGCCGGTGTGGTGGGAATAGCAGAGGCCGTAGTAGTCGGTGCTGGAATCACCTGGGAGCCAGATGGCCCTGGCTGCCTGCTTGTGCCCGCACCATCCTCCGCACCAGAGCTGGCTGTGCAATCGTCCCCAGAGAGTCCTGAGTGAGGCGAGTCTGGAGGCCGGGTGGTGGTTCCAACTGTGAGATTACGATCACCTGTAAAACAAAATTGTGAAGATGAGTACTGTGGGCATTACGTGTTATTTTCCTTTTGATGACTTTTCAGTGGCCACTCGCACTCACCCCACCCACCACCACCGCCATCCCTATGGACATGTGGGCCTGTTGGGAGTTGGACTAGTGACCTCTCACACACCCCACCCACCACCACGGCCATCCCTATGGACATGGGGGCCTGTAGGGAGTTGTAGTGCCGTCCTCTCACACACCCCACCCACCACCACCGCCATCCCTATGGACATGTGGGCCTGTTGGGAGTTGGACTAGTGACCTCTCACACACCCCACCCACCACCACCACCATCCCTATGGACATGGGGGCCTGTTGGGAGTTCGACTAGTGACCTCTCAAACACCCCACCCTACCACCACCGCCATCCCTATGGAAATGGGGGCCTGTTGGGAGTTGTAGTGCCGTCCTCTCACACACCCCACCCACCACCACCGCCATTCCTATGGACATCGGGGCCTGTTGGGAGTTGGACTAGTGACCTCTCATACACCCCACCCTACCACCACTGCCATCCCTATGGACATGGGGGCCTGTTGGGAGTTGTAGTGCCGTCCTCTCACACACCCCACCCACCACCACCGCCATCCCTATGGACATGGGGGCCTGTTGGGAGTTGGACTAGTGACCTCTCACACACCCCACCCACCACCACCGCCATCCCTATGGACATGGGGGCCTGTTGGGAGTTGTAGTGCCGTCCTCTCACACACCCCACCCTACCACCACCGCCATCCCAATGGACATGGGGGCCTGTTGGGGTTGGACTAGTGTCCTCTCACACACCCCACCCACCACCACCGCCATCCCTATGGACATGGGGGCCTGTTGGGAGTTGGACTAGTGACCTCTCACACACCCCACCCACCACCACCGCCATCCCTATGGACATGGGGGCCTGTTGGGAGTTGTAGTGCCGTCCTCTCACACACCCCACCCACCACCACCGCCATCCCTATGGACATGGGGACCTGTTGGGAGTTGGACTAGTGACCTCTCACACACCCCACCCTACCACCACCGCCATCCCTATGGACATGTGGGCCTGTTGGGAGTTGGACTAATGACCTCTCACACACCCCACCCTACCACCACCGCCATCCCTATGGACATGGGGGCCTGTTGGGAGTTGTAGTGCCGTCCTCTCACACACCCCACCCTACCACCACCGCCATCCCTATGGACATGGGGGCCTGTTGGGGGTTGGACTAGTGACCTCTCACACACCCCACCCACCACCACCGCCATCCCTATGGACATGGGGGCCTGTTGGGAGTTGGACTAGTGACCTCTCACACACCCCACCCTACCACCACCGCCATCCCTATGGACATGGGGGCCTGTTGGGAGTTGTAGTGCCGTCCTCTCACACACCCCGCCCACCACCACTGCCATCCCTATGGACATGGGGGCCTGTTGGGAGTTGGACTAGTGACCTCTCACACACCCCACCCTACCACCACCGCCATCCCTATGGACATGGGGGCCTGTTGGGAGTTGGACTAGTGACCTCTCACACACCCCACCCTACCACCACCGCCATCCCTATGGACATGGGGGCCTGTTGGGAGCTGGACTAGTGACCTCTCACACACCCCACCCACCACCACCGCCATCCTATGGACATGGGGGCCTGTTGGGAGTTGGACTAGTGACCTCTCACACACCCCACCCTACCACCACCGCCATCCCTATGGACATGGGGGCCTGTTGGGAGTTGGACTAGTGACTTCTCACACACCCCACCCTACCACCACCGCCATCCCTATGGACATGGGGGCATGTTGGGAGTTGGACTAGTGACCTCTCACACACCCCACCCACCACCACCGCCATCCCTATGGACATGGGGGCCTGTTGGGAGTTGTAGTGCCGTCCTCTCACACACCCCACCCTACCACCACCGCCATCCCTATGGACATGTGTTAGACGGGGACCTGGAGGGTCTGCCGAGGACAGGGGGAGAGGCCTCCGGTGAGGGCCGTCTCCAGCGATCGTACAGACGAGTAACTTCCCCCCCACAGATGGACACCACACAAGGATGAGGTCAACACTCTTTATATACGATTCTTGAAGTAAGGTTATCAGCGATACAGTGAGGTCGGGACACGAGGGTCCTCTCAATTCTAGTCTCTGAAGGGGAAAGGGTAGCGGGACAGTCTTGGTACCGGTCTGGTACTGGTGTGGCAAGATGGGTAGCTCACAATCCTTGAGCTCGGAGTTCTGGAAGGTCGGGCCGCGGCAGCGCCAGCGGGCAAAGGCGATGGTTCACACAAGGATGGGCCGCGGCAGCGCCAGCAGGCAGGAACGATGGTTCACAAGGATGGGCCACGGCAGCGCCAGCAGGTCCCGACGAAGGTGTAGGTTGCAGAGGGCCGCGGCAGCGCCAGCAGGCAGGAACGATGGTTCACGAGGATGGGCCGCGGCAGCGCCAGCAGGTCCCGACGAAGGTGTAGGTTGCAGAGGGCCGCGGCAGCGCCAGCAGACAGGAACGATGATTCACAAGGCAGGGCTGCGGCAGCGCCAGCAGTCCGTCAAGGACGAGTTCTTCTAGGTGTCTCTCGACTCCAGGATACAACTGCCATCCTGCTCTGGAGCTGCCCCAGTTATAGGTCTGGCCTCCTTTGATGTCCGGACCCTCGCTCTTGGAGGTCGGGAAGTCCGGGATGAGGGAGTCCAGACACCCAGCAGGGGGGTGGAGCCAGCGCCCGGGGAGGCTGGGGGCGATCGGCACCTGGCTGGGAGAGCCATCGACACTCCTCTCTCCCATTGACCTGCCAAGTGGTCCGTTCACCTCCTGGGTGGATGGTGGTGCCTCGATGTCGGGGCCTGGCCAGGCCCAGGGTTGGGGTCGAGCTGCGGCCACGCGGCCTCGTGGTGCAGTGTCCAAGATGGCGGCTGGGCCGGGGCAATGCTGCTGATGACGGCCCGGGCCGGCCGATGTCGGGGTGTTCGGGAGCAGGCGTCCCGTTGGGGATGGGTTGTGGGTTGCTTCTGTGGGTTGCCGGGGTGGTTCTTCTGGCGACACCGGGAGAGCCGGTGCTTGGGCCTTATTATGCGGGGAGGGAGCGGCCCCTTCACGAGGCCTGTCCAACATGCGTCCCCCCCAGCTGAAGGCAGGGAGAGTCACCCATCTTCTTGGGTACTCTCTTCGCCGAGGGGGAAAAAGCGTGACAGGCCGTCCGCGTTGGCGTGGTCCTGGCCAGGGCGATGCTCCACAGAGAAGTCCATCCCCTGCAAGGAGATGGACCATCGTAACAGTTTTGGGTTCTCCCCCCGCATCTGCATCAGCCATTGCAGGGGTCGGTGGTCTGTCTGTACACTGAAGTGGGTACCGAAGAGGTAGGGCCGGAGTTTCTTGAGGGCCCATACCACTGCGAAGGCCTCCCGCTCGATGGTGCTCCAGCGCTGCTCTCGAGCCAGCAGGCGTCGGCTGATGAAGGCCACTGGCTGATCGACTCCCTCGGCGTTGAGTTGAGAGAGTACTGCCCCAACGCCATGATCTGAGGCGTCCGTCTGGACGATGAACTCCCGGCTGTAGACGGGGGCCTGGAGCACGGGGGCGGTGCACATGGCGGCCTTCAACTTCTCGAAGGCCGCTTGACAGTCCGGAGTCCAGTTGACGGTTTTGGGGTTTTTCTTGGATGTAAGTTCTGTGAGGGGCCCCACAATGCTGCCATAGTCCTTTACAAACCACTGGTAGTATCCGGTGAGCCCCAGGAAGGCTCGGACCTCGGTTTGGGTGACAGGAGGTTGCCAGGACTGGATGGCAGCGATCTTCAGCTGAAGGGGGGCCACCAGACCGGTCCCCACTTGGTGTCCGAGATAGGTCACGGACCCCTGGCCAATCTGACATTTGCTGGCTCTAATGGTGAGGCCGGCCTGCTGGAGGGCGTGCAGGACTTCTTGGAGGTGGTGAAGGTGGTCTGCCCAGTGACGACTGTACACAGCGATATCGTCCAGGTAGGCGGCGCTGAATTCTTCGAGGCCCGCCAATACCTGGTTCACGAGTCGTTGGAAAGTAGCTGGAGCGTTTTTCATGCCGAATGGCATCACTTTGAAGTGGTAGTGGCCATCCGGGGTAGAGAAGGCGGATCGTTCTTGGGCCCTGGGGGTGAGGCCGATCTGCCAGTAGCCTGCTGTTAGATCGAAGATGCTCAGATAGCGGGCAGCCCCCATGCGGTCAACCAGCTCATCCGCCCGGGGAATGGGGTGAGCGTCTGTTCGGGTAACAGCGTTCAGGCCCCGATAGTCTACACAGAACCGGAGCTCGGGGGCGACGCCCGGGGCAGCAGCCTTGGGGACCAGTACGACTGGGCTGGCCCAGGGGCTGTCAGATGGCTCGATCACTCCTAGGGCCAGCATTTTAGAGACTTCGTCCTGGATGCAGGTGCGCACCCGATCTGGCACTCGGTACGCCCTGTGTCGAATAGGTGGACTATCCCCAGTGTCCACGTCGTGAAGGCACCAGGGGGTGACCCCTGGGGTGAGGGAGAACAGATTCGCAAATTGTAGCAGGAGAGCCCGGCAGTCTTGGCGTTGTTCCGGGGACAAGGCCTCGGAGAGTCTGACCCCTTCCACTGAGCCATCTTTTTCACGGGTCCGCAGTAGGTCAGGGAAGGGCTCGGAGTCTTCTTCCGTCCCACTGTCTGTTGCCATTAGTAGGCTGAGCTCCGAGCGTACGAAGTGGGGTTTGAGTCTGTTGGCGTGGAGGACTCGGAGTGGGTTCCGGGGGGACTCCATGTCTGTTAAGTAGGTGACAGGGCCCTTGCACTCTATCACCTTGAAGGGTCCTGTCCATTTGTCCTGCAGGGCGCAGGGTTCAACTGGAGACATCACCCAGACTTGCTGGCCTGGTTCGAACTCGATGGAGGAGGCATGCTGATAGTACCATTTCTTCATGTCCTCCTGACTGGCCTCAAGGTTGGCTTTGGCGAGTTCCCTGAATCGCCGGGTCTGGTTGCGGAGGGTCAGGAGATACTTATATACGTCCGGAGGGGTCTTCTGGGGGGGCACCTCCCATCCTTCCTTGACCAGGCTGAGGGGGCCCCGGACGGGGTGTCCGTACAGGAGCTCGAAGGGGCTGAAGCCGAGGGATTTCTGGGGAACTTCTCGATAGGCGAAGAGGAGGCACGGGAGCAGCACGTCCCATTGGTGACGTAGGGGTTCTTCTAGGCCCATGATCATTCCCTTGAGAGTGCGGTTAAACCGCTCGACCAGTCCGTTTCCTTGTGGGTGATAAGGGGTCGTGAACCGGTAGGTGACCCCGCACTGATGCCAGAGAGACCTCATGTACTTTGAGATAAAGTTCGTGCCCCTGTCGCTGACGACCTCCCGGAGGAAGCCCACTCGAGAGAAGATCCCCATTAGGGCTTGGCCTACCACGGGTGCTGTCACGGTCCGAAGAGGAATGGCCTCGGGGTACCGGGTGGCGTGGTCCACCAGGACTAGGATGAACCGGTTCCCCTGGGCCGTTCGGGGGTCTAGGGGCCCCACAATGTCTATTCCGACCCGCTCGAACGGGGTGGTGACGACGAGAAATGGTTGCAAGGGTGCTTTGATCTTTCGGCCGCTCTTCCCGCTGGCCTGGCAGGTGGGGCAGGCCCGGCAGTGGTTGGAGACATCATTTCGCATTTTGGGCCAGTAAAAGTGTGTTACCAGGCGGTTGTATGTTTTGTCTTGTCCCAAGTGTCCAGCAAGGGGGACATCGTGCGCTAAGTTCAAAAGGAAGTCTCTGAAGCGGAGGGGCACCACCAGCACCCGACTGGCCCCCAGCTCAGCAATTCTTTGCTCGCTGTAGAGCAGGTCATTGTCCCAATAAATCCAGTGGGCCCCTGCGGTGTCTCCTGCGCTCTGGGCGAGGGCTTGCTGCCGAGTCCCTCGAGGGAGGGACAGGTCTTCTGTTCTTGTCGGAATTGTTCCTGGGTGGGACCACCCTCTTGACGCCACTGGGCCAGTTCGGGAAGGTCCTGGAGTTGAACGGGCCCTTCTCCGTTTTGTTCTGGGGGATTGGTACTTAGGGCGTCTCCCTCCGGGACGATCGGGGGAGGAGGTTCTGGCCATTCGGGTTCTTCGAGACTGGAGATGGCGCGGGCGGCCATGGACCGGGTCGTTATGCAGGCCCATTCAGGGAGGCCCAACATCCCCAGGTGCTCTCTTCTTTCAACGGCTGCCCAGAGGGAACTTTCGAGGTCGTTTCCCAGGAGGCAGTCCACTGGGGCATCATCGCGGACAGTCACCTTCAGCATTCCGGACACTCCCCCCCACTCGAAGGGGACGTAGGCCATCCGACACAAGCTTTCTGAGTTGTCGGCTGATCGGACGGGGCAAAGGACGTTTGGCAAGATCTGCTCTGGGGTAACCAGATGACAGCGGACTGCCGTCACACTGGCCCCGGTGTCGCGTAGGGCTTCAGCCTTGCGCCCATTTATGTTTACCCACTGGCTATATTTTCTCGTATTGGCGGGTAGGGGAGCCCGCGGGATCATGTCTCTTTCCCCTAGGCAGACCAGGGACATGGCGGCTGGTTCCCACTCGGGCTGTTCCTGTTCGTATTCTTCATAATCCTCTGGGGCTGGCTCCTCTCCCAGGGCGGCGGCAGCGACCTGGCGGGGTATAGGATTCTGGTTCTTCGGGCAATTAGGGTCGTTGGCATAGTGGCCGGTCCGCTGGCACCGGTGGCAAGTAACGTTGGCTCGGAACCCCGGCCGCATCGGGGGGTTTCCCCTGCCGGCCGGGGGCGGGGTGTTGCTGGCGGGAGCCGCCGGGACGGCGTCTCTGCCCCGACCCTGGCCTCCTCCTCCTCGGGGGCGATAGGGACCCTGGTTGGTTCGGTTTGGCTCGCTGGGCCCGCTTCGGGCAACTCGAGTGCTTTCCCATCGGTCAGCTTCGGCGGCGAGTTGCCGAGGTTCAGTAAGTTTACTGTCGAGGAGGTGCTGCCTGAGCTCGACGAAGCAATTGTTGGAGAGGTGCTCCCACACAATGAGGTTAAAGAGTTGTTCGTAGGTGGTTACCTGGCTGCCCTTGATCCACCCCTCGAATGATCTGCTGAAAAAGTTCACTTACTCCACCCAAGTTGTACCCGGGATCCGTTTACAGTCGCGGAACCGCTGGCGGTACATCTCGGGCGTGAGTCCGTATCGAGTGAGGAGGGCGGCCTTCATGTGGTCGTAGGACGTCATCTGATGGTCCGGGAGTTGCAGCAGGGCGTCGCGCCCTTCGTTGACGAACCTCCCCCATAACCCGGCTCCCCAGTCACTTCGAGAAATCCGGTGGGAGGTCATGGCTATCTCGTAGTCTTTGAACCATTGCTGTATATCGTCGTTCCAATAATATTCTCTGACGACATCCTTGGGGATGTGGACTTTAGGGTCTGTAGTGCCAGGAGTGTTCGGGCGCTCGGGCACCCCGAGATCTTTATTCTGTTTCCGAAGCTCTATTTCTGCTAGATTGCGCTCATGTTCGTAGGCCAGTTTTTTCTCTTCTAACTCCCTCTGTTTTTGCTTCTCTTCCCGCTCCTCTCGGAGCCGCAAGTGTTCCAATGTTATCTTTTGTTCCGCCAGTTTCAGTTCTCCGTCCAACCGAAGTCGTGCCAGCTCTAATTCATGGAGTCCGCTTTTCTCTCGCTCTCAGATCTCCTCTGGGGAGAGACCCGTTCTTCTTCCTTCCGTCGGAGGAGTGCTCGTTTCCGGTGCCTCGAGGCTTTGGTTTTGGGGTGCGGCCGTACCCGTTTCTGCCCAAGATTCTAGGGCCTTTTTGAAGTCTTCTTTCGTGCTCAGTCCTGTGGTAGCAATGCCTAGCTCTATGCAAAATTGTTTTAGCTCTCTGTGGTTGTACTCCTCTAATTTCTCCATCTGGAATTTTTCTGTGGATCCGCGTGGGGTGAGTTACTCTCTGTACGATTACGCGTTGGTTCGGATCGCGCCGCTGGCCACCAATGTTAGACGGGGACCTGGAGGGTCGGCCGAGGACAGGGGGAGAGGCCTCCGGTGAGGGCCGTCTCCAGCGAACGTACAGACGAGTAACTTCCCCCCCACAGATGGACACCACACAAGGATGAGGTCAACACTCTTTATATACGATTCTTGAAGTAAGGTTATCAGCGATACAGTGAGGTCGGGACACGAGGGTCCTCTCAATTCTAGTCTCTGAAGGGAAAAGGGTAGCGGGACAGTCTTGGTACCGGTCTGGTACGGGTGTGGCAAGATGAGTAGCTCACAATCCTCGAGCTCGGAGTTCTGGAAGGTCGGGCCGCGGCTGCGCCAGCGGGCAAAGGCGATGGTTCACACAAGGATGGGCCGCGGCAGCGCCAGCAGGCAGGTACGATGGTTCACAAGGATGGGCCGCGGCAGCGCCAGCAGGTCCCGACGAAGGTGTAGGTTGCAGAGGGCCGCGGCAGCGCCAGCAGGCAGGAACGATGGTTCACGAGGATGGGCCGCGGCAGCGCCAGCAGGTCCCGACGAAGGTGTAGGTTGCAGAGGGCCGCGGCAGCGCCAGCAGGCAGGAACGATGATTCACAAGGCAGGGCTGGGGCAGCGCCAGCAGTCCGTCAAGGATGAGTTCTTCTAGGTGTCTCTCGACTCCAGGATACAACTGCCCTCCTGCTCTGGAGCTGCCCCAGTTATAGGTCTGGCCTCCTTTGATGTCCGAACCCTCGCTCTTGGAGGTCGGGAAGTCCGGGATGAGGGAGTCCAGACACCCAGCAGGGGGGTGGAGCCAGCGCCCGGGGAGGCTGGGGCCGATCGGCACCTGGCGGGGGAGAGCCATCGACACTCCTCTCTCCCATTGACCTGCCAAGTGGTCTGTTCACCTCCTGGGTGGATGGTGGTGCCTCGATGTCGGGGCCTGGCCAGGCCCAGGGTTGGGGTCAAGCTGCGGCCACGCGGCCTCGTGGTGCAGTGTCCAAGATTGCGGCTGGCACGGGGCAATGCTGCTGATGACGGCCCGGGCCGGCCGATGTCGGGGTGTTCGGGGGCAGGCGTCCCGTTGGGGACGGGTTGCGGGTTGCTTCTGTGGGTTGCCGGGTGGTTCTTCTGGCGACACCGGGAGAGCCGGTGCTCGGGCCTTATTATGCGGGAAGGGAGCGGCCCCTTCACGAGGCCTGTCCAACAACATGGGGGCCTGTTGGGGGTTGGACTAGTGACTTCTCACACACCCCACCCACCACCACCGCCATCCCTATGGACATGGGGGCCTGTTGGGAGTTGTAGTGCCGTCCTCTCACACACCCCACCCTACCACCACCGCCATCCCTATGGACATGGGGGCCTATTGCGGGTTGGACTAGTGACCTCTCACACACCCCACCCACCACCACCGCCATCCCTATGGACATGGGGGCCTGTTGGGAGTTGGACTAGTGACCTCTCACACACCCCACCCTACCACCACCGCCATCCCTATGGACATGGGGGCCTGTTGGGAGTTGGACTAGTGACCTCTCACACACCCCACCCTACCACCACCGCCATCCCTATGGACATGGGGGCCTGTTGGGAGTTGGACTAGTGACCTCTCACACACCCCACCCTACCACCACCGCCATCCCTATGGACATGGGGGCCTGTTGGGAGTTGGACTAGTGACCTCTCACACACCCCACCCTACCACCACCGCCATCCCTATGGACATGGGGGCCTGTTGGGAGTTGTAGTGCCATCCTCTCACACACCCCACCCACCACCACCGCCATCCCTATGGACATGGGGGCCTGTTGGAGTGGTTTAGATGTTGGTGAGTATGTGGACTGCATGCATGGGTTGGGGTCTGGGAGATGTGTCTTCTGAGTTGTGTGAGGCACACCATGTCGTTGTGCTCGTGGTGCTTGGTTTGTACTTACCAGCCTCTTCTCCTTCCTCAATTCCTTCAAGGGTCTCTGGGTACAGGATGCTCAGCACCTTGTCCTCCCAGTCGGTGTAGGGTAAGGGCTCCGGGGGGGTTCCACCGCCAGTGTGATGTGCCCGGAGATGGTTTTTGGCACGGATTGATTTGACACGGGTTTTGAGGTCATGCCACCGCCTCTGAATCTCCTGCTTAGTCCTCGGCACGGTCCCAGATGCATTCACCCTGGTGACTATCCTGCGGGTCCGGGCTCCGGGGCTCCTGGGTCACGTGACGACGACATGACGACGCCATCTTGGGAAGGCTGTTCCCTTCCTTTGTTTGGGGGTTAGCGCGCTAGAGCTTCTCACCACCACTCGCCTATTTAATGCTCGCCTGGAGCGCAGCGGTCCAGCGCAGCGGTCCCGCCCTCGCTACGCCTGAGTCTCGCCAGAGTCCTGCCCGTCTGCGCCCGTCAGCGCTAAGGCAGGGCTAGGGCAGGGGACTCTGGCTCCCCCAGGATGATATCTGCTGGGAACCTGCATTTATTGCGCCACAAGGTAAGAGACTGCCATCATGGCGCCCTGGATCCTCTTAGTGGGCCCTTTCAGTGTCCCACCTGCTCCTTCAAACTCCCTAAGCCGCAGCCTATTTTAAGTCTTCAATCTAGACCTCCCTGTGTCCACAAGCCAGACTCTGTTTTAGGCGGAGCTACTCAAACTACCCTTAAGATTTTTCCTCTGAATGTTAGATCACTGGCATGTCATCATCAAGAAGTATTCTCTTTGATCACAGATGACAATCCGGATATTTTCTTCTTTACCGAAACCTGGCTGCATGACCAATCTATGGCTGTCATGAATTTAGCCCTCCCTGCGGGATACACCATGCACTCTCTCCACCGGAATGCTAGAGGCGGAGGCATCGCAGTTGCAGTAAAAACTTGCTATCCCTGCGCCTGGAAACCTACCATCATAGCAGGGTGTGAGAGCGCGCATTTTAACATCACAGTGAATCCCCATTTTACCTTTTCGGGACTACTAATTTATAGGCCTCCCGGTCCCGAGGGCGCCTTCCGTCATAGCCTCCCGGAGGTGGTCTCCTCCTTAGTCCCGAAAACTGTTAATTTCACTATTATTGGCGATCTTAACCTGCATATGGATGCTTCACTCTCCAATTCGGTCCACAGCTTGTTAGCGGATCTTGAAGCATTTCAATTAAGCCAACTGGTACAACTACCGACTCATATAGGTGGACACTTGCTAGATCCCTTCTTGACGAATCTCGCCACCAATATTTCAGTGCTCCAACCTAGACCTATGGCCTGGACTGATCACCATTTGATTGAAACTCATATCACTACTTCTATTCCTCTCCCCAGAAACAATACTCCTGATATTCTCAAAGGCCCCTGGAGAAACCTGAATCTAGAGCATTTTCACCAGCTTCTGATGAAACACCATCCCCAACCCCCCATTGAAGTTTCCCTTGGCTATGATAGCTTTTGTGAGTGGTTAAATCACTCATTAGATATTCTTATACCGGCCAGGTGAAGTAAGACCAGATCAAGTCCCTCTAGTCCTTGGTACGACGAAACCCTTAAAAAGCTCAAATCTTCCTGCAAAAAAGCGGAACGTGCATGGCGCAAAACTTATGATGCTGACCTCAAGTCGGCCTATAGGGCCTGTACCAGAGTGTACCATCGGGCCATATGATCAGCTAGGGCTGCCTTCTACTCCCAGGAGATAAAGAACAGAACGAATCCTACCAAGGTTATCTTCAGGGTATGCAAGGACCTCACAAGTAAAAAGACCGATACTACTACTCTTGAAGCCTCTTTGGCTCACTGTGAGGACTTGGCCTCGTTTTTCGTTGAAAAGGTGGAGGCCATTTATAGGTCATTCTCTCAGTCCCCCATCAGGGAGAATACTATTGCACCAATGGTCTCTAAACCACTGTTAATTATCCCCAGTCCTACTCTGGAGGAGTTCAAAGCCTTGACGACAAAAGTCAAATCCGGTTCACCGGATGACCCTATGAGACCCACTCAATTTCGGGAACTCGCCGAGTGCTGCTACCCTGCCATGCACAGTCTTATTGATCTGTCCTTTAACACCGGCAGTGTTCCCAGTGCATGGAAGCAGGCTACTATCATTCCTATTCTTAAAAAGCCTGCCCTTGACCCTACTAAATCAGAACACTATCGGCCTATTTCCCTTCTCCCTTGGCTAGCTAAATTAGCAGAATCACATGCTAATCACATTTTATCATCTCATCTGCAGGAAGCTAATATATTGGACAACTCCCAGAATGGGTTCCGTGCGGGCCACAGTACCGAGACTGCTCTCTTGGTCGTGGTGGAGCACATCAGGAAGATGCTGGACCAGGGGCAGATGGCGGCACTGATCCTATTGGATCTCAGTACCGCCTTTGATACGGTTTCCCACCAGATCCTTCTGCACCATCTCGTGGAGGCTGGAGTTGGAGAGATAGCACTTGAGTGGTTCCGATCCTTTCTTACGGATCGAACCTTCAAAGTATCCACACCACCCTTTGTCTCTGCTCCTCGCCCCATTCTTCAGAGTGTCCCGCAGGGATCGGCCCTTAGCCCTACCCTATTTAATTTGTACGTTCAGCCGCTGGTGGAGGTAGCCCATAGTTTTGGTCTCACCATGGTGTCATACGCCGATGACACGCAGCTGGCGGTGGCACTTAATGGTGATTCCAACATGGATGCCCCTTCCTTTCAGTCAGCTCTTAAAGCTGTGGCAGGCTGGATGGCGAATAATCGACTCCAACTTAATGCCTCTAAGACCGAGGTTATTATTTTTGGTAGGGAAAGTGGGCTTTGGGGAGATCAATGGTGGCCATCTGAACTGGGCCCTGTTCCCACCCCCGTTGCCGAAGTTAGAAATCTTGGGGTGTGGCTCGACGACAAACTCTCTTTCACCTCCCACACTAAACGTGTAGCTGGTACATGTTTTGGTGCCCTGCAGTGCCTTCGACCTATCTTCAAGTTTTTTGATGCGGACACCAGACAGATCATAGTCCAAGCTCTGGTTCTTACCAGATTGGACTATGCCAGCTCTCTGTTTCTGGGTGTGAATCAGGCAGAACTAGCTCGTCTTCAGAGGGTGCAAAATGCGGCGGCCAGGATACTGGTCGGCCTTCCGAAGTTTGTCTCTGCCCGTCGAACTATCCAAGATCTCCACTGGTTGCCTGTAGGGCAAAGAATTAAGTTTAAAGCTCTATGCTTAGCTTTTAAAATTCTTAAGTCAGCCTCCCCCCCTATCCTTTCGCAGACAATCCTTCACTATGTCCCCTCCAGAGCCCTTCGATCCTCAGGGTTAAATCTTGCCATCGTGCCACGCTTTAAAAGAGCTAGAATGGGTGGACGTTCTTTTTCAGTGTTGGCAGCAGCTCTCTGGAACTCTTTACCTGCCCCTCTCCGTCCCATCCCTGATCTGCTCCCTTTTAGGAAGGCATTAAAAACCTTCCTATTTTCCACAGTTTAGTCCCATTTCTATCTGGTTTTTTTGCTGTGTTGTGTTCTACCATCTCTTAAAGCGCCGGGACGCCACTTGGCTGCGGCATCTGTGCGCTATATAAAATAAAATAACATAACATAACATAACATCCTGGCCCACATGTGGTTTTTCCTGGCTACGCTGGTCTGCTGCACTAGGGCCCCGAATAAGTGGGGTTCGACACGGATGATTTCATCCACCATTACCTTTAACTCGGTGTCTGTGAATTTGGGGTTCTTTTTTGGTGCCATGGTGTGTGGTGCTCGGGGTGTGGGTTTGAGTGAGTTGGGAAGTGCAGGTGTGTGGTGTGTAGGAATGGTGTGGTGGGTCTTTGTGTTGTGGGTGTGTTTGGGTGGTGGTTATGTGTATTCTATCGGTGTGTGCTGTATGTTCTCTTGTGTCTCTTGCTAGCAGCTATGCTGTGATGCAGAGGATTTCGGGAGTGGGTGGGAGTTATTTTATAGTCTGTGTCTTGGTCCTGTCTGAATGGTTATTGGCAGTCAGATGCTAGGTGGGTGTGTTGACTGGTGTGCATTATGTGGTACTTGGGGGTGGGTCATTGTGTCTTGTGATTGGTTTTGATGTTTCAGGTGGGTGGTAGTTCATTTTCCTGTGTTTGGTATTAACTTCCGTTGCACTGTTTGGCATTGGTTTGACGGTAGGGATGTTGTTCGTGTTGGCCTTCCGCTGTGAAGCACGATTTCTCGTAGCATTGTTACCGCAGCAGACGTGGATCGCGGTGCCTACCGGGGTACTTGCAGAGTTATCCTAATCGCGGACACGGACACTACGCAGGTATAGCGGGAGATGTGGATGTTCTCGCGGTCATGTGCGTACGCGGCGGTCGGTGTTTTTTCGGTTCCGTCCGCTTGCGGCGGTCTCAGGTTTACTCCGACCGCCGCGGATGGGGTTTGGTGTGCTCCGTCCGCCGCGATCGGTGTTTCGTTCATATATTATCCTAATCGCTATAGTGGTTTATCCGCGTACCGGTCCGGAGTATCTTGCCACCTTCCTCGGCGGACGGAACACGTTTACGTCCGCGATCCTAATCGACCCCATAGTCTTAACCTCATATACCTGCTAAATCAAGTATTTACATATCTTTGGACAGTCACACACCTCCCACCCAACCACACACACATTCACTATCCCATATAAATACTCACTTAACTAATTAATAACTAATATACACTTTCACATAGCTAGTAACCAACTTATGTAGTAGTTTACACAACAAGAGATAACGTGAAACAGATATTCACACAGATTAATCACTATCCCATATATTTAGAGAGACACTTTAAAAAAGTCAATTAGACAGTCAATCATAGTGCTAATAAATCCTCCATCCAGACACTTATACATACACTCAGTCTTTAATGCAGATTATTATATATATAATACTTACTTAAATATCGAACCAAACCACATTCACTGGATGATGTCATCAGTAATGTAAAGTGATGTCATCTGGGATGTCATCAGTGATGTCACTGACCATCTCATGAATGATGTAATATGTTACATCATCAGCAGTGGATTGCAGGTGCGCGAGTTATAGTTAGTACAACTAACTATAATCAGGAATGTCAATGGTTTTGTACGAGTGAAATGTCTAGCTAACTATAACACCCCTATGACCTAAGGTTTTTTCAGTGAAAAAAACCATATATATATATATATATATATATATATATATATATATATATATATATATATATATATATATATATATATATATATATATATATATATATATATATATATATTTTTTTTATTTATTTATATTTATTTATTTATACTGAGTTTATAGAGCGCCTGGTTACACTGGCCAGTGTGTCCCCGTGCTATTCAGTGGCCTAAATGATCCCTAGTACAGCTCACGAAAAAACAAATTAATACTTGGGGAACAAGTATGTTTTGAGTTCTTTACGGAAAACTTTTTCGGACGGCTCCATATGTATATATATATATATATATTCACTGAAAAAACCATAGGTTTCACACCAGTTATAGTTAGGAATTAGCATTTAAAAAACCTATTAAATTCACTGAAAAAACCATAGGTTTCACACCAGTTATAGTTACCTGGAAATTTTACTGACATAAAACCATTGAAATTCCACGTTATAGTTAGTTGGACTCACTATAACTTGCGCGCCTGCAATGCACTGCTGATGACGTCACATATTACATCACTCATGACATGGTCAGTGACATCACTCATGACATCACTGATGACTCCATCCTTGTGACAGAGTGACAGACCTCCTTTCAGTGTAATGTAACCCTTGAAACACATATTCAAAAATAGAAACTAACATTTACAAAAAAGTGGAGATACCTATACCAAAAATCCTAACTATAACTACCTACTGGCAACCGCTAGTAGGTAATATATATATATATATATATATATATATATATATATATATATATATATATATATATATATATATATATATATATAATATATATATATATTATATATATATATATATATTATATATATATATATATAATATATATATATATATATATATATATATATATATATATATATATATATATATATATATATATATATATATATATATATATATATATATATATTCACAGTGAGCCTGCTTCGAAAGAACAGGCGGAGGTCTCTCAGGGGAAACTTCAGGAAATCTTTTATTAATTCAGCACTGCATAATGCATTTCGGCCTGCCGGCCTTCGTCAGATGCTGCTGGATACAAGGAAGTGCTTCCCACCCCACCTTTGAATTATCTAGTTGCTCTCCCATTGGCGGAAGTCCGCATGACAAAGGTCACATGATAGCAACTCCGCTGCAGCCTGAACGCAAACTACAGCTCCCAGAATGCAGTTATTCCGGGTAAGTGTTGCTGGGAGTTGGGGAAAGGCACAGTCGGTGTCCAAATCCTACTGGCAAAGACGTGGGATGTTGAATAATGAAGTCCTTTTATAAAATTCACTGATTTCTCTCGGGTCCCCTTGATACGTCCCAACCAGGAGATGCGTGTGTCAGTCGAGCTTTGAGACAGAAAGGGCCCTGCCTCTGTCCCTTCGTTAAGTAACGAGCTGCGCCAGCAGAAGCCCAAACATGACGTGCAGTCTCGGGTGAGCTGGAATTCATTCGATACCTCGAGGAAAGTAAGGCTGCGTCAGCAGCGAGTGCCAGAAGAACTCCAGCCACTTTTACAGAACGGGGCCTCCTACACGCTCTGGCCAGCGCGAAAATATTCACAGTGAGCCTGCTTCGAAAGAACAGGCAGAGGTCTCTCAGGGGAAACTTCAGGAAATCTTTTATTAATTCAGCACTGCATAATGCATTTCGGCCTGCCGGCCTTCGTCAGATGCTGCTGGATACAAGGAAGTGCTTCCCACCCCACCTTTGAATTGTCCAGTTGCTCTCCCATTGGCGGAAGTCCGCATGACAAAGGTCACGTGATAGCAACTCCGCTGCAGCCTGAACGCAAACTACAGCTCCCAGAATGCAGTTATTCTGGGTAAGTGTTGCTGGGAGTTGGGGAAAGGCACAGTCGGTGTCCAAATCCTACTGGCAAAGACGTGGGATGTTGAATAATGAAGTCCTTTTTAAAATTCACTGATTTCCCTCGGGTCCCTTTGATACATCCCAACCAAGAGATGCGTGTGTCAGTCGAGCCTTGAGACAGAAAGGGCCATGCCTCTGTCCCTTCGTTAAGTAACGAGCTGCGCCAGCAGAAGCCCAAACATGACGTGCAGTCTCGGGTGAGCTGGAATCCATTCGATACCTCGAGGAAAGTAAGGCTGCGTCAGCAGCGAGTGCCAGAAGAACTCCAGCCACTTTTGCAGAACGGGGCCTCCTACACGCTCTGGCCAGCGCGAAAATATTCACAGTGAGCCTGCTTCGAAAGAACAGGCGGAGGTCTCTCAGGGGAAACTTCAGGAAATCTTTTATTAATTCAGCACTGCATAATGCATTTCGGCCTGCCGGCCTTCGTCAGATGATGCTGGATACAAGGAAGTGCTTCCCACCCCACCTTTGAATTGTCCAGTTGCTCTCCCATTGGCGGAAGTCCGCATGACAAAGGTCACGTGATAGCAACTCCGCTGCAGCCTGAACGCAAACTACAGCTCCCAGAATGCAGTTATTCCGGGTAAGTGTTGCTGGGAGTTGGGGAAAGGCACAGTCGGTGTCCAAATCCTACTGGCAAAGACGTGGGATGTTGAATAATGAAGTCCTTTTATATATATTTATATAGGCAGTTACCAGTAGGTAGCTATAGGTAGGACCTAGTTTCCACAGGAAAAGCATTTTTTGTTTTACCAATTACCTTGGCATCGTTTGACAAATTTTTAAAATTAGTACAACGCTAAGTTCAGCTGCTTTATTGAAAGTTTTGGGGTGATCAATAAAGCAGGGGCAGAGAAAAAGGGGTTCTCAAAAAGTGTTTTAGGGGTTCTCAAAAAGTGTTTTCACCATGCAGTTTCCCATAGGGATTTTGAATATGATTTCAGCCCATTTGCTAGAAATCTATCTATCGGTCCAGATAGCGTGCTTTTTGCAATTTGGTGTAAATCCAAATGTCTATATCTAGGGATGAGGATCCTCCACAGATCAGCGCATGGGAAATCCACGCTCCATGCACCAAATCAAGGTCCTGATTGCCTGACAGCTCCTTGACATTAAAGTTGTAGCCGCCATTTTATATCCTGGGAAACGGTCCAGTGGCTGAACATTTCTAAGCAAAGTGAATAAAGGGTCAGGGTAGAGGTACCATGAACCCATGGGTGTGTTAGAGAGGACCCAGTAGGGTAAATTGCCTTATACAATTATATTCTCAAAACATGGGAATCTGCTGATCCCCTGCGGTGCCCACGTGTGGGTCTTCCGGGTAACTGTGAATCCTGCCGTAGCTCATCAGAGGACCGGCCTCAAACTCAGCCACTATGCAAATGCTCCTCCTTCTGCACTACTCATTGAGGGATGAAGTCCCTTTGGATGCGGAGGGTCCTTGAGGCAAGAACCCCTCTTGTTACCACTAGTAAGTCCTACACAGCAGCATTGCTTAGAGCTCATCAGAGGTCCCTACCCCTTTCACAAACCCACTGTACAGACCCATATAGCCACTCAAAGACTGATTCACACACCCACATAGCTACTCACACACCCACTCACAGACCCATACAGCCAATCACAAACCCACTCACAAACCCATAGACACTCACAAACCCACTCATACACCTACAAAGCTACTCACAGACCCACATAACCACTCACACAGCCAGTCACTGACCCAAACAGTTACTCACACACCCACTCACTGACCTAAACAGCCACTCACACACCCAAACTGAAAGATTATTGGTTACAGTTAGGAAATAAAATGTAAAAAACCTTTGAAATTCACTAAAAACAAACAGTTACACGGACTTCATAGTTAGGAAATAGAATTTTTAAAAACTTAAATTCACCGAGAAAAAAAGGTTATGCCCCCGCAATGCAATGCTTATGACCTCACATATTACATCACTCATAACATTGTCAGTGAATTCAGTGATGACATTTCAAATGACATCACTGATGACATCAGTGATAACATCATCTACAGAACCACTCACACCCTCTCATACACCCACTCACAAACCCACACAATCCCTCACATACCCATTGAGAGACATATAACTACTGATACACAGGCACTCACTCACTCATAGAGTCACTCACACAACCACTCACTCACCCACACAGCAACTCACATAGCCGCTCACCCACCCATAAAGCTACCAACAGAGCTACTCACCCATATAGCCTCTCACACATACATAATTTTTTTCAGACCATTTACAGACCCATTTACACATTGATACAAGCACTAACACGACTTGTCACTCACTAATACACCCACTCATACACACACTGACTGAACAGTACAGCTACTCACAGACCCACCCACTTACCCAAACACCCACTCAAATAGCCACTCACTCACCCAGACACCGCCTACATGCCCACTCATCAACCACTCACACATCCACTTATTCACCAATACAGCCACTCAAACAGTCACTCTCTCACCCATACAGCCGCTCTCACACACACTCTCCCACCCATACAACCATTTACCAACCCATAGAAGCTACTCAGACACCCACTCACTCACCAATACAGCCACTCACACAGTCACTCTCTCACTCATACAGCTACTCACACAGACACTCCCACACTGATAAAGTCACACAGAGACTCAGATGGCATATGTTAGAAACAGTATCACTCAGTAGTAGTACCAAAGGAATAGTAATGTAACTTAAGAAATAGCTTAGTACTCATCTTTAACTCTCTGACACATTTACGAAACACTTACACTCACCGGATGATGTCATCAGTGCTGTCATTTGAGATGCAATCAGTGATATCATCTATAACTTGCACCCCACCATGCACTGCTTATGGCCCCAAATAGTACATCACTCATGACATGCTCCATGACATTGTTTATGACATCAATGATGATATCCCAAATTACATCATTAATTACATGTGTTTGTTTTTTCAAAAACAAACTCCAAGAGCGGTTTTTGAAAAATCAAAAGCTAATAAACCCGGCCCCATCGTATTCGTCTCCCAAACATTTTTTGCTGTCCCTAAATTTAAAAACAGACAGTCAAACTGGCGATTCAACTGCCCACTCTAAATAGGACAGGCAATCAAATCACCAAAATTCTGACAGCCCATACAATCTCAGTGACTCTGTTGTCGAGACTGTTGTCAAGATACTGAAGTTCCGCTGATGGACCAAGGGTTTGGCGGAGAGGGTACTCTGTCGCAGTTGCAAAGGAGTACCCTCACCACCAAACTCTAGATCAGTAGACCTGCCACCCAGGTTTTTGCGATTATGAAAATCACTTATTTACAGTGAACTTGAATGAGAAGTGCGATGCTGCAATTTCTTGCTCGGGTGCCACGAAAAAAGACAAAAAAAAACCATCCGAGTGTACTTTTGCTTTGCGGTTTTATTTTCTTCTAATACAGGCTGAGGCTGGCTAAAAGCAGCATGTTTTTTTGATGCATGCCCGAAGAAGAGGTTGAAACAAAGCTGGTATTAGACAGCAGAGGCATAGCCTACCCCCACTCCTATTCCTTCTCATATCTGTAACTGAATTGGATTCCCTATGAGAGTGGAGAGAGCAAGGAAATCAGGTCTGTCTCTGTAGTTTGCTGAAGAGTTTATGAAAAGTCTAAGCTTGCAGTGGTGGCTGCTACTTGGAAGCAGCAGTGGGGTAGGGGGGTGGGAAGGGGCTGGGGTGGATGAGTTTTTAAAAAAATCACTTACCTCCCGGTAGCCGCCTCTCCTACGTCCTCTTCCTACAACCTTTTCCTGCCATCTTGGGGGTGACAAGAAGCAGAAAGCTCCAGGGCTCCCAGGCACCCTACAGCCAATCACAATGCTGCAATTCAATGCAGCATTGTGATTGGTCTGAACGCTGTGAGACAGGGCCCAGCCACGGGCTGGAGGAATAGGCATGTTCTTCACGCAAGCTGTGATGCAGCCTGCATGGAGAACATGGTATCTGCGCATGACTGTTTTGGGCAGCCCTAGAGGGCCAGCGAAGCACTCCTACTCATATAGGGAGTGCAACCACTCCTCCCCCTGCTCTGAGAGCAGTCCCCCCCCACAATGCCACCGCAGTGGTGAAAACCCAAATGAAAATAACCTTGAGTTATTATCATTTTATTTTCCCTTTTTTTCCACTGCAAAAAGCAGTGGGGCGACGCTCCTCTGCCTTAGCCGAGGAGCCACCACTGCAAGCTTGGCACCTCTCCTACGCTCTGCTGTATTTGTACTATTTGTACCCTTTATTTGTGTAAATATGTGGGCCAAAAACATTGCCATTGGTTTAGCAAGGAAGCCAGTTCTGTTTCTGTATTTTTAAAGACTTTCTGAAGACGAGAATGAGCTTATCTCGGCTGTAGAATGCTGTTTTTCCAGGGCCATGCGAGCATATGAGCAATAAAATGTATTGAAAGAGCACAAAAGAGATTCCTTGCTACTAAACAGGACACAGTCACTGGCTAAGGAGCATAAAAAAAGCATGAGAACTCTGATCATGAATGTAGTATGGGCAGGTTAGCGACTGAGAAGGCGGGGTCAAAAACAACTACAAAGAACAAAATATCCTTTAACTATTTTGTCAATCTTTCACCTTTAGGTAACTAAATACAAAACAACACACACACCTTAATTGTTATGAGAACTGAGGGCCATATTATCAAGGGATTTATCTCCGCTTTTTTGGCTTTAAAAGCCAAGAAAGCGGAGATAAAATTATCTCCCTATTAGCAACAGGGTGCTAACACGCAAATTCGCATGTTAGCACCCTTTTTTCTCTAAGCTTCCCCTTGCATCTCTAATGAGATGCAAAGGGGGCGTTCCAGAGAAAAATAATAGGAGAAATGTTGTTAAACGACATTTCTCCTATTATCAAGGATTTCGCTAACCCTTTTTTTACACCTGGTATTTTCCTGACTTAGCCATGATATCCTATGGAAGGTGTATATCATGGCTAAGTTTGTGAGCCCCTATTATCAAGCTAAAGCCAAACTTCGAGAGATTATCGTTGGTTTTCCAGAGATAATCTCTCAATAGGCAGTTAGCGCGAGGATTTTTATCACTACTGAGATAAACCTTGCTAATAGCAAGTTATCTCTGCGATAATTTCCGGCGAAGCTTAGCGTTAAACAATTTGTTGCTAAGCATCGTTAGCGGTAAATATCGCTAAACGTTGGTAATATGCCCCCCAGTTGGGTAATGAGATCACTCCAGATGTCCATGTGTGTAACCAGATAGACAAATATTAAATCCTATTGCTACAGTGCTACAACGTTCTACTCTGTGACAAAAAGCACTGTGAATATATAAGCCATTATTTTTAAATTGTGTTACACAAAGTATACGATAGACTGCCACAAAATGTGCAAAAAGATTCAGGGCCAGATTTAGAGTTTTTAGACAGGTACTTCCTCACAAATGTGACGGACATACCACCCAACTTATTATAAGTGCATTAGGATCTAACTCATTTGTAATAATGAGGACGAAATATCAGTCATGTCTGTGACAGAGTAACCATCTATAAACTTTAAACCAGGTTCTTAGGCAGGCTGTACACAGTGCAAACATTTTTTATTTGGCCATTAAAAGGATGTACTCCAGAACCCAGCCGCCTTTGGATTTGCTGATAGAAGAACTGCACACATTGTAATTTGAAACAGGAAGTATGCCCTTTGGTGAGAAGGCTTGATTCTTCTTTAGCTCTCTGCCCCCCTCCGCTAGCGCCAGGACACCTCTGTAGAAGTAGCTGTGCAATTTAGAAATGGATATTACATTACAGTGCACATAAAGGGCCAGATGTACGACCCTTCCAATTTGTGAGTCGCAAATTGCATTGTTTTGCGACTCGCAAATAGAAATTCAGAACAGTGTCTCAGACACGGTTTGTGATTCCTAGTGGGGGCGTAAATTGCCGGCCTCATTAAAATACATGAGGCAGGTGCAATTTGCAAATAGAAATTCATAACAGTGTCTGAGACACTGTTTTCGATTCATGATGGGGTCGCAAATTGCCTGCCTCATTAAAATTCTTGAGGCAGGTGCAATTTGCGACCTCATTGGGAATGGCTAGCACTCCCAGGAATGGTGGCCTGCTGGCGTCAGGAGACCACCATGTCTGTGACTGCTTTATCAATATATATATATATTTTTTTAAATGCAACCCGTTTTCCTTAAAGGAAAACGGGATGCATTTAAAAAAGAAAAATGAAACGTTACTGTTTAATTTTTTAAGAGTTAGCCGTGGGACCACTGCCTGCCCATAAAAAATATTTTCAATGCCAGCCACAAAGGGGATTGCGAGTGGCTTACTACCCATTTGTGGCGCAATCTTACATTGAAGTGTGAGTCGCTATTAGGAAGGGACGCCCTTGGCACTCCCCTTCCAAATAGGGAGTTGCAAACCCTATTTTGCGAGTCGGTAATAAGTTACTGACTCGCAAAATAAGGTTTGCAAATAGGGCAGACCTATTTTGTGGTTGCAAACGGGTCGATTCCTCTTTTGCGGCCGCAAAAAAACAGTCATACATCTGGCCCATAGAATCGTACATGTGCTTTTCAGGACATAGGTGCCCCTTCTTCTTCAGATGTTTGTAACTGAGGAGGCCCAAGCCTAAGAATTTGAAGAGACACATACATGGCACTAATATGTTACTGTGCACTTTTTGGATTTGGTTGACATTATTATTGAAGCCTAGGTTTACATGCTGTTCTTAAAGCCAGGGAGATGAACCACTCCTGCAAACTAAAACTTGTTGCGTGAAACTGTTAACATGGCGAATAAATACGTGTGTGCCTGATTTTAGTTGTTGTTTTTTCCTACAAGGAAGTGACGTAGCACAAAAGGATGAGGCCATCCTGCAGAATGGGAAGAAGGAGCCCTTAGTCTCCCATATCTAATAGACACTCATTGGTCTTAAGCTGAAAAGGTCCTCCCTCAAGGACTGAGGGCCCCTCAATCGGTTGACCCCTGTACCGCAGAGGTTGCAGGGACCTGTTTTAGACCCCTGCTACAAGGTTGAGTTGTAGTCTGACAATTCCCCACACCTGTGCCGCAGAGGTTGCAGGGACCGGTTTTAAAGCCCTGCCACAAGGTTGAGTTGTAGTCTGACAATTCCCCACACCTTGTATGTTCACACAAACGAAGAGCATACAACATTAAATAATTCCTTAACCCAAGAATCACTATGGTTTACCCCTCTCTCTCGGTCTCGTCAAAATAGATTTTAGTATTTCAAATCCAGTGATATGCATTCAATCATTACACTCTGCAGTATGTATTGTTTGTTAAACATTCAAGAGCAACGTTTCACCTGAGGCTGGTATTTCTTTTTAATAAATGCAAAAATAAATATAAAAGGCAGTGAAACCACACAGACAGATCGTATGACTATGTCTTGTGCAATGTGATAGTTCATTTAATCACTGTAAAATCTGAATTTCCTCAGAAAATGACAACAAAGTAATTCGCAAATAAAACACATCAATACATCTTGAAGTTTCATTAAAAACGTATAGGGAGTGTGTGAGGTGATCAAGGCAAACCCAAAAACCAAAATCAGTTTCCTTGCTGCAAAGAAACTGAGACTAGCCTCCATACTTCAACCACCTGCTTCGATATATTAAGAAAAACAAACATCTGCCTAAAGCCAGAAGAAGACTATGATTTCATGATGGGTAGAGTACAGAACTTGGCAGTAACATTGGTGGCCATCTTGGAACAGAGGGGCATATTATCAAGGGGGTTTATCTCTGCTTTCTTGGCTTTAAAAGTCAAGAAAGCGGAGATAAAATTATCTCCCTGTTACCTAGCTGTCACTAACACCAGTTAGCGACAGCTAGTAGGAGATAGCGAATATCTTGGGCCCCGCTTTGCATGTCAGTGATATTTATCACTAATGACATGCAAAGTGGGCGTGCCAAGATGTTAGCGACTGGAAACAGTCGCTAACATCGCTATCTCCTATTACCAACTTTTGGAGATATTTGCGCTAAGCGCGAATATCTCCAAAAGCTAACACCTGCCCCTGAGCAGTTCTTAGCCATGTTATCCAATGGTAGGTGGATAACATGGCTAAGAGCATTAGCTCGGAAATGCATGAATATCGCTGACTTTTCAGCGATATTCATGCATTTCGGCCGATTTTTACCGCTTAGGAGATAAACCTTGATAATAGCAAGGTTCCTAAGCGATAAAAATCGCCGCAGCTCAGCGATAAAAATATTGCTGCTAAACCAACATAGCGATAATCATCGCTAGTTGTTGGTAATATGCCTCAGAGTATTTTATTTATGACACGTAATGTCTCAAAAATACATGTCCATCATGTCTGTTAAAGTACTAGGAGGGGAAAAGTACATCCTTCTCCACCTCGAGTATGGGAACTTTGAGATGTACAAAAAAGTAAGTCTTGTCGATGTTGGTGTTGGGCACTGCCTGCAAGGGTTGCCACCTGGCAAATATTTTCCGGCTTGCTCAGTACTTCAATGTCCCAGCTGGTACAAAAATTGGGAAAATCACCTAAAGCTGTCATTTTCTCCCCTTATTAGTGCATACTTTAAACAGTGAATATAAGATGATAGCAAATTAAAAAGGGTCCCAGGGCTACCTTAATGATACCTGACTGATATTTAAAGTAAACAAAGACTGAAACGCAATGGAAACAAGCATTTGCAATGCAATAGGTCTCGCATTTACGGGAGTTTAAGCTATTGGCATTGCAATAACTTAAACCCTCGCAAATGCGAGACCTATTGCATTGCGAATATTTGTTTTTACTAGCGCCCATGCAGTGCTTTCACATTCATGAAGGCAGCGCCCCTTTCATTAGACAAGCTGAGTATAAAGAAAGGGGTATGTCTGAAATTAAAGTGAAACTGGGGCATTGGGGCTTTGACCCAAAAAAACCATCTGTTTGTCAAGTTGACAGATTCTTTGGGGGGTTAACCCCTTCGCTGCTGATGACGAGCTCAGCTCGTCATCAGCCACGGGTGGCGTGTGCTGATGACGAGCTGAGCTCGTCATGTAATGCGGTAAATCGAAAAAAGCCGCACAGCGCAAAAATCGCCGCAGCAGCGATGCGGTTAAAGCGCCCATGGGGCGCTTTCACTTTAATTTCGGCCGTGCACCTATCTTTAAACGCGGTTTGTGTAAAGAAAGGGGCACGTCCTCTATGAATGTGAAAGCGCCGCATGCGCGCTATTAAACATGAAACATAAATAAGTAAGCGTGGCCACCATACTTAAAATCCGGATGCACTGCTAAAATAAATAAATAAAAAGCTGCAGCCGTTATAGTTAAAGAGGACTGCCATTAGTAAATAAAATAAAAGCTGGCGGCGTGCTGCGAGGTAGTCGGTGGACTAGAGGCAAATCATTAAATAAAATAGTGCTCAGCGCCAAGATAAAGCAGACCATGTAACAAGATATTTAAAAGGTGCAGTCGTTACGGGAGAAAACAAATGCAGACAAGGCGGTACCAAGGAGGTAATGAATCGGAAGCCAGCATTTACAAAGGATAACTATTACAAATATAGGCGGAGAGTGGGCGGGGCTTCAAGTCCATACTCCACTACTCAGTGGCGGCTCACATAGGGCATGCTGTGCACACCCTATGCGAGTCGCCACTGCCATTACTGCATGCCTCACAGCAACGCATGCGCTGCCCAGGTTTGGTCTAAAATGGATACAGATTATTCTTTATAAAGATCTATTTAGGTATCACGTCTGGGCCTTTGCAGAATCTAAAACATGAGTAAATGGCTGTTATTTCTATTTGGGAAAGGTGGCAAACTTACCTGAAACTTCTTGCATAAAGTCTATTTCCCTTCAAGTTGTTGTCATTTCCCTTGGAGCTGCCTGGATGTGTAAAGGGACAAAGGTAGCATGGGACCTGCTGAGAAAGCATGGTGCTGCCTTCCAAAATGCTGTAACACCTGTTTCCTTAACTCAACAAAGTTATTTGCTTGGTGGGGAGTATTTCCAAAGGCTTCATTTGATATTGAGTGTTGAAACCGGCACGTTCTGTTTGGTTGAGGCAGGAACGTGCCAGTCCCGTCAGTGGTATGTAATTGCACTCACTGTGTAACCTGCACGCACCCTTGGGTGGCTTGGCACTGAGCAGTCAGGCATATCACAGAGGCAATGTGTAAAGCATTGATACAAGACTCTCACACATTTAATACACTGAGTGCTGCAATGAAACTTCAGGCATGGTATATGTAAATAACGTTCGTATTCAACACACACAATAACTAACACAACATGCCCATTATGTATTTCTGGGCATACATCAAATTTGGAAATATCACTAGCACTACTAGGCCCAACCGTGTTAAAATGACATCAGTAATATGCACACTTGGGAAAGATCCTACTTTACCCGCAAGCGCTCTTATGCAGCACAAAACATTGTCAGACCGAACTTACCTTGCAGTTATTATTATTCAATACCACACAGTTATAGGTTGCACCCCAGATCACAGCGATATTAGAAATGAGTACACACAAATAATTGCAACACTTTTAGGCAGTACTGTGGGCCAAGTCGGCACAGCTAAAAACCAATCTTAAACATGTAAGTAATAACAACCAGTCACTCTCCTACACTCACTCAGCACCAACACACACAGAACACGCTAATGCGTGGCACTGATATCCAGTAGGTCAGTTGTACCTCCCCTTCCCAGAGGGGCCGCAGTTAGGGGTTCTCTGTAGCGCTGCAGTGAGCCCACAACAGGGCACGTAGTATAGATGTCGTAACCAGGGGAATGATGCCTCAGCTTGGCACTTCCCGGTACTGGTTGGGGGCCGTACTGAAGACAGGCTTCGCTGGCAGCAGCATTGGGGACATTCTAATCTGAGTCTCAAGAGAAGAAAAATAGGGCTCACCACACGCTCCAGTTACAGCAACAAGTAGGACAAGTACAGCGCTCACCACATTACTTTCCTTGCTGCTAACAGAAAGGAATAAAGAGTTAACCACAAGTTCCCTTCTCTTTAAGGCGAAAGACAGTCTAATCCTTCCCCTGCTCCAGATAGGTGTAGCAACTGCAGCTGGATCCACCAAACACACATCAAGGGGCAGTGCTCCTTACACAGTTCTCCCAGCTCTTACAGGCAGGTTACTTTTTTACCAGGGAGGACGTTTTGAAGTCTTTGATTTACCTGAGACTTCCAACAGGAGGCAAGCGCACACAAGTCCTTGGAGCTTTTCTCAAGCAGGATACCACAACAGGGCAAAAAAAGTCAGTTCTTTTCCTCTGCCCACAGGTCGAAGCAGCAACTGCAGGCCGATCCACCTCTCACACAGAAAAGGCAGCGCTACTCATAAAATGCATCAGCTCTTCTTCTTGGCAGTGTCCTTTTGTTTTCAGAAGTGATCTAAAGTCCTGGTGGTTTTGCTCCAATATTTATACTACATTTCCTCATTGTAGCCAGTGTTTCATAGTCCCAGGGTTCAGTACAAACCAGTTCTGTCCTCCCTGGTCCAGCTTGACCGCAGGGGGTAAAACAGCATTGTGCAAAGGAGGCATAGCCTACACTGGTGCTTGCAAAAATTCCTCCCACCATTCTAAATTCAGAAAGGCATATTCAGCCTGGCTATGAGTCACCCAGGGAAGGCAGGACACACCTTATCCCAGTGTGACTGTCTAGAGTGAATGCAAATCCCCAACTCCTGTCATTCCAAAACTAGACTGTGATTACACAAACGGGCAGAGGCACACAGAATGGTAAAGCTAGAAAATGCCCACTTCATTTTGTAACACACAATTTAAAACCCACCTTCACTAAAAAGTGTATAAACAAATTCTGAGTTCAGAGAGCCTAAACTCAATTTCTCTATCTTATCCCAATGGAAAGTTACAATTGTAAGATGTTACAAGGCAACTCCCATGTTAAGCTATGGGACAGACAGTCTTTCAATAGTGAAAAACTAAATGCACTGTATTTCACTCTCAGGACATGCAAAACACACCAACACATGTGCTACTTTTCATATACACTTCACCACGCCCATGGGGTTACCTTGTGCCTAGTTGAGGGATACCTTACCTGTAAGAAAAGGGAGTGTTAGGGCCTGGCAAGTGGGTGCAGTGGCAGGTCTGAGACACATTTACAGGGCTACTCATGTGGTGTTGCGTGGATTTGATATGTGTAGTAGAATTATGTGGCATGGTGTGTTGTGGAACTTTATGGATAGTAAATGGGGTTTTGGGTGTACTGGAATTATGTGGAGAAGGATTGTATGTGTGTTCTTATATAGCGCTCGACTTACCCTTGGGCATCTCGGCGCTTGCATTGGGAACCCGTCCTGGCTTTTTCCCTGTGAGATAACCTGTACTGGGCATCCCCAAGGTGAAAGCCAGGCATCCCGCCGCGGGGGGCCATAGTGGAGATTAAGCAAGCTATTGCCCAGAGTTGCAGAGTGTGATCCCGTGATTCGAGTAGGCACCGAAGTGAGAATTATCGAGTCCGTGGACACTTGGGCTCAGACCCTGCCGCGTCAGGAATTGAACCCTGGTCCCGGGTCTGACCTCTGCTTCAGGGTATGCCTCCTCTAACCAGTAAGCCACACTTCTCCACACTTTTTGTGTTATGGAGTGTAATAATGTGGAATGGTATATTCTGTTGTGTAGTGGTGTGTTGTGGAGTTTAATTATATTGTGTGCTATTGGATTTTTGGGCACGGTGTGTAATTGCGTGGTGTGGATTAGATGGATGTGGTACATTGTGTAATTGTGCTGTTGAGTTGCATTTTGTGATTTTATGTCAAATTATGTGATGTGTCGGCTTGACTAAAATGACCAGAATGAATCTTCTAGATGCTACGTGCACATCTGTGCCCTATGGCTGCATTGAGTACAATTTGCATTATAAATAGCTTCAACCTGAATCTTGACTATACAAACATGGAACAGAAGTGTTTCTTTCAACAACAGGTAAACAATAAATCAAAGAAAAAACATTGTCTTCTTCATAACTTGAAATATCCTTTATATGGTGAGAATGTTGTAGTTTTTCATTCATGATATTCAGAAGCAAATACATCGTTTTTCATGATCTTCTCCATTAAAACAAAACCCAATGCATTCCGGGTCAATCGACCTTTTGTCAGGGATCACTGTGATCAGAAGGAAACATATCTTGTTTAATGATTTCAAATTAGATTTGTGTCAGGCACATACATTAATAAGCTCATCCAATGGGGATAACCATGCAAATTATGAGAGGTTGTCAAAACTGGATACACAGATAAAAAGAAAAAAAGAAAAAGAAAGACGTCCAAGCACCATAGCTAGAAAGTTAAAGAATAGAAAAACGGCTTATGGTTGTTCAAAAACTACCTGTCCCAGCATGCATCAAACCAGTTTAGTAAAAACACGTACGAAATCTAGTACCTGAAATGTAATGTTCCATCTAAGCTCTGATTAACCAAGTGCTTGTCCTTGAGGAAATTCATATTTTCAGAGATAAAACAATAGAGAAGACCATGGTTAACCAGTGATCAGCTTGAAATATATGATATCAATAGATTCCATGCCAAAAATGGCTTTGCCAACTTGGTTCGGTAGTGCTGTACAGTACTGAAACACTGTGCCACCCCCGCAATATTAAACTGAAAGGAAAACAAGAAAAAACATAAAAGCCGGTTCACCCATCTTCCATTTGTGTTAAGTGAACGTGTAACTCAGCGAAGTGTCTAACTAGCTATGAAGGAACAGGTTGCCAGGAAAAGTATCTACATGAAATATGACTTTTCAGCCAGTTAACCCTGTGCAATTGTAACAGCAATCTAGTGGATGCTATTAAGAGGCCAAAACCGAACGCCGTCAAATGTAGGGAGTGGGTGTGGAGGTGTCGGACACCTAAGTCCCGAACATACAACACTTGGCTGTTGCAAGCAATAACACTGATTGTGCACGTCTAATAGGAGGGGGGTGTCACCAGATAATCCTCCGTCTCGAGAATGACATTTGAAGCCTGCATTTACTTCAAACAAATGCATTCTGAGAGTGGGGGGTATAGGTTCACTACTATCAGGGCCGGCTCTAGGCTCATGGTGGCCCTGGGCAGGGAGCGTAGGTAGGGGGCCCGGAAGAGGGGGTCCGGGCGGGGCGGAGCGCGCAGGCCAGTAAAGAGGGGAGGGGTCAGGGAGTTTAGAAGTGGAACAGAGCCGGAAGCCACCAAATCCCTGCCAGGGGCCACCACGCAAATATGTATCCATCCTCAGAGGATTAATATATTAAGGATTTATATTGGCGTGGTGGCCCCTGGGGTTTGGTGGCCCTGTGCAGGTGCACAGCTTGCACATGCCTAGAGCCGGCCCTGCTACTATCGGATCTACACGACTGATTTGGAAGGAAGGTGGTGACCCGGCTGCAAACTGTGTCACCTGGTTTGTAACTTTACACTGACCCAGGCCCTCCACAGTAGTCTCCAGGAACACACTGCCATTTCTCCCCAGCTACACACATATTCATGAACCCCTGGGGATCACCCGCCAGACAACCCTGGGACTGGAGTGGGAGTGAACTGACCTGGAGCCCTCTGGTGCAAAATCACCGACCGACAACGAGGCAGGAGAACAGGGGCCTGAATCCAGATAATCCCATGGTTAAAATCAGGAGATGGTGATTGCAGGTCGGAGAGTCCTCAATGAGCAAGCGCCGCCATACAAGAGGGTCAAATCAGGAGGCAGGTCACAAGGGTGAAATCACAAGACTCTGTCGAGGCACAACACTGTGCAGAGCACTTGTAGAGGAAAGTTATGCGTGGAAATATAAGTAGTCCCCAAAGAAGCATATGTACACCTACAGCGTAAAAAAACGGTGCTTGACTGGTGCTCCTGAGCGAAAAACGGAAGTGACATCTGGGGAGTGCCAACCACTAAGGAGCCAACAAAGAAGAGTGATATAGGAGTGAACCAACTGCAAGCAGCAGGTGGGATTATACTCTGTGGACTGATTACAGCAGGTCTTGCAGACAGCGCATGTGCGCTTATGCTCAACCTAAAAAGATATTTGGTGAATGGAAGCATGGCCAGCAGTTGATCAAGTAAACCAGTGAGAACGTTATCAGAACAACATGCTACTAAGCAGAATAGTCATAAGAATAGGGAGGAAAACCATTGAATCAGGAGCAGGGTATGAAGTTAGACGACAAAGCCACCCAATCATGAGCAAAGGAATGAATGAAAGGCCACTGTCTCTGTATAAGAAATAATATCTCTTTAGCATAGACCTAAACTGGATAATTTTTCATTTGACAGCTCAACCAAGATTATTTCTTTCTGCCAAGTACTTTTAATTTGGGATTGAACCCTTCATTTTAACGTTCCACCACTAGAGCAGTGCAGCTGATTTGTCCTAAATCTGAAGCCAACTTTTGGTATTCTTTGTGTTATATATGCACACAACCCAGGACATTTTTTTGGCATCATTAAAAAATACATGCATGTTGCTAGGGGCTATATCTGTGGTGCAATTTCAGAATCAGGGTTGTGAGCCCTACAACAAGAACTCCTTAGACCTGGGAATGTATATGAAAGCCCGAAACAATGTACCTAATATAAGATCCATTGAATTGTGCTTTGCCAAAATGCATCTTAGCAGCCATGGCATTATTTGTTACGTGAGCAGCAACAAGAAACTGAAGCTTTCCTTTTTCCAATAATGCCACACTTGTGCCCATGCATAGGCGCTGAAAGTGGGGGTGCTGGTGGTGCTAAAGCACCCCTAGAAATAATAATTTTGGAGTTCAGAAGGTTAATGAGCAATAAAGATACCTTTAAATACTGTGTTTATCTTGTCTCTGCTGTGCATTCAAAGACAACTTCAAATATCAGGCTGTGGTTTCTGACAAATTGCTGCGTATTGAGAAACTGGAGTGTGCTTGTATTACTTTGACTGCAAAGCGAGAGGATTATCTAAAAGTGACCTTGATGAAAATTGTTAGACTTGGAATTTTTAGCGTGGTTTCCCTTGACATTTTGCCTCTACCTCCTGTATGCTGTGCTGGATATCGTTTTTGCTGGCTTAGATGCTTTGAGCCCTTTGCCACTGCTGATCAGTGCCAAAGTGTAAGTTCTCCCAGTGTAAATTGTTGTTACAATTGGTTCTCCATTATTGGCATATTTGATTTACTGGAATGCCCCTAGTAAAGTGCACCGAAGTGTGCTAGGGCCTGTAAATCGAATGCTACTGATGGATATAGCCAGGTTCTGAGCTGGGATGGGGCAGTGAGATAAATAACGGTGATGGATCAAGCCCTGATCTTTGGACTGGGTAAGAGTGGTCTGCTCAATTCAGACACTCTGTTCATCACCACCCCCTTTTCTGAATCGTTTTTGGCCACTATAGGTGTGGCAGGGTATACTCAGACATGAGTCCCTTTCTCACTGCTCCATCAGGATTCAAGCAAGCCGGGCCGAAGACGGCTGAAATGCCAGAAACCGGTCCCCGGTAGCTTGTCTCCTTTCTGGTGAAGAATTGGCTTGGTAGTTTAGTCTGCCCTGTTCCCATGATGCACTGGGCCAGGGACAGACTGATTTGCATATACTGGAATGCCCCTAGTAAAGTGCACCGAAGTGTGCTAGGGCCTGTAAATCGAATGCTACTGATTTGCATATAGCCAGGTTCTGAGCTGGGATGGGGCAGTGAGATAAATAACGGTGATGGATCAAGCCCTGATCTTTGGACTGGGTAAGAGTGGTCTGCTCAATTCAGACACTCTGTTCATCACCACCCCCTTTTCTGAATCACTGATGGGCCTGCAGCACTGATTGTGCCACCCACATGAATAGCCCTGAAAAGGTAACTCAGACCTGCCACTGCAGTGTCTGTGCGCAGTTTGCTAACTGCATTGTCGAATTGGCCAGTGCACCCACTTGCCAGGTCCAATCTTCCTTTTTCTTACATGTAAGGCACCCCTATGGTAGGTCCAAGGTACCCCCCCTGGGCAGGGTGCAGGGTATGTGAAAGGTAGGACGTGTACTGGTGTGTGTGACATGTCCTGATAGTGAAATACTGCCAATTTAGTTTTTAACTATTGAAAGGCTATCTTGCCCATCGGATAGAATGGGAAATGCTTTTTAACATCTGACAAGCATAAATTCCCATTGGGACAAGATAGTGAAATAAAGTTTAGGCTCTCTGAACTCAGAATTTAATAACACATATTTTAATAAAGATGGTTTTTAAATTGTGTGTTTGAAAATGCCACTTTTAGAAAGTATGCATTTTCTTGTTTAACCATTCTGTGTGCCTCTGCCTGTTTGTGTTTTAACTGTCTGGTTTTTGAGTGACAGGAGCTTGGAATGTGCATTCACTGTAGACAGCCACTGGGGGGGAGTTGAGGTGTGCCTGGCCCTTCCTGGATGACACAGCACTGAGCTGAATGGGGCTTGAATGAATTTAGAGTAGTGGGAGGAGATTTCTTTGCACCTGAATAGGGCCTGTCTCTCTTGCAAAATGCTGTCTCCAAACCCTATGGCCAAACTGCACCAGTGAGGACAGAACTGGTTTGGACTGGGCTCAGAGACCCTTGCACAAAGAGAACAAATACATTTTGGGATATAAGTATTAGACCGAAAACCCCTGAACTTTAGACAACTTCTGGAATCAAGAGGAACCTTTGCCAAGGAGATGAGCTGGAGAAACTGGAAGAGGAGTACTGCTCCTTTTCTGTGTGCTATCTGGGGTTGTCCTGTAGAAGCTGTTTCTGCCAAGGAAAGGACATGAACTTTCCTGTGTGCTGTTTCCTCTTGCTAGAGGAAGATCTCCAAGGGCTTGAGTAGAGCTTGCCTCCTGTTCTGAAGTCTCAGGGACACAAAGACTTCACCCCCAGCTCCTCTGAACTTCCTTGCTGGGAGTTCTGACCTGACAGGAGGTGCCTGTGACTGTGTTGGGCCTCTGGAGGTTGTTCCTGCTGTTGGGAGCTGGAAAAGCAATGCAACTACAAGATAATCAACGCATCGCTCTACTTGCAGTTGTTTTACCGACGCAGCACCACAGTGCAAGAAGAATCTCCACGCATCGCTGCGCCGCTGCAGCGCCTGTCGCCGCTGCAAGAACGATACATCAAGGGATTACGACTGAAGAAAACCGATGCAGCACTGCTCGACGCCACTGCATTGATTGTCGATGCATCCTGGATTTCCACACATTGTACCTATGCGGCAAGTTTTCCAAATGCATCACCCGAGGACCAGGATCCGTCTCGGAATCGACGCATCCTTCCCCCTACAGACCGGATTCGATGCATCACATCTCCTGCATGCGACAGAACTGTTGCATCGCCTCCCCATGGTCTTAGGAACTATTGCATCTCTTTGTTTTTCGACGCTTCCCATCTCTGCAGCTGGTTGGTCTTGTGAATTCTTCGCAACTACGGGTACTTTAAGAGAAAACATGCATCCATAGTTTACTATGGGCCAAGTTGTTTGAAACCTTTTTAAAGTCATATTCTTATTACATGTATGTTGGATTTTTGTCGTTTTGGTCTTGTTTAGTTTAGATAAAGAAACTTTAATTTTCTAAACTGTTGAGGTGTCTATTTGTGGTGTTATCACTGTATTACTGTGTATTTTGATTCCAAATACTTTTACACGTTGCCTTTGGGATAGGCCTGTCTGCTCATGCCAAGCTACCCAGGGGGTGACCATGGGTCATCTAAAGTGTGTATCCCCGTTTCCCTGACTAGAAGCAAGGGTCCCTATTTGGACAAAGGTACCTACCTCTGCCAACTAGAGACCCCCATTTCTAAAAATAATCCTGCTGGGCTACAGGTAACTAAAGGAAAGGATGTAGCAGGTCAGTTGTTTCTAACATACAGCAACATTTAAATATGGGAAATGAACTGTACATATATTTCATATTATACCAGCAATTAGGAAAGCACACATGAAACACTTTTTTGTAATAAAGTGTGATAAAAAAAGAATTTATGGATTAAAACAAATCAAGACTCTTTACTTGGTGATGGGAACATATTAAATGTTTACTGAACCAGATTTCCACACATTATTATTTTTTTGCCATATGGTTTTACCAGTAAAAGTGTATGTCTGTGCAAATGTAGTGGCCATTTCAATGGAAAATGTGCTGTCTGTAAATGGCAGCGAGCTACCACACTAGTGTTCCAAAATGCACTCCCAGCTACATACCACGTTCTTACCCCTCTCTTGCTGAATGGGCATGGCCTATTTGCTACACATATTTTTTTGTGTGATGTTTGAATTTTTCACAGTCCCAGTGACTAAAGGGATATAACATTAATGGCAGCACCCTGACTCTGAAAATTGTTCTAGCTCCACTGTATCCATGGGCATGTTGGTAGTCCAGCACCCATGTGTACCTTATTGTCTGCGCCCAGGGGACATCAGTAGGTGAAGAAAAGGATTCTGCACTCCAAGTTGGTGACTATATTACAATACAATCACTTAGTGATAGAGTAGAGGTTCTTCTAATGTTAAGGCATTGCAGTTCTGTATCCTATATTTAAACCAAGAATGTATTAAAGCAGTTTTTGGCTTCTGCTTTTAAGCAGACATGCACGAATTGACTGTAGTTTAGTTTGTTTGTTTCCTCAATTTATGTGGGCACAAATAATGTTTTTTTTTTAAAATGTATTAAAACATTATCAATATTTATAGTAATACAGTCATAAACTAATACATATGTGTGTATGTGTGTAAGGTGCTTCATTGATGGAGAGGCTGTAATCAGAGTAGCCAGAAGCCTGTGGAGCGATCAGAGCTCACGCAGGAAATTTGTATTTTCATTGTGTATAAAGCTTCGTTTTTAAAGATTTTGTTACTCTGCGATTTGACTGATAAATTGTACGTTATTGCTCGTTTAAGCCTCGTTTTAAAAAAAATACTCTGTGTTTGCAATTTGACTGATAAACTGTATAATACTGCTCTGTGACCCTTACCTGCTACCTTATCACTGTTTCTGCCGCGGGAAGTCCCATTTGTGCGGATGGAGAACCGGGTTGCCGAAATTCACAAACACCCACACATCGCCGCCAACTTACGTTTGGGGGAGTGCAGGGACGCTGTCCAGCGCTCGCAAGCACCACCCTGACACGAGCCTACTTAGGCAAGCATCGCACAAGGCGCATCAGTAGCCAGAAGCCTGTGGAGCGATCAGAGCTCACGCAGGAAACTTGTATTTTCATTGTGTATGGAGCTTCGTTTTTAGGTTGAGTTTACTCGAACCTAATGTTGTCAACCCAAAAAATTCCTTTCTAGAGGATTTTGGACAGTGCACAAGAGTCACGTGACTCCTTGTGGACGAGCATGCCCAGCCCTCCCACTGCCAGCAGCATTTCCCCACGGCCGCCAGGCCACATCAAAGGCTTCCCCAGCACTGCCCCGCCCATCAATCACCCTCCCACTGCCAGCAGCATTTCACCACGGCCGCCAGGCCACATCAAAGGCTTCCCCAGCGTGCGCTCGGCCGGCCTCTGGTATTTCTCCTCCCCTAATTATTCACTTCACTTTGGCCGCCAGGCCGTGACTTAATCGCATTTCTCCTCCCACCAGCCCATCGCAGCCTGCCCAGCCGTCTCTCCCTACCACTTAACCCTGCCCCCACCACCTCTCGATATTGCTGCTTGAGCTTTTGCTATTTAAACATGTTTGACATCTAATGATGGCGCAGAGTGTAACCTGATGTTACAAAGTGTCACCGGAAACAATAGCACTCGATAATTTGGCTTTAGAAAACTTGATATCTGACAGTATTACATTTGAAAATTATATTTACATTTACTGTCCCATCGGACGAGCTCATTGACATCTGATGAGTTAAACGACATCGGATCATCTGATAGTACCCAGGCCCGCAGACACACATCCAGTTCTGCGCATTCTTGTTGACAATATGCGTGTTCTTATGGATTTCAGGGGTGCTCAATTCGAAGATGGGCGGACGGAACTCTGTGTCTGCCTGACACAGATTTTTAGTGGCATAAGGTGTGCGCGGGGTTGGAGTGATGCTTGCTGATGGGACATGTATTTTAATGTAACACTCAGATATTTAGTGCCTCCATCCGACATTCAAGTGCTGTAATTTTACAAGTCTGCCACCTAAGGAACTGTCTACATTTTACCCAGGGTGAAGGATAAACAGCAGACCGAGCCACATTGGGATTCGATCGCGTGCAGTTCACGCGCACTTATCTCCGCCGCGTACACTTCAATTCTGCGACTGTTTTTAAAGCCAATGACACAGAAAGTGTAGAGAAACAATATTCGTATTTATTAGGTGGGTTTGGAGGAACTGGAGCCGCGTGAATATTGATACATAAGCAGAGTTGAGGATGCACCGTGCATAATGCACGTGCCCGTGGAGCAGCCATGGAAGGTGTAGGCATTGTATTAGCAGGTTCTGAACCACAAACGTAGGAGCAGTAGCAGATATTTCACACTATAAGGTTACTTGTTATTCAAAAGCACCTCAGGCCACATCAAAGGCTTCCCCAGCGTGCGCTCGGCCAGCCTCTGGTATTTCTCCTCCCCTAATTATTCACTTCACTTTGGCCGCCAGGCCGTGACTTACTCGCATTTCTCCTACCACCAGCCCATCGCAGCCTGCCCAGCCGTCTCTCCCTACCACTTAACCCTGCTCCCACCACCTCTCGATATTACTGCTTGAGCTTTTGCTATTTAAACTTGTTTGACATCTAATGATGGCGCAGAGTGTAACCTAACGTTACAAAGTGTCACCGGAAACAATAGCACTCGATAATTTGGCTTAAGAAAACTTGATATCTGACAGTATTACATTTGAAAATTATATTTACATTTACTGTCCCATCAGACGAGCTCATTGAAATCTGATGAGTTAAACGACATCGGATCATCTGATAGTACCCAGGCCCGCAGACACACATCCAGTTCTGCGCATTAATTTTTTTTTTTTTTTGGAAAACCTTTATTTGTAATTCAAAGTACACCGCTATTCAGCCGTACATCCCGGAGGCTAGGCAGCATTCTAAGGCAACATGGAAGTGTGCACAAAACAGTAAAAGGAGCAGTCAGGTTTAATTTTATATATTATAAAAGTGAACTCAATGAACAAGGTGAAAACCGAAAAGGGACAAGGATAAAGAAGGAAAAGGGGAGAAAGAGGGGGGGGGGGAGAAAGGGAGAAAGATGGCAAGGCAGAGAAGCATAGAAGAGCGGTAAGGCACATGTCCAGGGGGAGAGGCGGGAACTTTCGCATCATGAAATAACCATATCAAATAAGCACACATGTGTAGGGGGAACAAGAGACAGGATTACGTCACGTGAAAACCTGGGTGGAGGGTTTAGCTATGGTGAGAGACGAATTTCCGGTTGGACTATCTCCGGGGGCACACAAATGTCACCTCTATACGAATTCCAGGCCCCCCAGACCAGCCCCCACATCTTGGGCTTACCCCGGGCTAAGTAGACAGTCTTCTCCCGGAGCATGCACCAGTCCATGTTGGTTTTCCAAAGACTCACAGTGGGGGGGGTCGGAGCACCCCATCTCTGGGCAATGTCCCTCTTGGCCACCATATTCCCCAGGGTGACCCAGCGGGTTTGAGCGTTATTGTAGTCAGTCGGACCCCACACATTCAGCAAGCAGCGCCAAGCTTCCGCAGGCAAATCCACACCAGTCACAACACGCATAACCGCATGCACTCGCTCCCAATAAGAGGCTATGGCATGGCACTCCCAAATGGTATGCATAAAAGTGGCCAGCGCACCACAGCCCCTTCTACAAAGGCCGTCCTGGGAAAGCCCCATACGAATCAACCTAGGGCCAGTGACATACACCCTGTGGAGTACTTTCAGCTGAACCAAGCGCAGTCTGGCCGAAATAGCTACTTCCTTAGGGGAGGAAACCGCAGACTGCCAGTCCTCGTCATCCATCTCAATCCCATCATTCATCCAGAGGTCTCGTACTTTCACCAGCAGGTCCGCCCGAACATTGATAAGTTTTTTGTAGGTCAGAGAGATGGCGCTGTCCGGCATATGGCCGTCCAGCACCCTGTCCTCCAGCGGGGATGACTCGGGGACTCTTTCACCTACAGGCAAGGAGGACGTAAGGGCATGCCTCAACTGTGCGTATCGAAAGTACTCCGTGGCCCCCAGGTGAAATTCCGCCTGTAGAGCAGCAAACGATTTAATTTCCCCCCTGGCCATCACATCCGCCACTATGGAAATACCGATGAGGTCCCACCGATTAAATCCTTTTGAGTGCCACAAATTCCCCAGCAAGTCAGAATCGTAACGGGGAGTAGCCATGGTGAGCCTACCTTTCCACCCCAGAGTCTTCGTAACCGCCCTCCACAAGTGCACCACAGTCCTGTTGGGACCAGTCAATTTCCGGTCCAGAGATCTAGAATACAGCGCTCTGTAGTACATCCCGTCGTTCATGAGCCAGCGATCCATGGCATACCCCGGATTAACCACCGGTCCGTAGAAGCCATGATTGATAGCCGCCAGTTGAGAAGCCCAGTAGTACCGGCGCACGTCGGGCAGGGCAATACCGCCGTCATACCACGGAATGGACAGTTTGACTACGGCAATGCGCGGCCTTCCGTCCCACAAGAGGGTACGCTGCAAGCCTTCGATCTCTCTGAAGTATTTAGAAGGTACCGGGTCCTGCGTGTTTTGAAGCGCGTACAGAAATCTCGGCAGGGACATCATTTTGAACAACGCCGCTCGGCCCAACAAGGACAGCGGCAATCTTTTCCAACCCTCCACGTCACGCCGAAGGCGTGCTAGAGGAGGGAGCAAGTTGTTTGCGTACCGTGCCCTGGCATCCGTTGAGATATAGATGCCCAGGTACTTGAAGCCCTGTTGAGAGACCTGTATTGCACAGCCCCTAGGGAGACGTGGTGTGTCTCCGCGGAGCACGTAGAGTTAGGACTTGGGCCAGTTAATAACCAGGCCCGAGTATCCACCAAAGGCACCCAGTACATCAAATACCACAATCAAAGACCGACAGGGGGAGGTGAGGTAAAGAAGAATGTTGTCAGCGTATAGCGAAACACGATCTTCAAACCCCGGTGACCACTTGATCCCATTAATATCAGGGTGAGTGCGGATCCAAGCAGCAAGTGGCTCCAGCGCAAGGGCAAAAAGGAGCGGTGATAACGGGCAGCCCTGTCTGGTACCCCTGCGCAAGGCAAAGGAAGCTGACATGCGGCCATTGACCGTTATGTTGGCCATCGGGGAGGAATAGAGAAGCCGAACCCAACTGATAAAGTCAGGGCCGAATCCAAACTTAGACAGCACCGCCCAGAGGTAGTTCCATTCAAGCGAGTCAAACGCCATCGTCGCGTCCAGCGAAGCCAGAACTGTAGGCTCGCAGAGCATGTGCGCCCGCGCCATGACAGCGTGGAGTCTTCTAAGATTAAGGGCAGTGTTACGGTGAGGTATGAAACCGGACTGGTCTGGATGGACCAAATCCGCGATCACGCCCACGAGCCGATTGGCCAGCAACTTAGCCAGGATTTTGGGCTCGGCATTCAGCAAAGAAATAGGGCGATACGACCTACAAAGGTCTCTAGGCTTCCTGTCGCGATTGCAAGCGGCGCTACTACAGTCGCGCACCACTAACCTGATAAATCTGGTCAGCAGGAACGATGGGACGAAAGTCCTCCCGACTTGTCTAGAAACCACACCCAGTTGCGTCGTTGAGAGCACCTCCTGAATGGGTATTGCGAGAAGCCGGAAGGATAAGGCGTAGGGGATAAACGGAGTGAAGGATGCGGTCCTCTGGGTCTGAATCCGAGGAATTCTCAGTGGAGAGACGTACTGCAGTGTGGAGAAACAAATGACAGGTATAAGTACCTGTTCCCCAAATGTACACTTCCTTCCCCTGGCCCCGAGCTATGGCACTTACCAATGAACAACTCAATTGCACTTTAAAGGACAACAGTTTGTTCCACTTTCCACAATGTCAAGCAAAACGATGAGAAAGTTATTCTTCACTTTCTCTAAGTGTCAGAGGTCCTAATCCAGGCGTTACCCCTTCATGTGTGGAAAAGTATTACCCTCCGTTTATATTGTTTTCTCAATACTGCTTGAGAAACAGAAGAATGTGTCGTAGCGCACTCGACCAAGATATTCACTCCGGCTCTTGGTGCTAAAGAATGCACACCAGGATACTGGCGGGAAACTCGGGCAAACAATATTCAAAGAGGAAGAAGAACGATCCCGTTCTTCTAGAGTTATACTTGCGGTTGGTCGGAAGTTGCTTCACCCCTCTGACCACGCTGGCTCTTGATCGGAAAAAGGCTTGAAAAAGGGCTGACCACGCTGGCTCTTGATCGGCGGTGATTTCCTTTCACTGAACACGCAGGCTCTTGATCGGCGGTAATTTCCTTTCACTCACTCCGGCGGGGAACACCATCCGCCTCAACCAAAACCATGAATACAATTGTCAAGCGCCGACCTGTTTCCAAGGCGGGGCTATATAGGTACCGCCTTCTTTCCTGCTCTCCAGAGCCGCTTGGCCTTCTGGGACTTGTAGTGCGAAGGGAGCAATCGCGCTTTTTGTCCTTTCCTTATTTCCTTCGCTGTGGCTGTGAGAGCGATCATAACAGAACCCCCCCTCGAGGACTGATGTCCCGGCGGTCGACCCGGTTTGCCAGGGAAACGTTTGTGAAACTCAGCAACCAAGTCCGGGCAATGCAAATGGTCCGCTGGTTCCCAGGTTCTGTCCTCTGGCCCATATCCTTTCCAATCTACCAGATACTGGACCCTGCCACGCATCATACGAGAGTCCAGAACTTGTTGCACTTCATATTCTTCCTGGCCTTCTACCTCCAGAGCAGGGGGACGCGCCGGCAAGTGCATATTTAACGGACAGGGCCGGAGGAGGGACACATGGAACACCGGGTGAATTAACTAAGAAACTGGAAGAGATAATTTCATGGCAACAGAATTCACAACCTCACAGATGCTGTACGGCCCCACAAACGTAGGCTTAAGTTTATTTACCCCTTTCAGATGAATGTTCCATGTGGAGAGCCACACCTTGTCCCCCACCTGATACTCCGGCTCCTCGGACCTCCTCCGGTCCGCAAACAGTTTATGAGCCGCTTGTGCCATCTCCAAACAATGTCTCGCATCGATGAGGATGGCCCTCAAATGAGCGTGATGTTCCCGAATGGAAGGAACCAAGGATTCCGCAGGCCAGTCGAACGGAAGCATGTTCGGATGGAAACCATACAGGCAGAAAAAGGGGGAACACCCCAAGGTGGTATGAACAGCATTGTTATAGGCGAATTCCGCCAACCACAAGAGTGTGGTCCAATCCGAGGCATTCTGCATGGTAAAACAGCGGAGGTATTGTTCCAGTGTTTGGTTAAGCCTTTCAGTTTTTCCATCTGTCTGAGGGTGGTAACTAGTCGATAATCTGGCATCGATTTGCAAGATGGCACAGAGAGCCTTCCAAAAATGCGACGTGAATTGCGTTCCGCGATCGGTTATAATCACACTGGGCAACCCGTGCGCTCGCACAATGTGTTGCAGGAATACCTTAGCCAACTCCTCAGACGTAGGTAGACCCGGCAAAGAAACGAAGTGTCCCATTTTCGTTAGATGATCTACTACCACTAGAACCACAGTTTGATTAGCGCAAGGAGGCATCTCCACTATAAAATCCATGGATAAGGTGTGCCAAGGTTTAGGAGGAATGGGCAACGGACGGAGGAGACCTGATGGTTTGGTATGAACTGATTTACCCTGGGCACAAACCGCACAGGTTTGCACGTACTCTTTTACATCGGCTCGAACCTCCTTCCACCAGAAGGAACGTTCTACATTAGCCGTGGTCTTGTATATTCCCATATGGCCGCTTAATGCAGAGTCATGCGCCCACTTCAATGCTTGTTGTTGCAACTGCCTCTGGGGTATATACAACGCATGGTAATGGAATGCCAGGTCATTTTCCAAATGTCGATGTTCCGGCTCTTCCTGTATCCAAGAGGCTATATCATGATCGGCGATGGCCACTTTCAAATCCTCCAGAAAGTCCTCAGAGGATACCAGGGCAAGGGATGCACTGGAGCAGTCTGCTTCTTGAAGGATATAAGGGGGTTCCTCAGGTTCAACCGTCTCCTCTACTCCTAGGCAGGATAAGGCGTCCGCCTTCCCATTGCGTGACCCAGGCCTGTACTTGATTACAAAATCATAATCAGAAAAAAACAAAGTCCATCGAAGCTGCCTCGGGGTCAAAGCCTTAGCCGTTTTGAGGAACAATAAGTTGCGATGATCCGTGATAATCTCCACCGTATGTAAAGCACCTAGGAGATAATGCCGCCACTCTTCACAGGCTCTTTTGATGGCTAGGACTTCTTTATCGGTGATAGTGTAATTTACCTCACAGGGTGTAAGTTTCCTTGAATAGTATGCCACTGGGTGCAATTGGCCCGTTTTGGGATGTCTTTGGGACAAGATTCCTCCGAGGGCGGATTGAGAGGCATCAGTCTCGAGGATATATGGCAGCTGAGGATCCGGATGTCTGAGAATGGGTGCCTGAGTAAACCTGTCTTTGAGAAGCTGAAAGGCCTGTTCTGCTTCTGCTCCCCATACAAACGGGACGTTTTTTCGCAGGAGGGATGTGATGGGATGTATAGTTTTCGAAAAGTCCTGAATAAAGCGCCGGTAATAGTTGGCAAAGCCAAGAAAACTTTGTACTGCCTTAACATTCTGTGGAGTTTTCCAGTTAAGGATCACCTCGACTTTGCTGGCATCCATCCGGAACCCTTGGGCGTCTATGATGTACCCCAAGAAGGCGACTTCCTGTACATGGAATAGACACTTTTCCAACTTTGCGTACAACGAATTTTGTTGTAACTTCCGTAATACGGTCTTCACATGGACAATATGATCTGCCATGGTCGTTGAATAAATCAAGATGTCGTCTATGTAGACCACACAGTATGTTTCCATACATCCTCTCAGCACCTTGTCCATGAAGAATTGGAAGGCAGCAGGGGCGTTGCAGAGACCAAAGGGCATTACCCTGTATTCAAATAAACCAAATTTGGTCCTGAATGCCGTCTTCCACTCGTCTCCCTTTTGCACACGAACGAGGTGGTAGGCCCCCCGTAGATCGAGTTTCGTGAAGTATTTCGCACCCTTCAACTGGTCCATCAAGACCGGGATAAGGGGAAGAGGATAACAGTTTTTGATCGTTACTTTGTTAATAGCACGGTAGTCGATGCAGGGTCTCAACTCATCACAGTCCTTTTTGGCAATGAAAAACATCGGTGAAGATGCAGGGGAGGTGGAGTGTCGGATAAACCCGGAAGCAAGGTTGTCATCAATGTATGATTTCAAGTATTGGGTTTCTTTCTCCGTCAAAGCATAAACCCTGCTGCAAGGAATATCTGCCCCCGGTATTAGGTCAACTTGACAGTCGTAGACCCTATGAGGTGGTAGTTGGGCTGCCTTTTGTTTGTCGAACAAGGCCTTATACTCCTGGTATTCGACGGGAAGCACCGTGACACAACAGTACTTCTCAAAGGTACAGGCGTTCGCTAAATAGGAGGCAGGTGAGGGTGCCGAGAGGGAAGGCTGCAGTTCGTGATTCCTACAATGTTCTTTACAAAAGGGGGAGGTCATGTTAACCGTACGGGATGACCAACTAACGAAAGGATCATGCAGCGTAAGCCACGGCATACCCAATATGAGTCGGAACTGCGGGGCGTCTATCAAGTCGAACTGGATGTTTTCCTGATGGTTCTCACCAAACTCCATCAATAGTGAAAGGGTGTTATAAACCACCGGGCCCGAAGAAAGGATGGTTCCGTCGACTGCCTTCACCGTCTCGGGGCGCAGCTTCTTCTCGCACGGGATGCCCATTCTTAACGCGAAATCCTGGTCAATATAATTACCAGTGGCCCCGGAGTCGAGAAGGGCATCAACTTGTAATTTGTTGTTTGAAGCAATCCAGAGAGACACACTTACGTTCATGTGGGCCACTGCTGGATGAAGGGTGTTGGCAAGAACAGGGGAGATCATAGAAAGCTGGTATCTCAAGTCAGAGACCTCCGTCGGACTCGAGATCTTCAGTTTTCCGACGGTTCGGCGTAAGCATGGGCGGAAAATCCGTTTCGCTCGCGGATTTTGCGGATTTTCGGTAAATTCGCAATCCGCGAGATTCGCGAATCTCCCGCAAAATCCGCAAATCCGCGAGCAGCGGATTTTGCTCGCACTGCTCGCACTGTTCGCGTGAGTTCGCGGCTTCCCAGTACAACTTCGCGCCCCGCGAATAAGTGCAAAATTGCAGAAATACGATCTTAGCAAAACTGAAACTACTTACCAGGTTCAAAAGTTCAGGCTCATCATTAGTAGCCATTTCCTGTAGTGCTTCCTGAGGGGCCCCTCCAGAGTTCAGTTGCCAGTTGCAACTATTATGTGACCCTGCTCTGAACCTCAGAATAGTTACACATATGCCACAAAGGTCCTGAATTACAGCTAAGGGAGACAAGCAGGAGCCAGGCTGGAAGTTCAAATCCATTAATCAGCCCCTAATTCATTATTGTCAGTTGGGGCAGGGCAGGTGTTGTAACTAATTTTGCAACAATGAAAGCACTTAGCAAGTGCAAAAGATCACTAATCAGGAAGCACTAAGGAAGCAGGTGCCAGCTAAAAAAATATTCTGTGACACATTAATCAGCCCCAAATTAATTCAGGTCACTTGAGGCAGGGAAGGTGTGCTTGCGTTGCCACAATAATGTACACTGCCTGGACAACCAGAGGGTGCTGTGATGAAACAGAGGGTGGCATGGGTGGGCCAGAGGGTGGCATGAGTAGTCAGAGAGTGGCAGTGGTGACAGAGAGTGGCAGTGATGAAGAAGAGTGTCCCAAACAGGCTAGACACGTAGAAACAACAAGTTCGCGAAACTTGCGACCCGACAGGTAAGTTCGCAATTTGCGAAATTGTACGAAACCCTCGCGAACTGGCAGAAACCCGCGCAAACACACAAAAAAAAAATCCGCTAATTCGCGAGAATTCGCGGATTTTGCGGATTGCGAGTTCGCAAATCCGCAAAATTCGCGAACGCGAGATTCGCAAAATTCGCCCATGCTTAACTTCGGCGTCCTTCAGAGTAGCCTGGACTCGGGGAAGAGTAGAGCGCCCGGGAACGTAATTTCTGGCTCGACATTCCTTTATAAAATGTCCTCCTTTCCCACAATATAGGCATAGTTTCATACGACCCCTCCGATCTGCATGGGTTCTGTTTCCTCAGACACCTTCGGATTGTCTTCTCCTCCGGATCTAGGTCGAATAGGGGGGTAGTAGAAACGGGTCTCTCCCCTGGGTCTTTCCCCTTTTCTTTCCAGCAGACGATGGTCTAACTGAACCGTTAGATCAATGAATTCCGATACCATAGTTGGTAGTTGCACCACCTGGGCCAACACATCTTTTAATTCTCCTCTTAACCCTTGATAAAAGAGGGAAATCCGTTTTTCCACTGGCCAATCCGTTTCCACCAGCAGGCGATTGAAGGTGGTGATATATGACAGTAAATCTTGAGAACCCTGTTTTAGTGTCATGATTTCTCTGTCAAGGGTGAGCATATGGGATTTTCTATCGAAGAGTTTTCTCAATTCTAGACAAAAATCAGCAAAATTGTGCAATACGGGGTCGTTACGCTCCAACAAGGGAATGGTCCAACTCGAGGCGTTCCCCCCCATGTAAGACATCATAAATGCCGTTTTTACTGCTTCCTCCTGGAAGACTGCGGGTTTACACAGGAAATGAAGACGGCACTGGTTCAAAAAAGTTTCGAACTTGCGAGGATCCCCGTAAAACCTCTCCGGGGGGGCTAAAGGAATACCCTGGTTCTGGATCACTTGAACAGTTGGTAACGCATCCGTGGCTGCAGCGGGAGTGGATAAGGGCAAAAAGTACCCCCCGGTTCGGGAGGATGAAGGCGGGGGCAATGTGGCCGGTTTAAGTAAGGGTCTTACCACTGGCTCCTTCAGCGTAAAGTCAGACATCTCTTTGCGCAGTTGTGCAACTTCCTGATATAATGCTTGGTTCTCGGCACGAGAGGTATGGACCTCCTGTCGTAGTTCCGAGAAGCTCTCCAGCAGGGAAGCGAGAGTAGCATCGGCGTCCATCGTCCGGGCTGATGTGTATTCTTGGGCTTGACAATCTGTTGTGATTGCAAGCGGCGCTACTACAGTCGCGCACCACTAACCTGATAAATCTGGTCAGCAGGAACGATGGGACGAAAGTCCTCCCGACTTGTCTAGACACCACACCCAGTGGCGTCGTTGAGAGCACCTCCTGAATGGGTATTGCGAGAAGCCGGAAGGATAAGGCGTAGGGGATAAACGGAGTGAAGGATGCGGTCCTCTGGGTCTGAATCCGAGGAATTCTCAGTGGAGAGACGTACTGCAGTGTGGAGAAACAAATGACAGGTATAAGTACCTGTTCCCCAAATGTACACTTCCTTCCCCTGGCCCCGAGCTATGGCACTTACCAATGAACAACTCAATTGCACTTTAAAGGACAACAGTTTGTTCCACTTTCCACAATGTCAAGCAAAACGATGAGAAAGTTATTCTTCACTTTCTCTAAGTGTCAGAGGTCCTAATCCAGGCGTTACCCCTTCATGTGTGGAAAAGTATTACCCTCCGTTTATATTGTTTTCTCAATACTGCTTGAGAAACAGAAGAATGTGTCGTAGCGCACTCGACCAAGATAATCACTCCGGCTCTTGGTGCTAAAGAATGCACACCAGGATACTGGCGGGAAACTCGGGCAAACAATATTCAAAGAGGAAGAAGAACGATCCCGTTCTTCTAGAGTTATACTTGCGGTTGGTCGGAAGTTGCTTCACTCCTCTGACCACGCTGGCTCTTGATCGGAAAAAGGCTTGAAAAAGGGCTGACCACGCTGGCTCTTGATCGGCGGTGATTTCCTTTCACTGAACACGCAGGCTCTTGATCTGCGGTAATTTCCTTTCACTCACTCCGGCGGGGAACACCATCCGCCTCAACCAAAACCATGAATACAATTGTCAAGCGCCGACCTATTTCCAAGGCGGGGCTATATAGGTACCGCCTTCTTTCCTGCTCTCCAGAGCCGCTTGGCCTTCTGGGACTTGTAGTGCGAAGGGAGCAATCGCGCTTTTTGTCCTTTCCTTCTTTCCTTCGCTGTGGCTGTGAGAGCGATCATGACACTTCCCCTCCTTATGGATGACCACAATGGTAGCCAGGCGTTGATCCAGTGGAAGTTCACCAGCGTCTCGGGCTTCCAAGAACATATTCCTCAGGGGCGCGGAGATAGTGTCCGCTTTGATTTTATACAGCACCACCGGGAGACCATTGGGACCTGGAGCTTTCCCGGAGCGCAAGGACCGTATTGCTAACGCCACCTCGTCAGCCGTGATGCCCCGGTCCATGTCATCGCGCTCAGTATCAGACAGGCAAGGGAGCTCAATCCCCTCCAAGAAGGAGGCCGAGTCCGATTCAGGCAGAGCGGAGACTGATGCATAAACAGACTCAAAGTAGTCAGCAAACGCCGCGGCAATAGCAGTGGGATCAGTAACAACCAGACCATCGTCACCCAGGATTTCAGGCACCACACGGGAAGCCAACTCCTTCTTGTCCAGCCAGGCAAGGAGTTTGCCCGCCTTGTCTCCGGCGTCGTAAATCCTCCCTTGCTGTTCCCTGCCCATCGCCTTGGCAGCGTCAGTGGCTGTTGCTCTATATTCTTACTCCTTCAGGGAGAGAGCATGCAACAGTTCGGGTCTCGGTCCCGCCAGCGCCAACTGGGAGTTCAGTTCAGCAATATCCGACTACAACCGTACCATGTCTTCATCCCTTCGTCTGCGCACCGCAGCTATCAAGGAGAAAGCTTCTCCTCTAAGGACAGTCTTGAAGGCCTCCCAGAGGGAAAGGGCCGACGTTACCGTACCTGTATTCTCCGTGAAGTACAGGTCGATATCTTTAGCAAGGAGGTCTCGAGTCTTGGGATTGCGGAAATACCAGGGATTGACCGGCGCCACCCTGGTCGCCGCCGCGATGCCAAAGTCAAAGGACACCCAAACTGGAGAGTGATCCGATATACCCCTGGCCATGAGGCGAGCCCCAGAGACGGTCTGTGCCTGAACCGCGGGTGTCAAAATGTAATCAATTCGGGAAAGACTACCGTGGGCCCCCGAATGGAAAGTGTACTGTCGTTGGGCGGGATGTAAAAGTCGCCAACAATCAATGAGGCCCATGGTGCTCATGAAGTCCGGGAGCCATGCTTGTGCGCTGCGTAGATCTCTGGACGGAAAACGATCCAAAGTGCCCGAAACCACAGAGTTAAAGTCCCCGCCCAGTATTAACAGCCCCTCCGGGAGGCCCAAAATGGCGCCTCCAAGATCCTGGAATGTAGCCGTCTGCAACCCGGGGGGGACATAAACAGAAACCAAAACCAGGGTACGTCCTGCCCATCTGCTCACCACGGCAACATATCAGCCCCTATCATCAACCACTGTAGACTCCACCTCCTGGGGAAGAGACATGCGCACCATTATCCCCACCCCTCGGGATCCCGAGGAGAACCAGGAATGGGCCACCATTTTGAACCCCTTTCTATTCAGAGCCCTACAAGTATTGCCAACGAGATGAGTTTCTTGCAGGAGGACAACACCGGGGACACAACGTTTAAACATTTGTAATACAACACCACGTTTAATACGATCCCCCAACCCATTCACGTTCTAACTAAGTACATTCAAAGTCGTACCCCCCATCATCAAAGATGCCCCGTCCCAGCCATCCCCCCCAGAAGGCAGCCACCGATACGGTGTAATCAAGACAGTAGTAGCCTCGCCATGAGAAAAGTAAGAAAGGAAAACCAAGAAAAGAAAACACAACCCAACAGCCCCCGACCCTGCACCCCTGCATTAGACTAAAAGCCCCCCCCAACTAACAGTGTGCCTGTCGCCCCGTATAAACTAACCTACAAGAATCCCCCAGAGGAGAAGGAGACATCCTATCACCCCCCGTTACCCTCCAAGTTGAAAAAACAGGAAAAATAAAAAAGAAACAAGAGCCATCCGCAGAGCCCCTCGTAGAAAGAAGACCAACATGTTAAAGTTTATTCCTGGGAACCTGGGCCGCCCGACGCCCCTTCCGACAGATCCTCCGGAGTAGTCCGACGCTGAGGCAAAGTGTCCAGCCAGTCCCCGGCAGCATCTGGCAAATCGAAGAACAGCGTCCGATCACCATGTTCTATTCGCTGTTTCGCTGGGTAGAGCATGGAGTACCTCAACCCCATCTCCCTCAGTCTCCGTTTCACTCCCATAAAACTTTGCCGGCGTTTCTGTACAGCCTGAGTGAAGTCGGGGAAGAAATTCACGTCAGCATTCTGAAACCGCAGCGGACCGCCACGTCTCGATGCTTGTAGGATTGCGTCTCGGTCCCTGTAGTTAAACAATCTGGCAATGATGAGACGCGGGGACGCACCCGACTTCGGTTGACCACCAGGCAGTCTATGAGCCCTCTCGACCGAAAAGAATTTACTCAGGCCACCGGGTGCCAAGTGCTTCACCACCAGTTCCTCCACAAACAAATCCGCGGCGTCCTCCTCCGCACCCTCCGGCACACCCGTAATGCGGACGTTCTGGCGCCGTGCCCGTCCCTCAAAATCATCAAGCCGGCGCGCAAGCATCAAATTAGCGGCCTTCAAGTCCCGAACCTCGGTCTGCACGTCCGACATATCAGTAGTCAGACTCGACGTCTTGATGTCGAGCGACTTGACCCTGTCGTTCGTCTTCCCGAGGTCGGCCCTGATGAGATTGAGCTCGATCGTGAGGGTATCAACCTTGCTGGACAGCACTTCATGTTGGCTGTGCATCTCGGCCTTCACGCCAGCAATGGCTCCCATCACATCCCGGAGGGTGGGTTCGGTATCTTCCGGGGACACGTCCCGCTGCGGGTCCTTGGTATGGCCCGATGCACCTGGCGAACCTCTAGAGTGAGAAAATCGTTCGGGGATGGTGGACTGCGAGTGGGGAAGTTTCTTGCTGACCCTCGGAGGCTTCCCTTTGTCTGTATCTCCTCTGCCCGCCATGTTGGGCGACGGGGATCGTACGATCCGAGAGGGGGCAAGCCAATAACACCAGCTCCACTTGGTCGAAGTTAACAAGTCCCTCCACCGTCCCCAGGGAACAGCAAGCCTCCAGGGAGATCAGCAGTACCGCCGGAGCTCGCAAATCAGTTAGCCCCACTCGAAGTGCCACCGCACAGGGGCTCCGTCACCGCCCCAACAATGCCAGGCAGATATGGCGTAGTCGTCACCATGCCTCCCGACGGTGTCACTCGGTGCAGGAAGCTCGGATCTTCAATCTGAAAACGGGCGCCACATCAGCATCAACACCGCAACTGATTCCCACCGCCGTGGGACAGGATAGTTGACAGGATCAATACGGAAGATCGGAGGGTCTTCGGAGCTCCGAGCTTACGCGGCCATCTTGGTTGCCCGCGAAGCTCCTTCTTAGTTCTGCGCATTCTTGTTGACAATATGCATGTTCTTATGGATTTCAGGGGTGCTCAATTCGAAGATGGACGGACGGAACTCTGCGTCTGCCTGACACAGATTTTTAGTGGCATAAGGTGTGCGCGGGGTTGGAGTGATGCTTGCTGATGGGACATGTATTTTAATATAACACTCAGATAGTTAGCGCCTCCATCCGACATTCAAGTGCTGTAATTTTACAAGTCTGCCACCTAAGGAACGGTCTACATTTTACCCAGGGTGAAGGATAAACAGCAGACCGAGCCACGTTGGGATTCGATCGCGTGAAGTTCACGCGCACTTATCTCCGCCGCGTACACTGCAATTCTGCAACTGTTTTTGAAGCCAATGACGCAGAAAGTGTAGAGAAACAATATCCGTATTTAATAGGTGGGTTTGGAGGAACTGGAGCCGCGTGAATATCGATACATAAGCAGAGTTGAGGATGCACCATGCATAATGCACGTGCCCGTGAAGCAGCCAAGGAAGGTGTAGGCATTGTATTAGCAGGGTCTGAACCACAAACGTAGGAGCAGTAGCAGATATTTCACACTATAAGGCTACTTGTTATTCAAAAGCATCTCGTAAGAGCGCGGCTAAAATGCATGTCCTTAAAAGGGCATTTTCACCGGGGAGCAGGTCTCACTGCTCTCTGCCCCTTCCCCGTGCGCCGAATCCTTCGCTCTAAAGATGGCAATGACAGCCCACTTTGGCCCCGCGAGTTTAGCGTGTGCACCTTGACAGCCCTCTACAATTTGTTACAACTCTAAAGCATTTTGAGAAATCCTGCGCAATTTCACCATAGTCTGTAATTGCTCAGAATGTTATAGTTTTATAGATTGCAATCTGTATATTTAGTTATATATTGTGTTTTATACTGGTTTTTGTTATGAGTCAAGTTCTGCGGTTTTATGTTTTGGCTTTGATGTTGTGTTTGTGTTTTAGGTTCTGCTGTCTTTCTTGTCCTTCATGTCACTACTCGCGCGTTGTGTAGGTATATCGTATGTGATATTTTGTGTACTGTGATTGTGACTTAAAAAGCTGCGTGGTTAATGTTTACAAAGCAGGGAATGTTATCAGTTATTTAAAGAAAACAATTCAATTATCAGGCACGCTACTGGGTTTAAATGGTCTTTATGTATATTCTTACTGCCTAATCTGTAATTCTCTACTGAGGAGCGCTGACATCCCTGAAGTAAAATTGTAGTCCTCCTTCTATTTCCTTGAAATGTCCCGGTTTTTTTGCTTTAAAATTCTGTCCACCCTATCTATCGGGACTCTCAGTGTGAATGATCACAGAGGTGGGAATGACCCCTGCATTGCAAGGACCTATCGGGACTCTCGGTGTGTATGATCACAGAGGTGAGAGTGGCTCCTGCAGGGACTTCAGTGTTGAAGCTTACAGATGGCGAGGTCATTCTTGTATTGTTAGAACCTGCAGGTAATCCCAGCACGCAGAATTACAGAGAGGGGGGTCCAACCTCACACAGAAATGGCTCAAGGAGTCCCCTAGTACCCAGGACGTACCATGTTAACTAAGTTGCAAGACATTGTACGCCAGCGATGATCCTGCACAGGGCACTCAGCTTGAAAACACTTGACTTGCTAGCTGCAATGCTATATCCACTATGCTTTGCCTCTAGACACTCACTCACCCTCATACCCTCACCTTCCCCCCTCACCCTCACAACCCTCTCACTCTCACTCACCCTCACCCCCTCACACCCCCTCACCCTCACACCCCCTCAACCTCATCCCCTCACCCTCACACACCTCCCCACCCTCACACCTTCACCCTCACACCCTCACCATCAGAACGCTCTCACCCTTACCCCCTGCACCTCTCACCCTCATACCCCCTCACCCTCATACCCCCTCACCCTCACCCTCACACACCCCCTCACCCTCACACCCCCTCACCCTCACACACCCCTTCACCCTCACACACCCCCTCACCCTCACACACACCCTCACCCTCACACACACCTTCATCCTCACACACACCCTCATCCTCTCACCCTCAGCCAACCTCTCACCCTCACACCCCCTCTCACCCTCACACAACCTCTCACCCCTCACACACCCACTCACCCTCACACAACCTCTCACCCCTCACACACCCTCTCACCCTCACTTACCCTCTCACCCTCACACACCCTCTCACCCTCATACACCCTCTTACCCTCTCACCCTCACACTCTCTCACCCTCACACACCCTCTCACCCCCTCATCTTCACCCTCACACCCCCTCACCCTCACACCTCCTCGCCCTCACATTCCCTCACCCCCCTTACCCTCACTCACCCTCACACCCCTCTCACCCACTCACCCTCCCTCACACACCCTCTCACCCCTTCATCCTCACAACCCCTCACCCTCACATCCCCTCACCCTCACATCCCCTCACCCTTCCTCACACCCCCTCACCCTCACACCCCCACACCCTCACACCCCCACACTCCCCCACCCCCTCACACCCCAGACCCCTCACCCTCACACACACCCTCACCCACCCTCACACCCTCTCACACCACCTCACACCCCTCACCCTCACTCACCCTCACAACCCTCACTCACCCTCACCCCTGACACCCCACACACCCTCACCCTCAGTACCACCCCAGTATCACTCAGCACCACCCCAGTATCACTCAGCACCACCACATTATCACTCAGCACCACCACATTATCACTCAGCACCACCACAGCACCACTCAGCACCACCACAGCACCACTCAGCACCACCACAGCACCACTCAGCACCACCACAACACCACTCAGCACCTCCACAGCATCACTCACGGCCTCCAGAGCATCACTCAGGGCCACCACAGCATCTTCAGGGGCACCACAACATCACTATGCACTACCACAGCATCACTGAACGCCACAGCATCACTCGTCGCCACCACAACATCACTCTGCACCATCACCGCATCAATCTGTGCAACAATTCAACAACAACTGGGTCAAATATGTTCTCTCAATGTTTCAAGCTTTATTACAAATGTCACAAAAAGATGTTAATATTTCACTTTTGTTCTTGGATTTTCGTCACAATAAAATACACTAAACATAATCTTCACTAAAATTATTTACAAAAGTTTAAGCTATTGCCATTATAAATTACAATCACTTTAATTTAAGTATTAATTATTTAAAAAAATTAAAAGCCGTGGTTATTTGTAATATCAATACATCTAAGTCATGTAAATACAAAACATGGTGCATTACAAATGCTATAGGTGTCACATTTGCGAACGTTATAACTATTGGCATTGTAAATGACAAAGCTATTAATTTAGCTTCTTTCAAAACCAACACATAAATAAAAACATTGTCATTTACAAGACCAATAGCTCAAACTTTCATAATGCGAGACCTATTGCATTGCAAATGCTTGTTAAAGATTTAGTTACTCTGCAATTTAACTGATAAATTGTACGTTATTGCTCGTTTAAGCCTCGTTTTTAAAAAATACTCTGTGTTTGCAATTTGACTGATAAATTGTATAATACTGCTCTGTGACCCTTACCTGCTACCCTATCCCTGTTTCTGCCGCTGGAAGTCCCGTTTGTGCGGAGGGAGAACCGGGTTGTCGAAATTCACAAACACCCACTCATCGCCGCAATCTTACGTGTGGGGGAGTGCAGGGACGCGGTCCTGCGCTCGCAAGCACCACCCTGACACGAGCCTACTTAGGCAAGCATTGCACAAGGCGCATCAGTAGCCAGAAGCCTGTGGAGCAATCAGAGCTCATGCAGGAAACTTGTATTTTCATTGTGTATGAAGCTTTGTTTTTAAAGATTTAGTTACTCTGCAATTTGACTGATAAATTGTACGTTATTGCTCGTTTAAGCCTTGTTTTAAAAAAAATACTCTGTGTTTGCAATTGACTGATAAATTGTATAAAACTGCTCTGTGACCCTTACCTGCTACCCTATCCCTGTTTCTGCCGCGGTAAGTCCCGTTTGTGCGGAGGGAGAACCGGGTTGCCGAAATTCACAAACACCCACACATCGCCGCCATCTTACGTGTGGGGGAGTGCAGGGACGCGGTCTAGCGCTCGCAAGCACCACCCTGACACGAGCCTACTTAGCCAAATGCTCCCCCGGCAGCGCAGCGGACAAGCGCAGCGGGCACGCCGGAAACGCACCAAAGTTGCGCCAAAGTCAAGCCCGTCTGCGCCCTTTCGTGCCGGGCCATCGCCAAGCGCTATGACCCCTGCCCGATCTTCGCCACTCCGCTACTCAGCTAAAGAGCTATTTCAGCTTAATCGTCCAACCTGCAACAATCCCGTCAAAGCTAACTGCTCAGACTCCTTCTCAGTGCCTAAGTGCCTGACCTGTGGGTTTCAACCTATCATCTGTAATCATCATAGTCGGGACGCCTCTCCTGCTATCAGGAGAAGGACCCTAAAATGTATCCTATTAAATACTAGATCCATGCCAAAGCACAAATGCGATATCGAGGCGTTCATAGTGGATCATGACGCAGATGTAATGTTCCTCACTGAGACCTGGTCATCAGAGGCCTCCGGTCCTGATTGGAACGTAGCAGTCCCCGAAGGCTATTTTGTAGAGTACCTCAACCGACCTGGAAGAACAGGCGGGGGCATTGGTATTATCTACAAGTCCCATCTAAAAATATTCTGCCAACCAGAGTCAAATATGGAGGCTGAAGCCTTGAACTTCAAAATCAAATGTAACAACCGACTGATCTTCTCTGGCATGCTGCTCTACAGACCCCCTGGGCCAAAAACTTCCTTCATTACTGCTCTCCACACATATTTGGAATCCACCACGGACTCCGCCACTTTCACAATTCTAGGAGATTTTAATTTTCATCTCGAAGCCACCAACGACTCGGATTCCACAACTCTCATTGACAATCTGCTTAGCTTTGATATGATCCAACTAGTGTGTAATCCCACCCATAATGCAGGACATACTCTCGATGGCATTTTCACTAATAACAATAACCTAAAATTTTCCTCTATTTTGCCTGTCCCATGGTCTGACCATATGGCTGTCTTTTTTAACCTAAAATTCAATGACTCTGCCAGACACAGAAGACGCTTCCTGCTCCTGGAAAATAAGCGCTCATGGAAGAACTTAGATTCAAAACTGCTAACAGAGGCGTTTGCTAACAATCCACCAACATTTGAGCAATGTATCATCGACACCGGAGCTTCCAACTTTAACAGATGGATTGCTCAGGCTGCCGATGAGTTAGCTCCTCTGGAGTCCCGAGTGCCTAAGAAACGGTCGGCCACCGCCCAGTGGTACACGGCTGAGCTGAAATTAATCAAACTTAAATGCCGCAAAGCCGCGCGCTTTTGGCGGTCTAACTACTGTGTTCCCAAAAAGGCTGAATACTCCAAAGTTCTGCAGGAGTATAAAGCAGCGATTATTCAGGCCAAATCTATATTCTACACCACCAAAATCCAAGAAGCCCCTAACTCTGCCAGAGAGCTCTTCAAAACAGTTACTCTTCTGGCAAAAACCCCACGAGACACTATATTTACACCTGACCAGAACTTTGTTGGGAATATTGCTGCTTTTTTCCAGAAAAAAGTACAGGCAGTATATGATGATCTCAGCACTGTAGCTACCAACTCCAATACTGACCTTAACATCTCTGTCACTCCCACTCAGGTCCTGGTAGCGGGCACTAGGGAATCATCACCATCCACTTTCCCTGCCTACCCCAGGTTTCCCATGTTAAAGGAGTCGGAGGTCGGGGACCTTCTCCTACAGATGAAATCAGGATCTCCATTGGATCCATGCCCTCCGCACATACTGCACTCTATTCCACTAGCCATAACTGGAGTTTTGACCTCCCTACTAAACAAGGCTATCTGCTCGAGCTCTTTCCCTTCAATCTGGAAGAAAGCCTGTATCCGCCCGATTCTTAAGAAAGAATCGCTCAATCCCTCCGAAACTAAAAACTATCAGCCCATCTCCTGTCTGCCTCTACCAGCTAAAATCCTCGAGAAAGCCATGAACTTAGAACTGATGACTTTTCTAACGAAGAATAATCTTCTTGACTCTACACAACATGGCTTTCGAGCTTGCCATTCAACTGAGTCAGCTCTCATCATGGCAACAGAGGATATCAGGAAGACTATGGATGACGGTGGAAGAACGGCCCTCATATTACTTGACTTAACCGCGGCGTTCGACACCGTCAACCATTCCGTCCTACTGAGCCGACTGGAAAATCTTGGCATCTCTGATGCCGCTCTGGCCCTCTTAGCATCATTCCTGACAGGCAGAATCCAACAGGTTTACTGGGATGGACTTAAATCAGAGGAATTCACTCTTCCTGGAGGAGTCCCACAAGGGTCGGCATTATCACCAACCTTGTTCAATCTATATGTCACCCCCTTGGCGGATCTGATAAAATCTCATGGCCTGAGATTAGTGTCTTATGCAGACGACACGCAAATCATACTGTCTGTCTACGATTCTATTGAAGCAACTGCAGGGCGTTTCAGGAATTGCCTTCTCAATGTGAAAAACTGGATGAGCCAAAACTTTCTCAAATTAAACACTGAGAAGACTGAAGTCATAGAATTCGGTCAGAAGCCCTCGATATGGAGTCAGCTATGGTGGCCCCCGGAAGCCGGCTGTTGTCCAACTCCAGCCGAGAAGGTCAGAAACCTTGGATTTCTATTGGACAAAAACCTCTCCTGCACGGCGCAGGTTAATCAAGTCACCTCTGCCTGTTTTCATACGATGAAGGTACTTAGAAAGATCTTGCCCTACATCCCACCCACCTTAAAAAAGACTGTTATTGCCACCCTGGTAATGTCTCGGGTTGATTATTGCAACTCTCTCTATCTTGGTACGGGAGAGAAGCAAATGATCAAGCTGCAGGCCATCCAGAACGCGGACACCAGGGTTCTTTTGAACCTGCCAAGGCGTCACCCCACCTCCCGTGCCATTGGAGAGCTACACTGGCTGCCAATTAAGCGCAGAGTTCAGTTTAAGGCCCTCTGCCTGGCCCACAAAGCCGTTCACGGAAAAGGATCAGATGACCTGGCCAAACTCCTCCCGCGATATGTGCCCAACCGAATTCTAAGATCGGCCAATCAAGACCTGGTCTGTGTGCCTAGAATCCGGAGAGTGCGCTGGGGTGGAAAATCCTTTTCTAATCAGGCTTCCAAACTTTGGAACTCACTGCCTGCTGAACTTCGCTCACAAGCCTCCAAACTGAGGTTCAGAAAATCCCTGAAAACATGGCTGTTTTCCCTTCCCTGATCTGCCTCACATCGCCTTCTAATCTACAGCGCCAAGACGCTGCGGCATTCGAGCGCTTAATAAAAACTTCAGTCAGTCAGTCAGAACATTACTTAAACTCCTTCATCAACAAGGAAAATACAAGCAGTCCTCCAAAGTTTCGTTTGGGATTGAAATGGTTAAGAATCTAGTTATATCTGGATGGTTGGCCCCCTGGGAGTCCTTCAATACTGAAAATAAAAAAATAAAAATTGTCGAGGGAGCTTTTCTTCCCATCAGTCATTTTGGTACCTTGGGACCAGTCCCGGTCCTGCAGTATCAAACAATCTAATAGGCTGGCTACAACTCTTAAGAAAATTTTGCAGCTGCCATTACCAAACTTGAATACTTGGTACCTATGTCCTGAAGGTTTTGTGAAAAGGGGCATAAAGGGGCAGGGTAGAGACAACCTGATCACCAGGATCGGGGGGGGGAGGCGGGGGGGGCGGGGCACTGAGGGACCTCCCCCAAGAAGATTAAACAAATTCAGGCTGCAGGTACCAGGGGACACAGCATGGCCCTCCTGTGATATCCCTGCAGTACTCCAGGAGTACATCAACCCATTGTGCCATGGGTAGCATACAAGTTTCCCCAGAGTGGTTGCATTGTATCAAAGTACCATGAGATGGAAGCTTGCACTGCAGGTACCACAGTAGTACCACAGGTCCGAAAATGAATTTACCAAAACAGAAAAAAGTACGCAGATCTGGTTACCATGGGATATGTTGGCTGACTGTGGCAGTGCTGTCTGTAGGGTTTGGCCTGAGGCAAGGCCCTGCGCCCATCCCCCACTCCGGGGCGTTTGCCGCCTAGATGCAGAGATGTCATCAGTGACATCATCAATGATAACATTTAACATGTCATAGGTGAGGAAATATATGAGGTCTTAAGCCATGCATGGCAGGGACGTAAATTATAGTGAGCTCAGTGAAGTATAACTGGTGAATTTTGTGTTTTTTTTTACTGTTAAACATTAGTTTTGTCTCAATTCAACACCAAATTAAAGCACTTTAACCTTTGTTTTTTTCATTGAATTTCTGGATTTTTATGGTCTGGCTTGGCAGTGCCTGTGCCAGACAGTCCTTTAGTTTCATATAGTTCCTCCTTCATTTCTTTGCTTCCCCTCTTTTAATTTTTTTTTTTTTTAGGATGATACTACAGCTTTCCAGGCAGTGCTAACAGTTCACTTGCTTGCCACTGCGTTCCTATAAACCAGGAGACCCTGATGAAATACTGTTGTCCACAGTGTATCACTCTTTTACCACTTCAAGATGGCAAACACATTGATTCTAAATGTGGCAGACATGCTGGAACGTAAAAAATGATAGACTGTTTTCTATACCTCTGTGTATTGGACACCTACCTACAGCTAGGATTAGTTTAGTAATTGCAAGGATATGCCCACCATGTTTATACTGCAGAAGGCTTTCTTTTTTCTATATGTATTCTTTTAATTTATTGTGCATATGTTGTTGAAATATTGTGTTTTATTGCACATTTGTCAAATGGTCGATGCAAGAATGAGTCAGTGGATCAACAAATAGATACAGGAGGGAAGAGATGATAGACAGGGTACGTGTAAGTGGCACTTTCATTCATAATCCAGACTAATTGGCATTGCCAGTGCTTGTTTTTAACGTAAACTAAGATTATAATGCCATACCTAACTATAATATCACATTAACATTTGTTTTTTCAGTGAATACAAATTTATAGAATACACAAGAGGCCTAGAGTGACATCAAGGGGATCTCGTGACATTTATAAACCACAAAGTCAAATGCCGAGTGGCAGTGCTTTATAAATGTAACCTCTGTGATAGCAACATAGAACCATGTTATACATGTTACGCAATATGTGTGTTTTATATTATACAACTGAGTAATTGATTTTAGTACAGATTGGAAAGATTTGGAGCAATTGGACCTTATCCATTTGGCATCCGTTTGTTGCCTGGACATAGATATGTCTGTTTATCTTTTGAGAATTGTGTGTTTTTGTTGGGGATTATGTTCTAATATTTAAGTTGTGTTTTACTGCATTAATGTGTATTATTATAAGTCAACGTTTAAATGCAATGTAAGGAATTTAAAAACATTCTTTGTGAATTGCACTTTTCTTATGTAATACTTTGACACTATAGAGTAGGGTAATAGGACATATGTAAAGATATACAATAAATTGCAATGTGGGACAGTGTAACGTTTTGCAAAAAGCTTCCTCAGAGCTTGGGGAGGGAAAGATCTGCAGGCAAGAGCCCTATTGAGATGAAAAACCACATAGGATGCACTACGAGCTATCCCAAGTGAAACTCTCACCTAACTTTGTCATGCAAATTAAATCCATGCAGTCCATTTACCTGACCACTCACAACTACTCATTGAGGAACCCCCATACAGTCTGTAGCTAACATTATCTGTTGCTAAGAAGGGCCTCAAGGCTACCCCACCACTATGAGATGAGATTAATCTACTGCATTGACACCTATGGGACCTAGAGGGTATGGAAATCTCTCTCACACTCCTAAACCTGTCATCCATGTAACCTGGCACATTGAAAAGCCATACATCACTTATCTCAAAAACAAAATTATTCCTATAAGAAGATACCTTACAATAGCAGACGCTCTGTTGGTCCAAGCAGTTGAAGCAAAGCTCAAAGGTAAGAAAACGCCCCATTTAGACACTAAACTAACGCTCCCACTTTGACCACCTTGAAGGGCCTCTCTCAATTGGAATGAGAACAGCTTCATTCAGATTGACTACGAGTATCTTATCCTCTAAGTAAACATCCAGCAATATCCATGGCCCGCATGTCAAGCTGCCACAAAAAGGACGTGACAGCAGAATGAATCACTGATCTCACCAAACCCCTCTCCCTTGTAGTAATCTACGGAGGAATTACCAATCCCACAGAGAAAACCTGCAATCAAGCTAAGAACATTATGTAAACGACCGGTTCACACCACCCCCGAAAACGTGGATGAGGGATTAGGAAGACCGTAGGATGCTACAGAACTAATTGGTATAGAAAACGGAGACAGCACACAGAAGCCCATTTCCTGGAGAAGGAATTAATACAACCCCACAACAGGAATTTGACTTCAAACTACACTAAGGAATTGTTAAGAAAGCTGAAAAGGGCACAAAGAGTGCCTCCTTTATTGCCTCGACTGGCATTTATCATGAAGAGCAGTGGAGGGAAATGGAGGCCAATTTACAATTCAAAGAAACTATCAGAAACTAACCATCCGTCCAGCAAACCTCTGCTAACTGACAACAACTCCACACTTTTAACTGAACAAAACACCATCGGATGTTTCTTTAACGCAGTACTAGAGGGAGGCATATACTGGAAATATCAACAACCGTATTAACTCAGCCCAAACCATTGTCAACTGCACTCACACCCTCAATAACCTGATCACATTCTACACCCGCAACCAAACGTTGCCCAAGTTGCTGAAAATCACGAGGATCGCCTGAATCTCTTAGTGGCTTCTTTTCTTTTCCTGAGATGTATTGTAATTTGTAACAGGCGTCGCTTGCACCAAATGCGGCTCTAGGAACAGAAAGAAAAAGCCACAGAGTAAGAGGTTTGCCCAGATCTTCGAGACGCGTTCTAAATTTAAAACACATGGTAAGCGCTTCCCTTTAACACATTCCTAACCGGGCTACGCATCCTCATGCTTGGGGCGAGCCGCTCCCTAACCTGCATCACCCTTATCCTTACAAACTGCGCCCTACTCCAAGGCCTTCATTATGAGCTGAGTGTTATCCAACCCTACATTGCAGGGATAGTTAAGGGCGGCAAGAAAGCCACGCTGCGGTATTACATAATCGTCATCGGGAGCTCGCTTGTTGTGATGCCAATCTTGTTATTCGAACTCTTTCACGGAGATAACAGCCCCGTGTCTCGGGCTGTGAGCCGGGCAGGCGCGGATGGGGGTTACTACAGTGCTTTTGCTCAGCACGCTGGAATTTGCACCGGGGCCCGGATAAACCCGTGAGCCTCGTGGTACATCGTGTACTCTTCCTAATCTCTCCCTGTTTTTTTGTAGCGAAGCCCTTCTTTCTTTCCAGTTTTCAGGGGCTGAGGTGCTAGGTTGGCAGCGGTGGCGATGGCAGTGGTCCAAACTCGCTTTTTTCGTGACCCATCATATCAGCCGTTTTGGCTTCAGCCAATCAACACTCGATGAAATCTGTGCGGCTGAAAACGCAGTGGAAGATTAACTGGGATTAACGGGCAGATGTTCAAGAATATAGTCGCTTAATAATGGTCACAATTTGCAACTGGTAAAGAATTTTAGGAACTCGCCTATGAATTAGACGGTCTGTTTGTAAATTGACCTGCCTCATGAAGTTTCCTTTGTCCCTAAAGTTTGATAGTTGGTAGTTGTCACCACTGCTTACTCCCCAACAAAAGGGCACATTTAACAAGAAATCACGCAGCGCAGCCCCGCAAGCAGGGCCGGACTGAGAACCAAAACCGGACCTGGCAAAGTGCTTGGCCAACCCCAACCTCCCCTCCCACCACCACTACCACCACCACGGGGGGGGGGGAGGGGGTTGGGGGTGCCTCCGACAGAGGCGCAACTAGAGCCAAATTTCGGGGGGGCTAAGAAAATTTTTTTGGGGGGGGCTGAACCTTTCATCAGTAGGCAGCGTGGGGCTGCAGGGGCTCTTAGAAGGGGTGAAACAACTGCAAGGCCTAATTAACATTTAAATGGTCTTGTAACGACCTGTGAAACGTTCGGGTGCGGTTCTGTGTGTGCCCAGGATCTGTCTCATCCCGGGCTGCCACACACAACGGGGGGGCTGAAGCCCGGTGAGTTCAATGGGTGTTGCGCGCCTTGTCTCCGAGCTCTTTGCCAGGGCCGTTTTTCTGCCGATGTTGTCACAGGGCCGATTTTGCAGCTATGCTGCAAAAACGGCCCTTGAACAAAATCGGCTCCCAGGCAGGGCCGGACTGGGAACCAAAACCGGCCCTGGCAAAGTGCTCGGCCGGCCCCCCCAACCCCTGGGAGGGGGGGTGGGTTCGGGGTACGACCGCGCTCGTTGCCAGGGCCGGTTTTCGGCCGATTTTGTTACAGGGCCGATTTTGCAGCAATGCTGCAAAAACGACCCGGTAACAAAAAACGCTCCCAGGGGCCCAAAACCGGCCTCCACCCTTGTGGCGCACTGGGGGATAGCCCGGTGCCCTCAACGGCCAGTCCGGGCCTGTCCCCAGGTTCCCAAAACCAGCCCCCACCCGTGCGGCCCACCGGGGGATTTCCTGGTGCCCGCTACGGCCAGTCCGGCCTGCCAGCAAGCCACCTTGCTGCGTGATAGGGAAAGGTCAGGAGTGCACTGTATTTAACATTATACTGTACATTCATGTCTTTTCCCTGCGCTGGTGCACAATGTGCTGCCTAGCGCCAAGACAGGCACGTTTACACCTTCCTGCACAAATCCAATCCTCTGAGGCATTTTCCTCAGAGTGCCGCACACACAGAAAGAGGAAAAAATGAGGAGCAAAAGTTTATTGACTTTTAAGATGGCATTCATACATAAGAAAAAGCATATTGTGATTGCGAACTCTGACTCAGATAATTTGCAAAAATAAAAATAGTAGACTGGCCCCTAGTTTCCTTGACCATCTTAACAGCAAAATAGGAACTGGCTGACAGAAAGTTGTCAAATAAGTTCCAAAGACAAACCTATTTCAATGATGAAAACATCCAAATGGCGATCCTGGGCTGCAAAAATGAATATTTTTTAATTTAAAAAAATACTGCAATAGATATGTTTTGCAGCTCTAGTGTTGTTTTAAGCCCTGGCATTGCTAAAGAAACACGTAGCAAAGGTGGCTAAGATTAGATATTATATAGTTTCTGAAAGCAGTACTAATATCATGTAAATAAGTAGAGATTGAAAAAGTAGTATTTTTATATTTACTTCTCATGATTTACAATGCTACCCAAGCTTCCTTGTGATACTGACTACTCTAAGTTGGATCCAAATTCTTCCATTTTGAGCTGACCAACACCATCAGTACAGTGGCCTCCTATCTATTTTGTTATGTTTTCTGCTTTAGGAACTTGGCCCCTGGGGTCCTGGGGCAGTCAGAGGTTACTGAGTACCAAATGTAACATTTGAAGTCGCTTACCACTGACATAATTGCACATTGTACAATTGGATCCCAAATTGGATTCCCAACTTTTCCACTTTCTCACTTGATTCTCCCAGGGTAATACAGCCTAAAGCTTATGGTACGAGGCAGATGGGATTTAGACTTTCAGGGTAAAACCCGTAGGCCCTTATATATCAAAGCATTTCCCTTTCGACACAGAACAAATAAAACTCTTTGATATATCAGCCCATTTATAGCTTAACGTTTATGAAAAGAAAAGCACATATAAGACAAAGTAGAATACATAAAATTGTGATATAGAATGCAAAAATCTCTCGCTCTTTCCTAGCCACAGATCTGACACTAAACGCTATGAAAGAGTTTACAAGCTTTTCAGTTAACATTGAAGTCTCTAACCAGGAGGAGGGGCAAGATGGTGTCTGACTAGAGACCATTGCTTACCTCTCTCCTCCTGGGTGGAAGAATCGTCCCATGTTGTGGCCGCTGGCATGCGTGGAGAATTGGCTGGCATCAACGAGATTCGTGCTGTCCTCGAGTGGCCTCGATTGACTCCGGTCTGGACCGGGCATAGACCGCATGTCTGTGGGGGCTCCTGTGAAAGTCGATGGGAGGCTTTAGCGTGGTTTCTCCTGACCCCGGTTGCTGGGGCCGGGCACACTCACGTCCAGTGGCGGTTGCTTGGAAACAGCAACGGGTCCCCGGAACAAGCACTGGAAGAGCTAGTCACAATGTCAGCTTGGGGGAGCCCCCAGATATTCCAAATGATAATGGGAAACAATCAATGGCTGAGGTCGGTGGGGGCCCAGATCATACTGAGAGAGGGAATTTGTCCAAACCATTATTAGCTCTAATTTTGCAATCTCTAAGATCCTTCCAAGATGATGTCAAAGCTGATCATCGACAGGCAAGGCTAGCTACCAAAAATCTGCAAGGCTCAGTGCGGAAAGTGGGGAAAATCTGCTCTGACATTGCGGAACGGATGAATATGGTAGAGTCTTGCACCGAAGTGCTCGAAAACACAGCGGAAAACCTGCAGGAACAAACTGTTTCTCAAGATAAGGCTCTCAAGGATGTCATGTGGAAGCTGGAGGACTATGAGAACCGGAAACACCGTAACAATCTGAGGCTGCTCAGGGTACCTAAGAACCTTGAGGGTAACAATACGAGGAAGCTCATAGTAAATATGCTAAACGAATCCCTACCCGAACTGTCCTCCTGGTATTGGGATAAAGAAGTTCAAAGGCTTCACTGATTCCCGTTAACTCCATCAAGACATGCTTCCAGAGGAAAAGTATTACCCCGTGCCATATTGATCTACTTTGGCAATTTCTTACTTTGACAGGCCATGTACGATGTAGCCAGACCCAATGCCAAGAGACAGTCTGAAGGATTTTCCTTTTTTGCCAAGCCTGACTTTGCCCCTGCTACGGTGGAATAGAGGTGGCAGCTTAGGCAATTAATGACTCTTTTCTCAAGTGGCGGGAGCCTTGGTATTTCTTCAAAATCCTGGCATGCTCAAAGTGATATATAAAGGTCAGACCTTCATCTTTAACTCAGAAGTACAAGCCCAGAAGATGTTGGATGACATTACAACAGGGATTATGGGTACTAAAACATGAAAATATAGATCAAATACAAATATTGGAGTGGTTTAAGGCTGATAGCAGGCATAACCCGGGATAGGAATATAGCTAGGTGTAGTAGTAGTTGTAGGGGGGAGGAAGTGAGGTGGAAGGACTCAGACGTCCTCACACAGCTCATCTTTGAGCCTGGCTGCCTAGTTATTGGTGGGGGGTGGGAGGGTGGTACAGGGAGGGGGGTGGCTTTTCAGACAGGTGATAAGCAGGGTCATGACAGATTTACATAGCTTTTTAGAGGCAAGAAACAGTAGTTTAGTATCTCACACAAAAAGAGTAGTGATGTCAGGTGGACAAAATATTAGTATTTTTTATGATTATGGGGCACCTGTGTTAGGTATATGGCGCAAAATCGTATGGGGTTATTGAAAGTTGCGCAATATAAAGGGGACCCCCCCTCTGAAAGAGCAAAAAGAGGTCAGGGAGAAGAGGGGAAGTACAGGAACATCAGAACAAAAAATCTCCCTCACGACCTACAGTTATATTACATTATCATTATTTCAATTCCAAGTGTGAGACATCCAAGAACTATTCAGAGACACAAACAGTTCACAAAAATATCCTTTTAATTAATTTCTTTTATCAAAAATACTTTTATCATCTTATTCTCTTTTTTTATATAAAAGGTTTTTCTTTTTTCACAATTATAAGACACTGATATACAAATTATTCAAAATCAAAATACACATATACAAAAAACAAAATCAAAGAGCTTTAAATACACAACAACTAACAACCCAGAGAAGAGAGACACACACCAAGTTCACACAACAACTTTCATGCCACACTCTCACTAGCCCCACACACATCCAATCAATCTGGGACGATCTGCTACAGAGTGATGTAGTAGTTTTAGTTGACCATGTCCAACATCTGCATAAAGCAGGGTCTTGACCAGGCTATGGTCGACGCGTTTCGGTGGCTAAAACAGGGATGACATGCCACCTTCTTCAGGACCAGCCAGATATAAAGAGGGGCGTCTACTCAACCAGGGGAAAAAACAACTAAAAAGTCCTATGATATTTGAACGTTGCGTTGTGGTAAATAGATTATTACCCTGTCATAATTTCTATACATTAATAAGGAATAAGGATAGCTCATAAAATGAGAGGCAGAGTCTGTGGTGTCCGATTCAAAAAGGGCTTTAATACAATGACTCGAGTCACTGGAGAATCGGGTTCCATCACCACTAAGGTTCAGGAAGGGTCGTCATCTGAATCTTTATTCACATTACACATTATATATAGTGAAACCATACAATTGCATTGAATAGAGAAGGCGGAGCGCTCCAGGCGGAGCAAGTGAAAGAGAGAGAGATAAGAACACATGGGCGTGAAAGAAGGCGTGTAAGGAGGCGTACACGTGGGTGTTCACTTGATGAGTCATAGGTGTGTCATAGAGGGGTGGGTGCATAGAGGAGGTCTGCAGGGTCAGTAGGAACCTTTACCCTACTTGTGCGCGCAAAACGGGTCATGACGTGAAATTGACGTGTAACTGGGGAGAGCTGGGGGGAGCTGACTTTAGCACTAGTAGAGGAGTCTGGGATGTCAGAACGACCTGCACCTTTGGCACATCTGATATCTTGTGTTTTGAGGATGTATAGTCTGAAGTAAAGGTCTCTCGAGCAAAGGCTGTTCATCACTAAATGCTAGTGTGTGCATATATTTCTTCGTGCATTACGTGGGGGCCATGGGCCTTCTATAGCAACGGGTTCAGTAAATCACTCGAATGGAGACAGGAAGGCTAGGCCCTATGTTCTGCAGGCGGAATATGTTTACCCCTTTCACTGGTCTGGAATGTGTTTTTTCGGAGCTGAGCAGATAACTGTAGGCAAAATACCGTCTTGGCAGGCCAGGCTGGGCACCTCTCGGCTGAGCAGGAAGTAAGGGAGAGGTCAGGGATGCATAGCTAAACTGCAGTTTTCAGAGTCAAAAGAGGCTCGGAGCCTGAATTCGGGACCTTGCTTGGCTGTGCCACAAAAACGTGTGCATCTCGACTTTTAAACGTGCACCATGTAAATGCGTTTGCAACATAGGCCTCAGTGTGGAATTAACGTTTCATTCATGGAGGGCCTAATAACTGACATGCTAACATAGGACGGAAATGCAGAGGCATTATTATTACAGGCATGAGAAGGGAATTACATGATAATCATGGACATACATGGCGCATAGGTACATGGATAGGGTACGTGTGGGGGACACACTGGCCACGTAATATTTTCTATTTTCTCATTCCCTCCTTGTCCCCTACTGTGCCCTTCAGGACACATCTATATTCATGAGACCATCTATTTGTTCATATAGCATCATTTGCTCGTCTTTTTTCATTTGTGCACGGGAACGTGGACGTGGACGGGGAATACAGGCAGTGGCACACAAGCCGCAAATCGCTGGGCCACATTGCAGACAGAGACAACAACTGAATACTACGAGCAGTATTATTCCTAGGAATGACAATACTTTCCATCCCCAGGCTGATATCACACTCCAGAGCCAACCGGACCAAGTCCAGGTGCCTGGATTCTGGTGTATCTCGTGAGCTATCTTATGGAGCCTTGTTATTGCTGCATACACTGATGGTGCGTTATTAGGAATAAACACACAACAACTGGAGCCGATCACTCTACAAGCTCCACCCCTATCGGCCAGGATGACGTCAAGAACAAGGCGGTTCTGAAGAACAACAAGTCTCATAGCAGACTGTTCCTCTGTCAAGTTTCCTAAAGCAGAAGCAGTCTCATTCACTACTGCTTCCAGTGTTCTTGTTACCCTACGTATCAATTTACTGTTTTGGATAGGACCTATGAAGAAAAAGAATCCTTTATTGAAATCTGTATATTGCTCCAAAGCTGTCTCAGTCTGATCGACAGCTGGGGATTCGGTCTCCCTCTTGTGTCTAACATGCACTAGTCGTGAGTCTCGATGATAATGGGATTGGGCTAGAAAAACAGGTGGCAGTAGGAACGCTATATAACACGTTCCACCCCAGTCTAAGGGCAGACGTACATAGGCTGTCTGACTGCAAATGAAATAGGAATGGCGGGAAGCTTTGAAAGTAGACTTTCCTTTATCATTGAATTCGACCACAGTATTACAATCACTGTGTCCCAAGTGCACTGAACCATTCTTTCTAACGCATAATTCACCTTTTACTGGTAAGACTGTTATAAACGGTGTACCTATATTTGTCTCGGACTGGACGTTCAGAATCATGAGGCTAAGGGAAACATTTCCTAATTCGTACACTTCATTTTCTAGATCTGTTCCTTTCCTTTGGGGAAAACCATCTTTGTCGGGAAAACATGCCTTATTCATTACTATATTCAGGTCCCCCCAAATCCATTCACTCTGGGAATCTGTGAACTTTCTGTCTTGTGTTGATGACATTAAAGCAAACCAAGCTCCGCACAAACCATTGTGCGAAAACGGATAAGGAAAGAGGGGCAGAACTCCCTTCATTTTCTGATAAGGTGGGAGTCGGCCACATACCCAGCAATTCGTTACATTGCTGGTCTGGTGAGAATGGTGTAACATACGAATAAAAGTATTGTTCCGCAGTGCTAGTCGATATGACAATTCATGGGGTGGCAGATCACTAAATGTGTGCTCTACAGTGTCATTGAAGGAAGAATGTATGTGTGAACCAAGAGGAGGAAAGAAAACATGTAGTGTCACGCTTATACATATAATCGATATACTTAGAAAAAACATAATGATCAGAGTTACTATGCATCTGCTGCGTAAGTTTTTGCAGTATTTATCTTTCATCTCTCTCTGTCTATCTCTCTGTCTATTTGGGTCTACGATCTTATACATGTCAGGAACCTGTCTAACCGCTTCACCCGAGGGGACTTAAACAATTAAACGCTGTCTGACTTACTAGACCGTAATTTCAGTTTATACTCCTGTTGCGGAGTCTTTTCTAGCAAAGGGAGTTTAGAGTCCTTGATTTCAAGGCAGTCCTTAGAGTCTTTTACCGAACCAAGTCCATGGAAGCGTTTCACGTGGTGGGCATGGAGCCAGCCCTTCCTCCCCTCGACCTTGACGGCAGTCCTCGTCGTGAGAAGGACCAGCTTTGGTGCGCGCCAGCGGGGCTCGAGAGGACTTGAACGATCAAAATTTCGGACAAACACCAGGTCCCCCGGGACAATCGAGTGGTTCTTCACCTGGGTGTTGTCGGGGAAGGCAGCTGCAACCTGTGAACGACAAGAAAGGAGTGAAGACATCAAGGAAGCCAGGTAATCTGTCAGCATATTACTGTCGACATCAGTGATCTTTTTCGGCATAGGCGTACCCCACATATTCGGCGGTCTACCAAAAACCACCTCGTACGGGGATAGTCTGGTTCTTGAATGAGCTACCATACGTATGTAAAAGAGGGCAACCGGCAAGGCTACCATCCAATCCACGCCTTTTTCTGCACAGACCTTCGCTAGCTTGGTTTTGAGTGTCTGATTGTGTCTCTCTACGAGACCTGCTGCCTCTGGGTGTCGTACGCAATGGAATCTCCACTGGTACCCTAACAGAAGAGATACTTGTTTCATCAGTTCAGAAGAGAATGGCTGACCGTTATCTGAGTACACAACACGGGGCAAGCCGTATCGCGGAAAGAATTCTCGGACCAACTGCTTGGCAGTGGTCACAGCAGTGTAATCTGGGACTGGGTACGCTTCTGTCCATCTAGATAGTGCACATACAACTACGAGGACGTACTTGTATCTTTGACATCTGTCCATCTGAATATAATCCATCTGGAGGACTTCAAAAGGGTGGTCAGGGGGATGGAATCCACCTTGTTCCACCGGAATGCCTTTGCCTGGATTGAACTGACAACAGATCATGCAGGTACGCACTTTCTGTTTTGCTGCTGCACGCAGGTGTTTGTTGAACCAGATGTTCTGTAAACTGTCTAACATGGCTTTTTCTCCTAAGTGTGCTGGACTATGTGCTGTATTTATGATAGCTTGAACCATGGAGTCTGGGAGAAACCATGTGGCTTTGCCTTTTGTCATCCAACCCTGATCGGTCTGGACCCCTCCTTGTTCAGTCCATTTCTTGATTTCGTCTGGAGTGGCATGGTGTCTGTATGTCGAGTACATCCTGTGAGGGATCCCTGACTGTCATGCAATTTGTCAGTAATGGTACTTCTGTCTTTGTCGTGTCAGTTGGAATGTCTGTTTGAGTCTGGGCTGTAAGTTTAGCTGTTCGATCTGCCAGGTCGTTACCCTGGGAAATGGTGTCAGTGACTTTCGTATGTGCTTTGCACTTCATGATAGCTATGGCTGTAGGCAAGTGTATTGCATCTAACAGGGCTTGAATGAGGGGACCATGCTGTATTTTGGCCCCATGAGAGGTCAGAAAACCTCTCTCCTGCCAGAGGACTCCAAAGTCGTGAACAACTCCGAAGGCATACTGTGAATCTGTGTATATGTTTACTTTCAAGTTCTTGGCTCGTATACAGGCTTGGGTCAGAGCGACGAGCTCTGCTGCTTGGGCAGACAGGGTATCAATTCGATGTGTCTCTATGACTTCAGTATCAGTGGTCACTGCATATGCGGCCACTAACTCTCCTGTACTTGTTCTCAGGCATGAACCATCTACATAAAGTGTCAGGTCTGGGTCTGGCAGTGCAATATCTGTCAAGTCTTGTCTTGGCTTTGTCACTGTGTTAATGACTTCCACACAGTCATGCGGTGCAGGGTCTGCTGTGCTCGAGGGTAAAAGTATAGCAGGGTTCAGGGTATTGCATCGTCTGATCTCTATGTGTGGCTGGAACAATGTCAGTTCATATTCTGTCAGTCTTGCTATAGTCAGGTTTTGTGTCTGAGTCCTGTTCAAGAGAACTTCCACTGAGTGTGGAACCTGTACTGTCAGGGGATGTCCTAACACTATGGAATCGCTTTGTCTGATTGCTAGAGCTGTTGCTGCAACTGATTTTAGGCACGCAGGCAGAGCCTGGGCCACTGGATCCAATGTACTAGAAAAGTAAGCACAAGGCTTGTGTTTTCCTGCCTGATCTTGTGTAAGGACAGATAATGCTGTGCCTTCGCGTTCAGTGACAAAAAGTGTAAAAGGTTTGCTGTAACATGGTGTCGCTAAAACTGGTGCTTGACATAGAGCTTTTTTCAATTCATCAAATGCGAGTGTATGTTCCTGAGTCCAAGGGAGGATAGTCGAAGTCGCTGCCTCCTGTGTTGTCAACTGTATGAGTGGTTTAGCTAGATATGCATACTGGGGAATCCATTGTCTGCAGTAAGAAGTGAGGCCAATGAAGGCCCGTACTTCCTTTTGTGTCTTGGGCTGTGGAAGATGTGCGATTAACTGAATGCGGTCTGGTGTCAGCTGTCTACCCCTCTTGGACAGCAAGTGTACAAGGTACACCACTTGCTGGGCACAGAATTGTAACTTTGAAGGGGACACTTTGTGCCCTTTTTCTGCCAGGAAGTATAAGACTGTCAGTGATGCACGTTCACAGTCTCGTTCTGTTCGCGCTGTGATCAAAAGATCGTCAACATATTGGAGTAGTGCAGTGTCAGTAGGCATGTGAATACTGTCTAGTTGTCTTTTCAACGCTTGACTGTAAATACTAGGACTTTCTGTGAACCCTTGAGGAGCCCTCGTAAATTTGAAGCTTCGTCCATTTAAACAGAATCCGAAGAGGTATTGGCTCTCTGGATGGATTGGGACACTAAAGAAGGCGTTCTTGAGATCTATTACAGTAAAGAACGTCGCTTCGGAATCAATTGCAGTCAATAGTGAAGAAATGTCTGGGACCACTGGGTACTGTGGTATTATGCATTTGTTCAGTTCTCGGAGGTCAATCACTAGTCTGTAGACTGGTGGTGCATTTGGGTCAGTTCGTTTAAGAATCGGAATGATGGGAGAATTACATACATTGGAGTCAGTCTCTACAACCACTCCCTGTGCAATGAGTTCGTCAACAATTTTCAGTAATGCTACTACAGCATCAGGTGGTAACTTGTATTGTCGGATTCGTGGCAGTACAACTCCTTGCTTGAGTGTGACACGGTGTGGTGTAATATGCATGTAACCTACATCAGTCGGACCTTGCGCCCATAAATGCTGTGGTACATTCTGGAGTCTGGGATCAAAATCTCTCAATCAATCAATCAATCAATCAATCAGTGACACTTATAAAGCGCGCTACATACCCGTGGGGTCTCAAGGCGCTGGGGGGGGGGGAGCCGCTACTGCTCGAACAGCCAGGTCTTCAGCTTCTTCCTGAAGGAGAGGTGGTCTTGGGTCAGGCGCAGGTCGGTCGGGAGGGAGTTCCAGGTCTTGGCGGCCAGGTGGGAGAAGGACCTTCCTCCTGTAGTCGCTCTTCGGATGCGGGGGACGGCGGCGAGGGCGTGGTTGGCTGATCGGAGGTGGCGTTTGGGAGCGTAGAAGTTGACTCGGCTGTTGAGGTAGCGCGGGCCTTGGTCGTGTAGGGCTTTGTGTGCGTGGGTGAGGAGGCGGAAGGTGATTCTTTTGTTGACGGGGAGCCAGTGAAGGTCTCGCAGATGTCCGGAGATGTGGCTGGTTCGTGGGATGTCGAGGATGAGTCTGGCTGAGGCGTTCTGGATCCGCTGGAGTCTCTTCTGGAGCTTGGCGGTGGTCCCGGCGTAGAGGGCGTTGCCGGAGTCCAGTCGGCTGGTGACGAGGGCCTGGGTGACGGTCTTCCTGGTCTCGGTGGGGATCCACCAGAAGATCTTCCGTAGCATGCGTAGGATGTTGAAGCATGCCGAGGAGACGTTGTTGACTTGCCTGGTCATGGAGAGGGAGGAGTCCAGGATGAAGCCCAGGTTGCGTGCATGGTCTGTCGGTTTGGGTGCGGTGCCCAGGGCGGGAGGCCACCAGGAGTCGTCCCAGGCGGAGGGAGAGGAGCCCAGGATGAGGACCTCCGTCTTGTCCGAGTTCAGTTTCAGGCGGCTGGTCAACACATAATGACCTTTAAAATCTCGCAAAAACAATCTCACTCCTTCCGGAGAACAACAAATCACTGCTCCTAGTTCTTTCAATGTCTTTATACCAAGCAAGTTTTCAGGACAAGATTTAGTAAGCAACAAGTCTGTAGTGCGGGACAATGGACCGACTCCTAGGGAAACTGGCTTTGACACTTCGTTAACAATAGGCTTTCCTGAAAATCCCAGGGAAACATTCTGTGAGCCTGAGAGGGGTGCCCCTGGAACCTCGTCATGACTGATGGTAGTTCTGCTCGCCCCTGTGTCAATCAGAAATTTTCTGTCTTTTCCCAATACACGACTATGTACATAGGGACCCTCTTGATCTACAGGTACCTCAATAAGGGGCAAGCCAACCTCCCTCTCTAGGCTGTTTCATGAGTACTGTTGATAGTCTGGGTAGTCTGACTGTGCATACTGGTACATTTGTTGCGTGACATGTTGTGTGGCAGCAATGGGTTGGGGTACAGATACTGTCTGTTGCGTGTTCTGTGGCGTTTGCGTGTTCTGCTGGATGTTATCCCGTCTAGGAGGACGCGGTCTTTCTTCCTCTTGCCTGTAGCTATATTGTGTTTCAGGACAGCACATTCATTTATATAGTGACCTGGTTGTTTGCAGTAATTACAGTTCCCTTTGACAGGTGCCGTGCCGTGCCCTTTTTATGGCCATCAGCTGGAACTGATTGTGCAACTAGTACTTTCATTTTCGTATCTTTCATGCGTCTCTTTTCGTGTTCCTGTTCCTCTCTAATTCGGTTCTGGTGGTACTGTAACATTTGCAACATTTGGGATGGGCTATTTGCTTGCCAGATACTCTCAACCTTCAGTACTCTATTTTTGATCGGGGGTAAGGAATTCTCTACTAATTTGCTCACAAAAAGATGTGGGTACGATTCACTATTTGTCTTCAGGCCACTGTTAATAAAAAACATTTTTCGAATCTAGAATAAAAATCACTAGTGTCTTCATCTGGTTTCTGTTTGTAGGCTGAAATAGCATCCCAATCTTCCTTTTTAGTAATCAATAATCTCGGCAAAACCTGTATTAATAGTTCGGGTAGTTCTTTAGCTTTGGCCCCAAGACCAACACCAGGGCCTCGGAGTTTATCCTCGTCTTCCAATTCTGTCCAGCTGATCTTTTTCTCTCCCACTTCCCAATCTTTTTCTTTAAGCTTTTCGTAAATGCCTGCTGGTAACAGTACTTTCAATAATTTAATGATGTCAGCGTATGTGTAATCCCCTATGCGGAGAATGTCTTTTAATTCACGGTGGAACCCCCCCGGGTCTTTATTGTGACAGGGCAGTAATATTTTCATTTCCAATATCTCTATTTTCGTCAAGGGTGTGTAAACGTATACTCGTTGAAGCTCACCCCCTGCAGTTCTAACGGGATGAACCTCTCGTAGGGGGTTCTGTCTGTCTATGTGGAAGGTCTTTCTTTCTCGGTGTGGGGCAGGAATCAAGTGCGGGGTCAGAAAAGTCAAGTACTTATGTCGTTGGTCTAGAATGACATTAATTAACTCGGTACCTAGGCCTCTCCATCTCGCTAGGAGTAAATCGTCCAGTAACTTATACAAGGGACCTGGATCAGAATGCTGACTCTCGTACAATGTGATGAGATGTTAAACCATGTAAATACCAGCTAAACGCTGTTCTTCCGGAGGAAGGCTTAAAAATGTTTGCGCTACTATGTCATCATTATATATGTTAGAATTACAGGCCCATTGAACCGCTGACCGGGCTAGTTCCTGTTCATGCATAGTACAAAGTTCACTGCCCCTACTCGTTTTTTCAGTGCATGTTCAGTAGCTTGGAATAGGTGTTCGAGAGAATATCTTTCTGGTATGGGAGGGAGGGAATGTTTACTGTAATCTAGGCCTTTAGGCCTGTCAAACGGTCTTGCCCTGCCTACGTAATTTATTTTATTTATTTCCTCTGTTTCTGTCTCTTCCTCATCTGTGACTATGTCGTCCTTTTTCTCGGCTTGCTCTTTCTTGTGTATATTCAGAATTTCTTTACGAATTTTCCTGTACATACACTCTATCCATGACAATGTATCATGTTTACCGACAGCTATATTGTCACTCCAAGTGATCATACCTTTAGTTACTTCTTTATTTGGCTGGTCTTGTTCCCTGATCAAACAATTAATCAAAAATCGTAAAAGCATGCCTTGAAGCTCCACCTTTCTATGTGCCATGGCCTCTTGTATACTTTCTGGTCCCTCCCCCGTTCTAACGAAGTGGTATATTCTGTCTAAATGTTCCTTCATGTCTGGTAAAGTGATCAAATAGTCTGCAACGCGTCTTAAACGTACTGAGTATGTGAGCATTGAGCCCACACCTGGTACTGGATCATATATACAATTGGAAACCGTTATAGTTTGTCTAAGAGGTGCTGTTGTCGTTGTCGTTTTTGGCGTGCGTTGTAGTGCTAATTCTCGTAGTGTTCGTGATGGTGGTGGTGTGTGCCATATGTCTCTAGTGGGCCCCCCTCCCGATGCCCCTTGACTTGAGTCGCCTTGGCTTGAGTCGTCTTTCACTGTCAGTGTCACTACTGGTGCGGGTTGATCCTGTGCTATGGGCGGTTGGTGAAAAGGATTGTTAGGGTGGTTGACAGGAGGAGGAGGAGGAAGATCTGCATTAACATAATCTGGAGCAGCGTCTTCTAAATAGGAGGAAAGAAAAATGTCAGCGGCTGTCTGTTTATGACTATGGACTTTTGTCGGGATCAGTGGTGGCGGCAAGTTACTGGGTACTTCCGGGGTCGCTTTAGGTAGTCCTTCGGCGAGGACAGGATACATGCCTTTAACAAGGGCATTTCTTTGTCTATCTACTTGTTCTGCCTTAAACCGTTCACCTTCTTCCTTTAACTCTTTTTCTTTGGCTTTTTCTGATGCTTCTCTACTTCTCTCTGCTTTGTTGATTTCTTTCTCTGTTCTCCTATGCGCTTCTTTACGCCACAACTCTATGGCATCTTTCTGGGATTGTCTAGCTTTCTTTTTCCACAGTGCTTCCTCTACTCTCATGATGCAATCAGCATCCCATGTCCCTGAGACAGGCCATCTATATTTCTCTTCCAGATCCTTCGTGTAATCTACCCATAAATCTAAAAACAGTATGGCATCTAGCCCATGCTTTTGGTACATAAAATGGCTAGGAGTGTCCCTAGGCGGGACGGGAACTGCCTCTTCGAGTATCCCTTTCCTGGTCCCTATCTGACGTAATTTCGGAAACAGCGGCATGTTTGAACTAACTCGAACAAAAACACAATAAGCACAAGAATAGACTGGAAACAATCACTCATACCACGACATTAAAACATCAAAAACGGATACATCCTAACTAGTACATAGAAAAAACACAATCCTGGAAACACTTGTTTACTTTATGCACTGCTAGAACAGTACAGCCATACCGGTCTCATAAAGAGACACGTCTTTACCGCATCCACCTAAATGGACACGTCTGTACCGGATCTGTGTACCCAGGCCCGTCTTGACCGGGCTCAAATAAATGAACCCGTCTCTATGCGTTCCCAATAACGGTACTCACCGGGAAGCAAAACTGAAGGCCTCGGAAACTCGATACTGGACTGGACTGTTACGGCTGCTGCTACTGCTGCTGCGCATGCGCCTCGGAACAGGAACAGGTGGGCCTCGGGATACCTCGGACCTTGCTCTCTCAGCTTGGGCTCTGGTCGGGATGGTCCGCAATCCTCACCGCCTCGTGTGGATGCCTGGTCGCAGTCTCCGTCTCCTCCGTGGGCCTGAGGGAGTTGGCAGGAAGTCCCGCTGTCGTGTACACTTGAAGTCCGTCACGGCTATAGAAGGGGTCAGGGGGCTGCACCTACATCGCCGGCGCGTGGGGAAGGGGACTCGTCCCTGTTCGGGCGCCAGATTTATGTGGTAAATAGATTATTACCCTGTCATAATTTCTATACATTAATAAGGAATAAGGATAGCTCATAAAATGAGAGGCAGAGTCCGTGGTGTCCGATTCAAAAAGGGCTTTAATACAATGACTCGAGTCACTGGAGAATCGGGTTCCATCACCACTAAGGTTCAGGAAGGGTCGTCATCTGAATCTTTATTCACATTACACATTATATATAGTGAAACCATACAATTGCATTGAATAGAGAAGGCGGAGCGCTCCAGGCGGAGCAAGTGAAAGAGAGAGAGATAAGAACACATGGGCGTGAAAGAAGGCGTGTAAGGAGGCGTACACGTGGGTGTTCACTTGATGAGTCATAGGTGTGTCATAGAGGGGTGGGTGCATAGAGGAGGTCTGCAGGGTCAGTAGGAACCTTTACCCTACTTGTGCGCGCAAAACGGGTCATGACGTGAAATTGACGTGTAACTGGGGAGAGCTGGGGGGAGCTGACTTTAGCACTAGTAGAGGAGTCTGGGATGTCAGAACGACCTGCACCTTTGGCACATCTGATATCTTGTGTTTTGAGGATGTATAGTCTGAAGTAAAGGTCTCTCGAGCAAAGGCTGTTCATCACTAAATGCTAGTGTGTGCATATATTTCTTTGTGCATTACGTGGGGGCCATGGGCCTTCTATGGCAACGGGTTCAGTAAATCACTCGAATGGAGACAGGAAGGCTAGGCCCTATGTTCTGCAGGCGGAATATGTTTACCCCTTTCACTGGTCTGGAATGTGTTTTTTCGGAGCTGAGCAGATAACTGTAGGCAAAATACCGTCTTGGCAGGCCAGGCTGGGCACCTCTCGGCTGAGCAGGAAGTAAGGGAGAGGTCAGGGATGCATAGCTAAACTGCAGTTTTCAGAGTCAAAAGAGGCTCGGAGCCTGAATTCGGGACCTGGCTTGGCTGTGCCACAAAAACGTGTGCATCTCGACTTTTAAACGTGCACCATGTAAATGCGTTGGCAACATAGGCCTCAGTGCGGAATTAACGTTTCATTCATGGAGGGCCTAATAACTGACATGCTAACATAGGACGGAAATGCAGAGGCATTATTATTACAGGCATGAGAAGGGAATTACATGATAATCATGGACATACATGGGGCATAGGTACATGGATAGGGTACGTGTGGGGGACACACTGGCCACATAATATTTTCTATTTCCTCAGCGTCTATTGTTATATGTGGCTTGAATGATGTAAAAAAGGCAGGACGTTGAGGTTGGGTTAAAATCGATGGGTGCTAATATCATAAGCCTCCAAGAGACACTTATGGATGGCACACAAATACATGTTTTGAAGACACTGGGGTTTAGAGTGATAAGTGCAACTACACAGGGGGCTAGGGTTCGGGGGGAAGTGGGGGGGGGGGGTTGGCTAAAGGAGGCGGGTTGCTGTTTAACCGAGCAAGCTCAGACAAATATGGCCGCTGGACAAACACCAAATGTCAATATGGTGTGGGGCAGAAATTAACGCTTTGTACATTATATGGAAGCAACTATGATGATCCTGCCATGTTGGTTGCTATCTCAAGCGAACTAACTCATTGGCAACTCCCACTTATTGTCTGTGGTGATTTCAACATTAATCTACCCATTGATTGGTGTATGGAGAAGGTGTGGCGATACGTAGGTAGAAAGCCAAAGGTATTTAGGGTGCTAAAAAATAAGTGTCAGACTCATGGGTTAGTCGACTATTGGCTGGTTATAAAACCAACTGATCCAGGGTATATGTATTTTTCTAATCCACACCTGATCCACGCCAGATTAGATTATGTGTTTATTTCTAACTCCCTAAAATCAAAATGTCAAATAGAAAAACGACCACGGGTCTTGTTGGACCATAACCCCTTAATATGTAGCCTAGAAATAGAAATGGCCAACCCTAATATAAGGTCCTGGACATTTTAGAGGTCCTTACTTCCAGACATGGGATATTGTACATATATGAGACAGTGGATCCCAAGGTTTCTGGTAGATAACCTAGGGAGAACAACAATCCAAATAGTATGGGACTGGAGTTCTGGACTTTTTGGTACTGTCCAGAGGTGTCAGGGACAACACCCGAAGACCCCTGAGTTCTACCTGTCTCTGTGCACAAATAAACAGAAACACGGGCTTCTCGATGGTGGCGTCAAAGACCAAAGGTTTATTACTGCAGGGACACAGAAGTCACAGAAACTACACACGGGCAGATTCTAGGAGCCTGTTCGATTTGTACAAAGTGGGTTGCTCCTTAAATACAAATTATTTAGCTTGGGGCAACATTCTTCACATGCTAGTACGTTTCTAAACCTTCATGTCCTAAACAATAAATATTTGGCGTTACACAGGAATCGTCAACAATATCTGATGTCAAAACATTACGAACGAGGGATTCCCACTGTTCCATCATAATCCCATGTCAACTTTTCATTCAAGAGCCGGACCGCCTCATCGTAAATTTCGTTACCTCCCCCTAATAAAGGCCCAGAAGGAAAGGAGCAGAGCCAGGTGCAGAAGATAGAAAAGCAGGATAAGAGATGTTTGTGGGTCGTAAATGGGCAAGGCTACCAGCTTCGGCCGCCTAATCATGATCAGGCCAACGAACACGAGAACCAGTATAGCAGGACTGGCCTCAGGCCGGGGAAGCAGCTTTTGCCGAGTCATGCGGCCACAGCGTTTCTGTCCTAAGGTGCACGTGTCACTAGCAAGGTGAATCGCCGGCTAAAGCTTACGTGTCCTTAAGTGAAGTGAATTGATCAGAGGTCACTGTGTGTCCATTGACTATGTGAGGGCAAGAATACAAAATGGCTGCCATACTCTAAGATGGATGCCATGGGTGAATCAGAAATGTGTTTATAACAAGAGTGCTCTTGCTTGTAGCATGGCAAAAACACCAGGATAGGCTAAATGGATCATTTGCGGTTCACTGGTACCAAAATTATGAGTTTACAACAATGTTGAAAACGCGGGTTCAAATCGTCACGGAACCTCAGACCTTCCTTTTGCCCTTACATAGGCAATTACTCAGTCTATGTCAGAGTCTATCTCGATGTTCATTAGGTCAGTGATATGTTGTTGTATCATCATCCTTTCTCGTACCTTGTCTCCAAACACAGGCTGTTTTCTGAAACAGGTTGCAGCACAGAGGCTACACAGAGCGGGACCACATTGGATAATAAGGCAGCACGAGAACAGGAATACTAAGATAATACCAACGACCATCAGAACCTTCCATCCCCACGCTGATAGTAGAGTCCAAAGCCATTCCATTAAGGACCAATTTCCCTTGTCTACGTGAATAGAGTCGGAAATCTTGTGTAGCTTAGAGATCGCTTCGTATACTGTCGGAGCATTATTGGGTATAAAAACACAGCAGCTCGATTGGATCATTCTGCATACCCCACCTCGATCTGCAAGTATTACATCAAGAACCATACGGTTCTGTAACGTCATGAGACGATCCGCCTGGAGCTCAGCTGTTAAATTACTAAGGGCACCAGCAGTTTCTGTAATAGTAGATTCAACTACCCGTGTTAGCTGACGTAGATTTCTACTATTGGCCATAGGCCCCCAGAACGGAAGGAAACCTTTGAAGAAGTCTCCGGCTTCCTGACCAGCGGTATCTTCTTTGCTGAAAACACCTCTTGCTACTCTGGACCTGTGATAATCTGGGGAAGCAGTGTATGTTGAAGGCAATAGTCGAGCAATATAGCATGAACCTGAAAAGTTAGCAGGCAGCCATGTATATGCCCTATCCTGACAGATGAAGTAAGTACCCTTAGCAGTTAGGAAGGCAGGGGAAGAGTTCGACGGATACACATAAGTCTCAACACAGTCACTCTTCCCTAGCCGAACTCTTCGATTTCTCCCATTTCCTTGCAAGCAGAATTGACCTCGGTGAGGTACGACCCAGACTGGAGTTGAGCTTTTACGCTTGCTTTCACCCAAACTAATACTATACTCCGTGGTATTCCAACTCAGATAAACCCGTAGTTCATCTCTAGGGACAGATGGGGAGTTATTGACGTCTTTAATCATGTCATTTATTCCCTTTATCAAGGCTTTATTAACGGATGTATACCTAGCGGAACGTGGAGGACGCGGGGGATAGGTCTCGAGAGCATAGACAAATACAGTTTGGAAGGCCCGACATGATCCATTATAGCTAAAAGGCAAGACCAGATAGGGAATGCCTTTATCCATGGTGTGTGGTATCAATCCACATACCCAGCAGTCTGTTGTGTTAACTACCAGTTGGTGTTGATGCAAGAGTTGTACAAAAGTGTTATTTATGAATTCTGAGCGTCGAGCTTGCTCATGTTCAGGGAACGGATGAAAGGAATGAAAAGAAGCAACAGTAGAAGAAATATGATCAAGGGGAGATACTGTAGTTGTTATCGGTGCAAACATTAAATGTATACCAAAGACGATTCCACCCACCATTGTTATTAAAACAATCAAAAACGTAATTGCACATTGCATCAGAAAACATCTGTTATGAAGAATCTTGTAGAGTCTATTTCTGCGAACATAAATTACATTCTCTCGGTGCAGCCCAGGAAGCTCCATCTTCTACAACCGCTCGCGACCACTGATGATATGTACGTAGTTGAAAATGCCTCTATCAGCCCTGGGAGTTCCCAGAACTAACAGAAAGACCGACCTTGTGTCTGGCCCCCGCAGATTCAACTAGGCACAAAGCCACGACCCTACGGCTACCCAGACGGCAAGGTAATTAAAACAAGAAAATATACATAGAGAAATACAAAATATTAGCAAACTTCCTGGCTGGAGGCAATGTATCAGATCAAAATATAAAAAAATAGGCAGTTTCCTGCTTTATTTGTCCTTAGAATGAGAACGGAGGTTGTATCTCAGTTTTCCTGGCGTTGTTTGGTCCAGAAATAGTCTATTTTCAGCAGGAATAACAATGTTCGAGTTCGCAGAAGACAAGTGTTCGTTTGATGCAGAGGACAAATGTTCAGTTTTCAAAGGAGCAGTTTCAGGAGGGGAGTCAGAGTTTGGTGAATCAGTTATCAGTTCTGCATCGCTGAAAGGGACGTATCTAGGAACTGGTGCAGTTTCAGAGGCACCAATTCCTTTTCTCACCCAGTTATCATAAGGGAGTGGAAGGGGTACACGCTTAGTGTGTGTCACGTGGACCCAGTTTTTTCTTCCAGCCACACGTACAGCAGTCCTTGTTGCCAACAGCACTTGAAATGGTCCGACGAACTTGGGTTGGAGATTTCTGGTCCGTCCAAAGTTCCTGATCACAATATAGTCGCCGGGTTTCAGCTGATGACCTGGACTCTCCGGAGGCTTTGGCAATGCATCGAAAACCTGTTGGTGAATGAGACTCAATTTAGCAGTCAAGTCAAAAAGGTAATCAATTAGCATTGGGTATTCCAGTTGCTTGAACTCCCTCGGTCTAGGTACCCCCCAAACATTTGCAGGCCGACCGAACACAATCTCATAGGGGCTAAGCCCTACTCGAGAATGCACAGTCGCTCTTGTGGATAACAGAGCCAAAGGTAGTGCATCTGGCCAGGACAAGCCCGTGGAGGCTTGTATCTTGGCCAGTTTCAGCTTGAGGGTGCCATTGTAGCCTTCAACTAAACCTGCAGAGTGGGGGTGATTCGCACTGTGAAATTTTTGTTTAATACTCAAACCTGCACACACACTCTGCATAACTTTCCCTACGAATTCACTTCCATTATCTGACCATACAATCCGTGGCATGCCATACCTGGGGAAGTATTCTTTTAGAAGGATTTTGGCAGTGGACAAGGCAGTATTGTCTTTTAGTGGATATGCTTCAATCCACCTTGAAAAAGCACAGACTACCACTAGAACGTATTTAAGGTTGTTACAACGATCCATGTGGATGAAATCCAACTGAATCACTTCGAAGGGGCAAGAAGGAGGAGCGAAGTGACCAGCGGGTGTGGGGATTCCCTTGCCAGGATTATGCATCAAGCATGTCATGCAATGTCTCACCACTCTTTCTGCACACTTACTAATTCCATCATTCTTCCAGACTGGAGCCAACATCTTACAAATCCCTTTAGAACTGATGTGCGCTGCTCCATGCACCATCGTTACCACCGCAAGCACATACGCATCAGGCAACATCCAACGCTGTTGTTCCGTCAAATCAATCCAACATCCACTCGAATCCAATTTACCCGTATTCTCTTTCCATGCAAGCTTTTCCTCTTCAGTCGCTTCTTCCTGAATTGCTTTCACACTTTCCACTGTATCCTCACACATTCCTGTCAGTAATCCATCTTGCAGACGTTGCAACATACATTCTATTCATCGCATTCCTAGCTGTCTGTTTAGCGGTCTCATCAGCAAAAGCATTTCCACGACCAAATCATACGTGATTGCTCGATGAGCACTGCACTTCTCAATCGCAACTTCAGTCAGTAAGGTTAGAGATTCCAACAAGTCATTGACCAGCTGACCATGCTGGATCTTAGTCCCATGGGGCGTAATGAAACCTCTTTCCTTCCACAAACGGCCAAAACTATGCACTACGCCGAACGCGTACTGACTATCTGTGAACACATTCACTCTCTTTCCCTTAGCTAAAACACACGCTCTAGTCAATGCAATTAATTCTGCAGCTTGGGCAGAATTCTGACTCACTCTTGCAGTCTCCACAATCGTACTCAAAGTCGTTACTGCGTAAGCAGCTGTTACATCACCATTCTCCAATTTAAAACAAGACCCGTCAACATACAACGTGCCATCTGGATCTGATAATGGAGTGTCTTTAAGATCAATCCGTCCTTTTGTCTCCTCCTCGGTTCTGAAACAACAGTCATGTGGTTCGGAATCACTCGACTCCTGACTAGTCGGCAACAATGTTGCTGGATTCAATACATTGCATCTTTTAATCTGAATATGACTTGCTAGCAATGTCAGCTCATAGCCTGATAATCTAGCACTGGTAAGGTGTTGTGTCTTGGTTCGGTTCATGAGCGTATCCACGGCGTGAGGAACCATGACCACTAGCATGTTGTTCATGACCAAACCAGCAGATTGTCGAATGGATGCTGCAGCTGCGGCTGTAGCTCTCAAGCAACTAGGCAACGCTCTGGCTACCGGATCTAATGTTGATGAAAAATACGCACAAGGGCGTTGTTTATCACCAAATCGTTGCGTCAAAACACTCAACGCGCAACCTTCTCTCTCGTGGACATAAAGTGTAAATGGCTTACTGTAGTCGGGTGTACCCAATACAGGAGCTGAACACAGTGCATTTCGTAATTCAGAGAAACTTTGCTGACATTCGGCAGACCATGGCACCGGACTCGGAACACCTTTTCCAGTCAAAGCCACCAATGGTTTTGCCAAAAGGGAAAAATTTGGGATCCATTGCCTACAGTATGAGGTAATACCTAAAAAGGCACGCACTTCTCTCTGTGTGCTAGGAACATTCATCTGCGTAATTGCTTTTATTCTCTCTGGGGTCAACCTTCTTCCCTCCTTTGACAAGAGATGACCTAGGTAGGTCACTTCTTGACAACAGTATTGCATTTTGGAAGGTGACACCTTGTGATTTAAATTAGACAAATGATGCAATAGGGAAATTGTAGCTGTTTTGCAAGTTTCCTTGTCATCGGCAGCCACTAGAAGATCATCGACATATTGCACCAAAGCAGAACCAGAAGGAAGTACAAAAGAATCTAACTGACTTTTTAATGCCTGGCTGTAAATGGATGGGCTTTCACAATACCCTTGTGGAGCACGTTTAAACCTGAAGCTTCGGCCTCCTAGAGAGAAGCCGAAAATATCTCTGCTTTCCTCGGCTATCGGAATGCTGAAAAAGGCATTCTTCAAGTCGATAACTGAGAACCATGTGGCTGTAGCAGGAATCAACGTTAACAATGCAGTAATGTCTGGAACCACAGGAAACTGTGGGATTACAATTTTGTTAACCTCTCTAAGGTCGATTACAAATCTATAGACTGGAGGCTTTGAAGGATCAGTGCGTTTTAGAATTGGCAGTACAGGACTGTTACAGACATTTCCTCTAGTTTCCTCTACTACGTCTTTCTTGATCAAATCTTGCACTATCAATAAGAGCGCACGTTCACCTTCGCTGGAGATCTTGTATTGTGGGATTCGTGGAAATTTGACATTTGCTTTCAAAGTGACTACATATGGTGAAATTTCCAAAAGACCTACGTCGTTAGGACCAGTCGCCCAAAGAGTATCAGGGAGAGAACGCAGCTCCAGTGGGAGCGCATCCATTGACAAGTACATCGGGGAGATGACTCTCTTACCCAACGTAAACTGTGCTCCTGACGGAGAACAGTACAAAGTCGCGTACAGGCATTTGAACAAGTCTAAACCAAGCAGATTTTCATTACAACCAGTCGTCAAAATCAGGGGTGCTTTCAATTGACGAGGTCCAACAGAAATAGACAAAGGACCAGATACGGGGTTGTGAACAGGGGCGCCTGAAAAACCTACTGAAACATTTGTTAAGCCAGACAAAGGTGCGCCAGGGAGTTTCGCATGAATGATAGAACTTTTTGCTGCACCAGTATCCAACAGAAACGGTTCGACTACACCTGATGTGGCTACTGCGACATAAGGCCCACTCTGATCTACTGGAACTGATACTACTCCCTCTCTTTGTCCATGGCTGTCCTAGTACTCATTTTGAAATTCCTCACTAACTTCACAGTAGTCTTCAACGTGATACTGTTGAGATCTAGTAGGTTGGGAAGACTGTCCGTTTCGCTGGTCAAAATAATTAGAAGGGCGATCATTCGTTTGTGGAGGCATAGCACCTCGTCCTCGACCTCTAGAATTTTGCGTAGAACCACCACGACCTCTCTGAGCTGCAGCAGCATTATTTTGTGCTAATACTGGACACTCATTTTTATAATGACCTTCCTTTTTGCAGTAAGCACACTGATTCCATTGATATTGCGGTCTCTGAGAACCATAGTCGGTCCTCTGATATGGCCCTTGCTGTGTATTTGTCTGATTCGTGCGAGGCTGATATGCCTGCTGCAAAAGAACTTTAGTTTTTAAATCTTTTGTTTTCTTTTCTGACTTTTCTTTCTCCTCTTTATCCCTATTTTCATAATACTGAGCAGTTGCAAGTATTTGCGCAGTCGTAGAGACAGCCCACGCACTTTCAGAATCTTTTAATTTATTACTGAGCTCGGGTAACAGATTGTGCACAAATTTATCTACGAATAACCTCTGTCCTCCTTCCGTGCTCATATCCTGACCACTGTGATCTATGAAAGTTTCTTCAAACCTTGTGAAAAAGTCGGAGACACTTTCGTCCTTCTTCTGTTTGCATGCGGATAACTTGTCCCAATTAACGCGCAATGCTGGCATCAGAGTTTTCATTAAATCTATTATTCTACCAGGCAAATCAGCAATTAGAGGTTCGGGTTTAGAACCACCAATTTGTTGACCGTCTGCCGCTATTATAGCTGCCCAGTCACCACCAAGGGCAACTGGATGATTTTCTTTACGAATTTTAGCCCAAATTGGCTGTGGTACTACATTGCCAAATAACATGTCAATGTCCGCTAAGTTCATTACGCAGGCTTCAACCGTTTGCGCCAACTCTTTGTAATATCCAGCTAGATTTTTACGCGGATCTGGCAAGGCCTGTTTCACTGCTAACACTTCAGCTCGTTTCCACGGAATGTGTATCCACACTCTCTGGAATTGGGCCGGAGCGGCTGCGATACCATGGGCTGCGTCAGCTTGCACAGCTTCGCGCCATATTGGAGGAACTTCTCTCATAGGATATTGACGACCTTGTTTCGTACTACGTTTCTCTAATTCTCTTGGTGAACGAAGGGAAGGATCGAATCTAAAATCTAAAATTAATTCTATTGCTTTTTTTATCTCCTGACCAACTATCATACCTGCAGCAAATTTTTGTTGAACTTGGATTAATTCATCCGGTACTTGTTCAGATTCGCTCTCCTCCCACTCTTCACGTAAAAGAGAACACATGACATCAAACGCATAGCGCTGTGTCGGTTCATTCCATTGCATGAATGTATCTAATACATCTCGTACATTATACCTTCCAACTTTCGAAATCCACCTAAGGGCAGTAGAATCTAATATTCCACGTTCTTCACTACTAGGAAGCTGACTACGTCTCTGAGTAGATTCAGAGGCTGGAGTCCTAATCAGAGTTTTGTAGAAGGGAGATAGAATGTTAGTGACAGAATCAGTGATTCTCCGACGCACAGAAAGCGGAGTCACATAGCTTGCAGAAGTTTGAAGTAGAGTAGTAGTAGGGACAGAAGAAACAGTAATAGCAGGGGTAGCGGGCAAGGTAGCTTGTGAAACAACAGGTATCAGCGGTACAGGCATAGGCAGAGGAGCTGGCAACCCTGGAAGAGGAGGTGCCGGAGGAACATTGACCACAGGAAGTGCAGGTGCTTGATTCAAGGGAACAGGAGCAGGTATACCAGGCTGTCCAGCAACCGGTAATTGAACATTCGGCAAGGGTGGAGCTGTAGCACCCTGTGCATACGGTGGGGGTGACCTCAACAAATAAGACAACAGGGGATCCTTTTCAGGGTCCTCTACTATCTTAGCAGTACTCGATGGCAAAGCAGGATAGCACTTGTCTATCGCTAAATTACGCTCTCTATTGGCCACCTCTATTGCTTTCTCAGACTCATTGAGTTGCAGCTGCTTGGCAGACTGTTCTAAAGTAAACTCTTGCTCTTTTTGCTCTTTCTTCAACTTTTTAGTTTCTCTCTGTTTGGATTCTTTTCGCCAACAACTGAAAGAATCAAACATTGCCGGCCGGGCTTTCTTCTTAAACAATTTCATTTCTAAATTATCAAGAATTTCGGGTTCAAAACTACCGTGTAGTGGCCAACTAAGGACACCATCTTTCTCCGTGTATCGGATCCATACCTCATTATAAGATATAGGACCCACACCATGTTTACAGTACAGATCATAAAGAGGAGTTCCAATCGGAGGAACCAGACATGAGTCCTCCAACCGGGAATCCCTGTTGCAACCAAAACACGACAACATACAATTTTTCCGACTTACCATTTTATAAACCGGAACACAGAACAAACACAAACAAAGGTCCGCACTCGAACTAAGAACTTAGGCCTACCAAAGTGAACAAATGTATCGATACCCAAACTAAACCAAAAAGATTATCGTGACTAGAACAACCAGTGATAATCTTACGAAACCAAGCCAAACCAAGAACTAAAAAGGATCATCCAAACAGGAGCAAACCCTTACGAAGTAACCAAACAACTAGCAACCACTTAATACTTAACTGAGGCACTGAAGACGTCACCAAGGAGAAACCCGTCTTGTCTCGCCGTACTAAGGTCTGCACCTCGGGTCCAAGACAGGGCGACAGTCAAGGCAGCGGACCACTGCAGCCGTCCGAACGGGAACCCTCGTGGAAGAGAACGTCGGGCCACTTTTGCGATATGCCGGGATCGATGAAGTGGGGCGCCTCCCTCTGGAATCTTCACACGAAGCTTCTCGAACTCTTCAGGCTTTTGGACCGGTACCGAATGACGTCGCCCCACGTTGGGTGCCAATTGGAGTTCTGGACTTTTTGGTACTGTCCAGAGGTGTCAGGGACAACACCCGAAGACCCCTGAGTTCTACCTGTCTCGGTGCACAAATAAACAGAAACATGGGCTTCTCGATGGTGGCGTCAAAGACCAAAGGTTTATTACTGCAGGGACACAGAAGTCACAGAAACTACACACGGGCAGATTCTAGGAGCCTGTTCGATTTGTACAAAGTGGGTTGCTCCTTAAATACAAATTATTTAGCTTGGGGCAACATTCTTCACATGCTAGTACGTTTCTAAACCTTCATGTCCTAAACAATAAATATTTGGCGTTACACAGGAATCGTCAACAATATCTGATGTCAAAACATTACGAACGAGGGATTCCCACTGTTCCATCATAATCCCATGTCAACTTTTCATTCAAGAGCCGGACCGCCTCATCGTAAATTTCGTTACCTCCCCCTAATAAAGGCCCAGAAGGAAAGGAGCAGAGCCAGGTGCAGAAGATATAAAAGCAGGATAAGAGATATTTGTGGGTCGTAAATGGGCAAGGCTACCAGCTTCGGCCGCCTAATCATGATCAGGCCAACGAATACGAGAACCAGTATAGCAGGACTGGCCTCAGGCCGGGGAGGCAGCTTTTGCCGAGTCATGCGGCCACAGCGTTTCTGTCCTAAGGTGCACGTGTCACTAGCAAGGTGAATCGCCGGCTAAAGCTTACGTGTCCTTAAGTGAAGTGAATTGATCAGAGGTCACTGTGTGTCCATTGACTATGTGAGGGCAAGAATACAAAATGGCTGCCATACTCTAAGATGGATGCCATGGGTGAATCAGAAATGTGTTTATAACAAGAGTGCTCTTGCTTGTAGCATGGCGAAAACACCAGGATAGGCTAAATGGATCATTTGCGGTTCACTGGTACCAAAATTATGAGTTTACAACAATGTTGAAAACACGGGTTCAAATCGTCACGGAACCTCAGGACGCCATTAAGGCTCGACTTAGGGGCGAAACATTACGGTATTCCTTAAATCTTAACCCCTTCGCTGCGGGGCAAAATTCCCTGTGGTGCAAGGGGGGCAGGGTTGGGCGTGGCGCTCATGTACTCAGGACGGCTCAATGGCTGTCATAAATCATGGTGGACGTGTGCTCATGATGGCCGGGAGCCGTCTGAACTCCGCCCACTGAATAATTCTCTCGCACAGGAGGAGAATTAAACCACGTGGGCGGAGCGGCAATATTCGGACGGCTCCTGCCCGTCATGAGTGCACGCCTACTGTGACTCATGACAGGCGGGAGCCGTCATGAGCGCTCAACGAGTTAATAAACGGGCCAAGCAATCTATTCTGCAGAAGACACTGCAGGATAATCTAGGGGCAGCAGAAGAGGGATTGGTGAGGGCTGTTAGAGAAAACAAGGACCTAGAGGTTATTCAGCGGCAGGTAGCAATTGCAAACGCGGCAATCACTGATGTATTTAAAGATAAAGCCGTGAGTAAAGCTGTAGCCCAGAAAGAAGTAGCTTATGAGATTAATGAACAAGTCAGTCACCAGCTGGCAGTTTGTACTAGGCAGCAAATCTCACAAAATCTAATCCAAGAGATTAATGACACAGTAATTGGCAAGACCACTAACCGAGAACTTATAAGGGAGCCTTTGGGAGGTTCTATCACAATCTATACACAGCAAATGAGGGGAGTGGGCAGAGTGACATTGAAGGGTATCTAGATCTCATATCACATAAAAAATTTGAAGAAGAGGATCAGGAAGGTCTTGTCAAGATCTCAGCCAGTTGCGCCTGCCAAAAGTAAAGTTGAGTGCGCCTGAGACGTAAGGGACTACTAGTCCCAGAAGGATTAGCGAGGAGGCGCGGTTAAAAAGAACAAACGGGCAATCCCACGCATGCGTAATTCTGTTTCCTTGGTTGCTGGCCATGTTGGTTCTTTTGCGCAAGCCGAAGACGACAGGAGCCAGCGTTTGGACCGTGTTCAAGTTTCGAGGGAGAGAAGTTCACCCGAGCGAAATTGGCAAGTGTGAAGCACAGTGGCAGTCAGGTAGGGAGAGACGAGAATCTTCAAGGCTGAGTCTCTCTATTTTTTTCCGCATACTCTGAGCGGAAATGGAGCACGTCCAGGGGAATGCCGTGAGGAAACGGATACCCTATGGCTCCGCTCCTGGATTAGTGGTGACAGAAGCAGCGTCGTTATATCAGATTCATGAATAGCGGCGCTGGTTTCAAAAGTCTGGTGCTATTTAGAAATTCATACTATTAGGTAGCGTGTTGATATCCCATCGAGGAGGAGCGCTGCTAGGTCATTTGGGATGGATATATACTTAACTTTGGACAGCGTGTTGATCCCCCCCGAGTGGAGGAGCGCTGAGTTTGCATGTTTATAAGGGCCGCGGTGGCAGCATACCGTGGAAGCCAAGAGGGATCCAAGTTCGAGACGTCTGATGATGGCTTATAATTGTAGTGGAGTAACTACGGGACTTCTTTATGTGAAGCAAGATAACGGTATTAATACAGACGGATTCAAGGTGTTGGTTACACTGGTTATCTGAAGTAGAGGCTGTGTTAAGTACCTCAAGTGGACGAGGAGTATATGTGTCTAATGATTTATGTTGGATGACAAGAGGATCTGAATTGAAGGTACATAGGGTTTTAGCGAGACCTAATGAGAGTAGACTTTCAAGCATATGTGGTATGTTAATATTGTCTGCTTATGTGTTTCAGATTCTTTGTCCCTGCCGTCCCTTCCCGTCCTATATCCCCTGCCTGATCTGACTAGAACTCTGTGTATAACATTTGGAGTTTGGAACGATCTGGAAGCGGAACCCTTATAGCATCATTCTGACCCTGAGGAGCTTGGGAAACCTGAAAGGTCTAGACTGTCCACCTGACCTGGAGGAAACTTTATTGACCATTAAGGGTTTGGCAAGATGGAAAGCGACAGGAACAGACTGTATTCAACTGAATTTATGCTTTTTTTTCAGATCAGCTGAAAAACATTCTCACTGAACTAATGGTACACATTTTCAATGGCGGGCGAGCCCCGGAATCATGGTCCCAGGCAAAAATTTTAATTTTTTGGAAAAAAAAAAAACCACCGGTACAATTGGGTTCATACCGCCCTATCACATTAATCAATGACTCAAAAATATATTCGAAATTGCTAGCTAGCAGACTAGCGCCTATTATACATAAAGTTATTTCTGAGCATCAGCATGGATTTGTTCCCAGGAGATCCACTATAGACCATATTCAGAGAGTCATCACACTGTTTGACATTACCAATGTTGCAGGAGACCCTATGGCCCTGGTTTTGCTGGATGCAGAAAAATCTAGGTAATAGGGTCTCCTGGCAATATTTATGGGCTACCATGTCTAGGATTGGAATAGGTGGTGGCTTTTTTCAAGCAAAGATTATATGTCGAACCAACAGCGGCTGTGATGCTAAATGGCATATTGTCCAAGGAATTTCCAATCTCCCGGGGTACGAGGCAGGGATGCCCCTGCTCCCCGCTCTTATTTGCGATCTACATTGATCCATTTGTTCATAGATTAGACGATAATGCTCAAATACCAGCAATATGGTCGCAGAATTGGGCCACTAAGATCTTGGCCTATGCAGACGATATTGCTTTGGTGGCGGCTGATCCAAACTCCGACATAATAGCTATCGAAGAAGAGGCAGGACGTTTTGGACAAATCTCTGGTTATGCTGTTAACCAGGATAAAACTCAGGATATCCTTAACGGCAAGGCTAAGATGACATATATACGCGTAGTAGAAAATGCCACATATTTAGGTATCTGTGTATCGTCCCGGCTAGATAGTGTGGTTAAGGCTAATTTGGAACCCCTTATGGATACTATCCAAAAAGAGCTCCAACGCCTTAATAATTTACACCTATATATTGTAGAAAGGTGTAACGTTATTTTTTTTATTTTTTTTTTTTTTATTCCTCATATATCAATTTGGGTGCTCTAGACGGAGACCCTCTCCCCTCCCCCTGGCATCACGATGTTACGACCACATAATTTGACGCCAGAGAGAGCCGGAAAAAGGTACTCCCCTCTAGTGTTTACTGTTTGCTTTATCCACCTCAGCCTCTGTAACTTGGCGACCCTCGGGTTGGTTGAGGACTAAGCACCAACAGTACCCAGGTGAAATCATCGGAATACTCTCATCTGTTCCGCCATGCCACAAGGGGCTCCCAGATCTTAGACTCAGAGGAAACATCACATGCTATATCAGACTCACTAATATACATGATATACCTTAAGCAACCAGAGAAAGTGGGAGCATCTTCAGATTTCCATGCTTTACATATTTCTCGCCTAGCCAATAGCATCACGTAGAAAATAAATTTAGTCTGCTGATTTGCAAGCTGGTAACCCGTCCCCAGACCAAACAGAATCATTACCGGAGAAACCACAATCTGTGTTCCTAGTACATCCATCAAAAAACCCTCAATTTGTTTCCAAAACAAGTTAAGGCTAGGACATTCTACGAACATATGCATATCATCTGCCTCTAACAAATTACACCTTGGGCAGCTATATTGTAGGTTTGTGATCCTTGTCAGTCTTTTTGGGGAGAAATACACCCTGTACAGTGTAAACAGATGGTTTCGTTTAAGAGGAGCGGATTTTACTATTCCGTTCACCAGACTAAAAGAGTCCCCCCACAGGTCTACCAGTTTGTTACTATCCAGCCCCAGACCGTTTCCCCAGAGATTTTGAAGTTCCAGATCCGTAACTCCCTCTTTTTCCATCAAAGTCTCATACCAAAAAGCGAGTTCTTTATCCCAACGCCCCTTTCTATTTACAAAATCAAATTTCGGGTTAGATGCGCAATCCCATATTTCCGTAGACCACCAGCTTGACAGCTGGTAATATTTAAATCTTGTAAGGGTTCCTCCCGTCAATCTAGAGAAGGAGTCCCACCCCAATAGCTGCTGATCGTTTTGTAAATCTTTCCACTGCATTAACCCTGCTAATTTAAGAGGGGTTGACAATTGGTCTCTAAGGCATTCTGGGGTCCCTGGAGAGTCCCATATTGGGGCCTGAGAGGCGTAGTATGGAATTTGTAATTTTCTCCTGAAGAAAACCCAATTCTTCAGAGCCGTAAGTAAAACCTTTAGCCTAACCTTTTTGTAAAATCTGGGGTCTCCAAACTTAAATAAAAAGTATTCGTGGCCTTGGGGGATACTATGCAATATTGCTTGAAACAAACGACCCAAAAAAGACGTATCTGCCTTACCTGCCATAACTCTAAAATTTTTAAAGTGGAAGGAATGGGCATAATGCAAGATGTCAGGTAGTGCCAGACCTCCCATTTTTAATTGTCTTCTTAACTTTTTAGCAGAGATTCTGGGCATTTTGGAATTCCAAATGAATGAACCTATTTTTCCTTGTAGTTTTCCCACCGCCTTTGTGTCGAAAGATAAGGGTATTGAATCAAACAAGAAAGTTACCTTTGGTAGTATAATCATCTTTATAAGATTAACCCTCCCGAAGATGTTTAATGGGAGCCCGGACCAACGCTGTAATTGACCACAGACTTCCTTATATACCTTGTCCAGATTAACTATCGATATCTGAGTAATGTCCTGGACTAACTGAATCCCAAGGTACCTCATCCTTATTTTTGTTTCAGGCAACGCTGCCTCCTGGTTCCATTGCATGATTTCCGTTTTATCCTTATTGATTCTATAACCAGAGGTCTTTCCAAAGGCTTCTGCATGTTCAAAAAGTCTAGGTATTGCTACCTCAGGATTAGAAGTGAACAGTAAGAGGTCATCTGCATATAGGGCAAATTTTAGATCCAGATCGTTTATTGAAAAGGGTTTTATTAAATGATCTGCCCTTAGTTTATTCACTAATGGCTCGATATATAAATTAAACAATAGGGGGGAAAGAGGGCATCCCTGCCTAGTGCCCCTTGATATTTGGACCCAATCTGAAAGCGTCCCATTTACAATAATCCTTGCCTTTGGGTTCAGGTGCAATGCTTTTATAGAGGCGATGAAGTTAGTAGGTAAGCCGAATGCGGACAATACATCCCAGAGATAATCCCAGTTTACCTGATCGAATGCCTTTGCGGCATCTATCGCAACGATAGTCAGCGGAAGTTTCTTATCAGTAGCATAGTCTATTGCTGTGATAGCCTGAAAAGTCAGCTCGTTAATCTGCCTACCCGGCATGAAACCCCTCTGATCCTCATGTATAATAGTTTTAATCACTTTGGCCAGCCTTGCCGCCAATACTCCTGCAAAAATTTTGTAATCAGTGTTCAGCAGGGAGATCGGCCTATATGATTCGATAGTCAGGGGGTCCTTATTTGGCTTCAAGATTAAAGCAACTGAGGCCTCCAACCAGGTCTTTGGGATCGGTTCACCAGCCAAATATATTTTATTAAACAAGGAAGTGAGAGCTGGGACGATTATCTCCGCACCAGTTTGATATACCTCCACAGGGAGTCCATCCGGGCCCGCAGCTTTCCCTTTTGCCATCTTCTTCATCTGATTAAGAACTTCCCCCTCTTTTATCTCAGATTTTACAAAGTCAAAGTCGTTCTCATGACACTGCGGAAGTCTGACCCCCTCCAACCATCCATCAGCAACCAGATTGGATTTATCCTTGGTTTCAGTATATAAGGTCTGCATGTATCTTCTTGCCTCTTCCGATATTTCTTCATTAGCAAAGGAGACATCACCAGAACTTTGCATTTTAAGGCCATTGATTTGATTTCTTGCTCTATCAGACCTAGCCTTCCATGCAAGAAGGCGGCCACATTTTTCCCCATATGAGAAGTTGCTAAGTTTACTTGAATCCCATTTCTCTTTAATGATCTTATCGAGATTCGCCTGATATTTCGATTTCAGATTTTCTAATTCTTGTTGTAGGATGTGTATATTAGCATGTTGTTCGAGTGAGGCCTTCTGTAATTGTTGCTCCTTTTGCTTAATCTCCTGTAATGAATTCCTCTCTGTTTCCTTCCTATTCTTACTTCTCTTGATCATTGTGGTTGTAAGAAAACCCCTTAAGTAGGTCTTGAAGGCTTCCCACACTATTTGTTCTGAAGCAGTTGCCTTGTTAAACACAAAGTATTCCTCCATTTGTCTCCTCAGGTCTCCCCTTATTTCCTCCTGTTGTAATAGTGATCTGTCTAATGTCCACCTTCTGACCTGCCCTCCCTGTGGAATCTTTATAGACAGGGTTACTACGGAGTGATCCGATAATATTGCTGGAACATAAGAAGTGGTTGTGACTTTGGATAAGAGTTCTTGATCAATTAAGAAAAAATCTATACGTGAATGATGTTTATGTCTGTGGCTATAAAATGAGTAATCTCTGTTTTTCTGGTTTTTGATTCTCCATACATCTAAGAGACTAAAGTCTTTCATGATGGTTTTAAGCTCTCTCTTTGATTTAAGTAGAGAAGAAGAAATGGCCTTAGAGGTACGGTCAAGTTTTGAATCAAAAACTAAATTGAAATCTCCTCCTAAAATAATAGGTGTATCTTGCTCCAACAAACTGGTTGGAAGATGGCGGCAGGCTAACGCCGGCTGCGAGAGCACGTCCTGGACCTAGACTGCCGAGTGAGACAGTGGTGTCAGTGCCGGCAGCAGGAGCGAGATGCAGGGAAATAAGCGGTGAGATAATGCGGGGACTTCTTGTATGAGAATACTGGCTTTGGTTTGACGGAGATATTTGTTTTCTTTCTTCGAGTGCCGCCGTGTGGAAACCCAGCGGCGCTAGGACCTGCGCACGCATGGGACGTCCCCGGGAGAGTTACTCGGAAGACGCGGTGCTACGGGCAGCTGCAGAGCAGCGCAGCGCCTGGAGTTTGGTGAATGTTTGGCGTAGGACACGAGCAGCGGCGGCGAGGATCTACTTGAAGGGCAGCTGTAGAGGGAGGCTGAACACGGTGAGCGTAATTAGTTCTGAAAGGCAGAGAGGGGGGACATTGAATTCCATTCCATTGAATGACGTTTTGGTATTTAAGGAAAGTGTGGAGTATTGGGAGCGGATCAGTGCAGTGATCAGTGCAGCGTCAGTGGTGGGGACCAAGGGTCAGGCTCCAGCAGAGTATAGGAGCCCCGAAGGAATGGACATTGGCACAGCATCAACTAAAATCACAGCGAGTGTCGAGGAGAGGGTGTGTATATTGCTGGGGAGTCAGGAACAAAAGGACCAGGAGAGCAAAAAAAACGGAGGGGCAGGCTTAATATTGAAGCAGACTCCAGGGGTTGCTGCCCCCCCAGCTGCTAGGAATAGATACCTCCTGCGCTCCTTACACGATAAAGAGCTGCTACTCACTGGAAGCAAGGGACCAGGCTGCCCAGCCACATTAACCCCTTTAACCCCAAAACAGAAGAAAAGAGAAAAAAGTAAACTAGGGGATTGCAGAAAGCTGAAGAAAGGCTGTATTATTGCCAAGTCAACTAAACCCCCTCCTTCTTTGGTATCTTACTTCAAGATAATGGAGAAGACAGTCTCCAGCCCTACACTAAACACTGGATCCAGTTCAAAAGGAAGTGGTGGGGAAACAAAGCAAGCAGTGCAAGCAAGCTCTGATGCAGGTACAGGACAGACCCCTTTGGCTCTCCCAGCCAATACATTGGGGGCCCCTTCACAATCAAATGTCGCGCTTCAGAACAAATATGCCCCTTTGATGTTAGACCCTGAGACTGACTTGGGAGACCTAGGGGAGACTCCGGATGAAGAACCCGAGCATGAGACAACACCCATAGCTATATCTCCTTCTATATCTGTACCTATATCGACATCCGTGTCCATGTCCATGTCAGCATCAGCTTCAGCTTCATCATCAAACGAACCGCAGAAGGAAAATCAAAGCCTAGAGAGCCTCTTGTCTACTTTGAGGGAAGATCTCCTGGCAAGCTTGCTCCCTAAATTTGCAACATCGGAAGCTAACCAGAGTGAGATCGCCCGAAAATGCACAAGTTTGGAGAATAAAATGGACGAGATAGGCACTAGAACGGAGGCTCTAGAGGGAGAGGTCGCTATTCTCACAAAAGGGTACAAGGCGCACTCTAAGGCTATAACGGAATTGAAAGAGCAGAACAGGTCTCTGCAACTAGATTTGGAGCGACTAGAAATCCATTCCAGGAGAAACAATCTGAAGTTTCTAAAGGTTCCGGAGGGAATAGAGAATGGGGACGTGAAGACCCTAGTATGCAAACTACTGAGAGAAGGTGTATTGAAGGATAGACCAGACATCGAATTGGAAAAGGAAATCCAAAGAGCGCATAGAGATCCATTTCGGCAACATTCTGGTCGGAGTGCACCAAGGAAAATTTTAGTAAACTTCCTAACATTCTCGGTGAAGGAGCTGATTCTGAGCAGTGCGCTCGCAGATACATCATTGCAGATCAACTCAGTAAAATATTTAATCCGTTCAGATGTAGGCAAGGTAACAGCTCAGCGACAGTGGGAGTTAGGATCACGTATGCAGGAAATAAGAAGTTTCGGTGCTCAAGTCATGATGAAATTCCCAGCATCATTACGAGTTGTTTGGAATAACAAGACATATAACTTCATCTCCCCACAGGAAGTAGACCGCTTTCTAGAAGCAATGAAGGACCATCAAGAAGTTCAGCAAGCGCAAAGAGAGGCCCGTAACTAAATATATGTAGTATATGTGAAATATATGTATAAAACACATTGTAAAATAATAACACAAAGAAAAGAATACTTCTAGAAGGGTCAGCGAGTGAAAACTAAAAAAAAAAAAATATATACATAGAACAAAAGAAGAAAACTCAACAAAAAAAAAAAAAAAAAAAAAAAACTTTATTTCATCACTATTTTCTTTCTTTTTTTTTTTTTTTGCACTGAAAAAAAAAAAAAAAAAAAAAACACACAGATATGAAGTGGAGACAGAGGCACTGACACAGAATATATAAACACACTAAGATGAGGCAGGGACTAGGCCAGGGACAAGGCTCTCAACGGCGATAAGATCGCCAAGGTTCAAGAGGGGGGGTTCCTCAAGGGAAGGGAGGGGGGGGAAGGGTCAAAAAATATAAAAGAAAATTTTCCTCATATATCAATGGTATCTAAAATAGCTTTAGAAATCATAGTTATATTAAACAATGATGACAGTGACGAACATATGATTAATGGCGGGGGATAATTTAAAGTTCATAAGCTGGAATGTGAACGGGCTTAGAGAGGACAAAAAGCTGAAAAGAATCTGTGAGTTTCTGAGAAAATCAGATGCTCATATCATTATGCTAGAAGAAACACATCTAGACCAGAAAGAATGTAAAATCGCCTTCAAAAACCAAAGATGGATACAAGATCTCCTCTGCTCTAACCAAAGCAGCAAAATAAGGGGTGTAGCAATTATTGTTAGAGTGAACAGTGGGGTAAGGGTGGAAAAGTACGATACTGACGACACAGGAAGATGGTTGACTGCCTTCATAACTATAAACAACATAAGGCTGACTTGTGGGGCCTACTATGGTCCAAACCAGGACTGTCCAGATGCATTAATTAGCTTAAAAACCAGGTGTAACGTTATTAAAATGCTTTTTTCCCGAAGATATTGTATCTTTTTAGGGCAATATGCCTGGAATTTACACAACAGTGGTTTAAGGCAATAGAGCAGATATTCTCTAGATTCATTTGGGCTTACTCACGACCACGGCGAGCCTATACATTTCTCACCATACCTAGGGACAGGGGAGTGCTGGCACTCCCAAACCTAAATTTATACTATTGGGCATCCATATTAAATTGTAGCCGAGAATTCTTGGAGATTAAAAGGGATGACATACAGACAGATAAAATAGCATCTATTTTTGAACTCTTGTTGGGGAAAGAGACCAGTGGCTGTCTGTGGCGTCAACTACACGACAGCAACTACAAAACAGTCTGGGTTAACACCCTTTTTAGTCTTTTTAAAGCATGGCATGCCATAAGGAAAGTGTTTGATATTGGCAGACTTTCTCTTTATACGCCGTTGGATAACAATCATAATCTCCCAGAGATCTTTAGAGAATCATGTATGAGGAATTGGAAGAGAGACGGAATTGTTCGTAGCCAGTAGCTAGTTATGATTAGGACCTAGTTTCTATGAACAGAGTGTTTTTGTTTTTCCAATAACTTAGGCGCCATTTAACGAGTCTGTCTATCTACATATCTATCTATCTATCTATCTATCTATCTATCTATCTATCTATCTATCTATCTATCTATCTATCTATCTATCTATCTATCTATCTATCTATCTATCTATCTATCTATCTATCTATCTATCTATCTATCTATCTATCTATCTGTCTGTCTGTCTGTCTGTCTGTCTGTCTGTCTGTCTGTCTGTCGGTCTGTCTGTCTGTCTATCTACATATCTATCTATCTATCTATCTATCTATCTATCTATCTATCTATCTATCTATCTATCTATCTATCTATCAATCTATACTCACACACACATATATAACCTAATGGCAGTTGCCAGTAGCTAGTTATAATTAGGACCTAGTTTCTATGAACAGAGTGTTTTTTGTTTTTCCAATAACTTAGGCGTCATTTAACGAATCTTAACCACATTTTTAAAACTAGTTTGCCACATACTTCAGCTGCTTTCTTAAAGGTTTTGGGGTGATTACCCAATCAGGGGCCGAGAAAAAGGGGGATCCCAATATGCATTTTCCCATGAAATTTACAATAGGGATTTTAGAAAAATCTAGAGCCCAAACCACTGAAAGGAATTACACTAAATTTGACAGAAAGCTAGATCTTGGTCCAGAAAGAGTGCTTTTTGTAATTTGGTGTAAATCCATTCAGTAGTTTTGAGTTAGAGTCCCAAGAAAAAGGGCCCATTAAAGAGAAGGGGGCAGGGTAGGAATACTCTGAGCCCGAGGCCTGGTGGTGGGGTCTCACAGGGATCCCATTGGGGCCAAATATGTTTTCCCCCAATATTGTAAGGAAACTGTGGAATATCTGTGGATCCCAGCAACATTCGAAAAAAAGCAATCGCGATTGTCCTTGCATGCTTTTTTGTCCCCCATGTGGGCCAATTCCAGGGTGAAATGCTGTTTATTTTAAATGGAATGGGGGGGCACACACATTGCCTGGGGCCCAGCCAATTTTTAAAACGTTGAAGGGGACCACGTTTAACCATGGGGACCCCATCCCCCAGGGCCCAGTCATGCTTATCAGAGGAAGGAGGGCCACACAGCCCCCATATACGAGCCATAAATAGCCCAGGGGACATCATCCCAGGTTCCTGCTATGTCCCAGGGTGCCTACCCTAGCACATAGTGGTTTCCCTGCCCGCACTGGTCCAGACAGGGAACATTTTAAACCTCCTGGCAAGCGAGAGCAAACACTAAGCCCGCTCCCAGCAGGCGGAGCATATAAAATGTTCCCGCCTGCTAGAAGCGGACTTTTCATCTATTTCCCTGCCCCACTGAAGTGGGCAGGGGAACAGATAAAAAAGTAGCTCCCGCCCACAGGGAACAGCAGTTTTTACTGCTGCCTGTGGGAGCAAGCAATGACGGTTCCCGCTGGAGGCACGGAGCCAGCTGGGGCCAGGGGGAATTGGTGCTCCCTCCATGGCCCCCCAAAAATACGTAGTTGGTGCCCTGAGTTGGATCCAGGACACTCATCCATTAATGGCCAGGCCCCAAGAGATAGGGTCCCTGGTGCCACTTTGGCATAGAGAGGGGAGGCTACATGGCCCTTCCCAGCTCATCATGTTATGTTATGAGTTTTATATAGCGCACAGCTGCCCCAGAAAAGGGGCGTCCCAGCGCTGACAGCAGGAATTAGGAGGCTACTTACTGAATGCCGGTCCTAAAGTGGAGGGAAAAGGTGCATTTTAATTGCGGAATGCCAGGTAGTTATTCATACTGTGGATGTGAACATGAAGAGAGTTCCAAAGTTTAGCTGCCAGGGTACAGAAGGAGTGCCCACCTGCACGCACCCTCCTCACCTGGGGAACAACCACCAGATGCTGACCAGTAGATCGAAGTTGGTAGCCAGGATACCTTGAGAGGAGAGATTTATATTTTTAAGGCAATGCAACGGGACTTGAACTCGACACGCCTGGCCACGGGCAACCAATGGAGTCGGCGGATGGCTTTAGTCGTAAAGCAAGTTCTAGGAAGGTCAAGGAGAGTTCTAGCAGCTGCATTTTTAACCCTCTGCAGCCGTAAAATGTCTGCCTTGTTAGCCCCCAGGTAAAGAGAGCTGGCATAGTCTAGTCTAGACATAATGGTGGCTTGGATGATATCTTGACAAATGGAAGGATCAAAGAAACCCAGCAGCGGTTTGAGCCCAGGCAGTAGTCCAAAGCAGGTCCCCGCCACTTTGTTGGTTTGGACCTGAAAACTGAGGACTGAGTCTATCCAGACACCCAGATTTTTAACCACCTGTTTGGGGGTGGGTGCACATCCCAGGGTTGTAGGCCACCAGCGCTCGCTCCACAGCTCTGAGACTCTCCTTACCAGCAGAACCTCAGATTTGCTGGTGTTAAGCTGGAGGCAGTTGGCAGGCATCCACTCCGCAACAGCTGCAAGATTGTTTCGAAACTTGCGAGCATCCTGCGTGGAATCATCAGAGAGTGCTACTACCAGCTGAATATCATCAGCATATGATACTACTGTTAGTCCTCTGCTCCTGGCCACAGCTGCTAACAGTGGAACATACAGGTTGAATAACATAGGGCTCAACGCTGAGCCCTGTGGAGCCCCTTGTTTGATAGTATGTATCAGGGAGGCAAAAGGGGGGCCGTCACCTGGTAGGTTCTCTCAGAAAGAAAAGAGGCGAACCATTCCAGGGCCGAGCCCTCGATGCCAGCCTCCTCCAACCGTTGCAGCAGGATCTGGTGGGAAACCGTGTTGAACGCAACACTGAGATCTAATAAAATCAGCTCTGAAGTGCGTCTGGCATCTAATGCTACCCTCAGATGTTCGGTCACAGCTCAGCTAGGAGAGCAGACTCCGTGCTGTGGCCCGGGTGGAAGCCATCATGAGAGGGGTCCAACATGCTGTTGTTTTCCAGGAATCCTGTCAGAATGGAATTCATGTGAGCCTCAAAGATCTTGGACACCCAGGGCAAGAGAGATCTGGGGCAAAATTCTCCAGTTTGGCGGTGTCCAAAGTAGATTTTTTTTAACAGAGGGACCACCCTCGCTTGTTTCCAAGCCCTAGGAATGACCGCCATGGACAGGGACATGTTGATCAACTGGCACAGAGGTGTGAGGAGCACAAGCGGAGATTTCATAAATTGTTCAGGCTTAAGGGGGTCTGCAGGAGAACCCAATTTAACCCTGCTACATAACATGCGCAACTCATCCTGTGAGATTGACGGGAAGACAACGAGAGTGCGGTTAGAAAGGGGTCTATGAACTGGACCTGAACTCATCAAAGATGAAGGGAAGGTCCTATAGATGTTCTCTACCTTCTTGATAAAGAATGTGGTGAGATCTTCACATTGGTGATCCAACGAAATCGATGGCGCTATACATGACCCCGCCGATTTAAGATCTTCAAGTATAGAAAAAATACTTTTAACGGGATTACTACTACTCCTGATTTCATCCGCAAAGTAGGCTGTCCGTTCCGTCTGGATGGCCCTGTGATAATTTTTGATGGCTGCCTGATAGTACCCCTTCAGGACCGGGTCATAATCCCGTCTCCATGTCCTTTCCAACCGTTTGCATGCTTTACACATAGTAGCGAGCTTATCATTAAACCAAGGACTGGATTTATTTTTGCGATTTTTAGACCACTTAGCAGGGATAAGTGTGTCAAGAGGCTGCTGAATCCAGTCAGATAGAGCTTTATTGGATGCATCGGGTCATCAGACATGCTGAGGGTATTCATAGAGCGGAGGGCATGAATGTGGCCTAGCCCTGGGAGATGCGGTCCCCGGGCCAAAATCAGCTCGGGAAGGGGGGCTGCGTACTCCCTCTCCATTCTTAATATGGCTGTGCCCCGGAAGATGGGGTCCCCGGACCAGAACTCTACCTGCATAGGAGGGTTGCATGCCCCCTCCCCATTTATAATATGGAAGGCTCCGGGAGATGGGGTACCAGGGGCCATATACAGTCCAGGGAGGGGGCTATGTACCCCTCCCGTAAACAAACGTGGTGGGACCTTGGGGATGGGGTCCCCTAGGCTAAAATAGTCCTGGGGAGGGGGCTGTGTGCTCCCCTCCTGGGTAGCCTGCTTTGAGGGGGCCCTGTGGCAACCCTCCACAGCGCATAGCCAAAGGCCTTGTGTTGCATGGGGTTGGCTGCATACAGGGGGTTGGCTGCAGGGTGCCAGGTCCTGCAGCCAATCGCCTGCAGTGCACAGCAGAAGGCCATGCACAGTGTGGGATTGGCTGATTGTGGGGGTTTGGCCGCAGGCCCTGCAGCCAAAACCACTGCCGTGCACAGCCAAAGGCCGTGCACGGCAGCTGTTGGATTAACGTTTGGTAATTAAATAATACTTTAAGTTAAAAAAACATAGAAATTCATTGAAAAAACAAAAGTTACAGGGATGTCATAGTTAGAAAACAGAATTTAAAAAACATTAGAAATGCGCTAAAAAAACAAAAGTTACAGGGACGTTATAGTTAGGTTCCAAATTTATACACCCAAGACCATAGAAATTCAGCAGTGATAGTTAGAATTATCTCAAGAAACTATAACTCATGCCCTAAGGTAACAATAACTCGCACCTGCTAATTACTCCACCTATTACATCATTCACAATATCTTCTATGACAAAAACTGTGCATTGCGGGGGCGCGAGGTAAAGTTACCCTAGCGCACAACTGTAGGGAAAGCCAGCTCTTGACTAATCTTCTGAAGGTGAAATGGTTGGAAGTGGTCTTATGTTTGTGGGTAGTGAATTTCCAAGATTGGCTGCTTGAACAGAGAAAGATATTCCACACCTGGTGTTTTTCTTGTATGCAGGAATTTTGAGGTGGAGTTCCATTCTAGAGCAAAGATTATTTTGTTGTATATGTTTTAGTGATTGTCTTCCTGATGAAAAGTAGCCCTTTGCCATGTATTGCTTTGTGTGTGCTACAAAGCAGCTTTAATGAGGATCTTCTAGTAACCGTAAACCAGTGAAATGCCCTTAAGCCATGGGAGATTTGTGCTTTTGGATTTACATGTAGCAGTAGTCTAGCTACAGAATTCTGATTTCTCTGTAACCTCCTCACAGTTAATAAAGGCGTGCCATGATATCAAGTTTTGATAGAATAAGAGAAATTGTTGCTTGAACCCTGTAGAGCAATCCTAGGTGCAGGAATATGTGCTGCAGCCTTTCCATTGTAAGAAAGCTTGAGTTGGCTATCATATCCACTTGGACATTCATTGACAGATTGGAGTCCATGGTAATTCCGAGGTTTCTTACCTCCTTGGTTATTTTTGGCAATGGTCCTAGATCATCAGGCCAGAAATTGAGAGGGTCATTAGTTTTCCAGTGCCACAGGTATTTTAATTTTGAATGCATTCAGAATGAGGTGGCTCCATGTTATCCATTGGTCAACGGCCTGGAGACAATTGAAGATTTTGGATTTTCCAGTATCCTTGGGACTTACCAGTTTCAGAAGTAACGGTGTATCATCAGCACAGTTAAAGCAGGTTAAGTACAAACAACTGATTTGTTCCTGTCATGATTTCATGTAGCTATTTAAAAGAATGGGGGAGATGGTAGAGACTTGAGGGACTCCTGCTTTAATGGTGTGTGGTTTAAAAGAGAATGGAGGAGTATGGATGATATTTGTTATATTGTGTAGGTAGGATATGATCCAAGGGAGAGCTGTACACACTATTCTGGATTCTTTGAGTCTTTGGATTAGTGTATCATTATCAACTGTGTCAAAGGATGCTAAAAGGTCAAACTGAAGTAGGGCAGCAGCTCCATTCTGGTTTCCTATATTTCTAAGGTCATCCCATATTGAGATTAGGGCTGATTCAGCCCCTCTTCCTGGATGGAATCCATTTTGGAAGTCAGAAAGTAGGGAATAGTCTTCAACTAGGTGAGGGTGCTGAAAATTACATCTAAGGTGTGTCCTGTAATGTGCATGGGTTTGGGAATGAGCTGTTGTAGGTTGTTTGTGTCTAAGCCTGTGAGTATGGTTCTGGGGTGTGGCTTATTAGGTTTTTCAAACCATCTGTTCAGATCACCAAGGATGCAAAGGTTTGAATATGTTGTAAGAAGGTTGTATATTGTGTCTAGAACTGTGTCTGGGAATCTTCCATTGCTAGGTGGTTGTCTGTAAAGAAAAGAAGGAGAAGGTTACATAAAAAAGTTGGGGGTATGGCGGGATTTGACTAGGAGGGCCTCACAACCTTGTAAATAAACATTCTCAGATTTGGTGAGATGTGTTGTTCTCTTATATATGACAGGTAAGCAGCCTCCTCTTTTGCCTATGCAATTTTGTGTCACAGTTAGGTGCTTCATGCAATACTGGTGCCATATCTTTGACCAGCCATGATTCAGTTATGAAAAGTAAGTCAGATTCTGGGTCTTACAATAGGCCAAATATGTGCAAGCTAATGAATATTATTGGGAGGTGGTGTGAGTTTGTTCTGCCTGGTAGTGAGTATTGTCCTGTGACATTGAAGGTGGTGCGTTTTTGGAATGATGTTAACTGTTGTAGGACAGAGAAAATGTTGTTTTCGTTATCGTTATCTTGCTCCAAAAGGCTCCGAAGACATTTATTGGGTCTGTGTGTGGGTAGCGGTGAGAATGGTTGAAATTGAGGAGATGGGATGTAGAGTTGTGTCCGAAACGTAGGCTTTTTGTGAGCTACACACAGGTAAGCAAGGTATGAAGAGTGTAGGTTGAAGGCGCATGGATAAGGAGTGGTAGTGGAGCATGATTGGCCAGGTTCTATGTCTCTGAATTCTGCACTAGATGATAGATGTGTGAGTGAGTGTTGTATGGTTACAGACTGAGTTGTTGGTGTCTTTCTTGCTTGGGAAGTGTGAGGTAGAGTTGGTTTTGTATTTGTGTTGTTTATGTGGATTTTCAGAGCAGAGTGATACTTGTATGTAATTTGGAATGGCTGGCTGTTCTGAATGTGTGAAATGTTTTCGAGTTACATTTTGTAAGTGTGTTAAGTTTTGGTTTGTTGGGATAGTATTATCTGATATTGTGGTAGTGATTTGCGGTGTGGGATTTGATTGTGTAGGACTGGTCAGGTGTGGATGTTAAAGGAGAGGGAGTGGGACTGAATGCAAGAGGAAAGTCTCTGTGGAGCATGGGGGTGTGCAAACTGGGGTTTGGAGCATTGGCTGTAGGCTGAGTAGGAGGAAGTTGTGGCCTTCTTGGTAGAGGAGAGTATTGAAAGAGTATTGTCATTGGTGACAAGAGGACGGGGGTTGTGCACTGAAGGAAAATTGATTTGAGCGGGCGTTAGAGCAATATTAGGAGTAGGCAGAGGGTAGTGGAAGGGTTCTGGTTTGAAATAGTGGGTGTTTGAGAAATCGATAATATGTACATGTTGGAATATTAGCAAAATGTGATTTGATTGTGTTGTAATACAGAGTTTTGCATGGTGTAAGAGTGTGTGGATGTAGGGTAAAAGGGTATGTAGGAGGGTGTTACACGAGTGGTTAGTGTCTGTTGAGAGTGCATGGATGTAGGGTAAAAGGGTATGTAGGAGTGTGTTAAACAAGTGGTTAGTGTTTGTTGAGCAAGTGGTGGGTGAAACAACCTTGTTTGTTTGGAGTTATGGGTGTGTGTATGTTGATATTTGAGGCTGTTTGCTGGTGAGTGTGGGTGTAGAATGTGAAGTGTGCAGTATTTCTGGCTCTTGGCCCTCCCCTACCTGAATAGTCCCAAACAAGCAACTGGCCTTGTCTTCTCCGCCCTTTGCAACGACGCCCGGGGGAGGGCTTGTAAAGTGGTGCGGTCAAAAGACCCTATCTCAGTCTCTTGCCTTCACCTGCAGGCCCAGCCAAGTGGTAGCTCAAGAACCATCAAATGAGCGAAGCTGGATGAGGGTCAGCTTCCTAATCCACAAACTGTGTCTGGGAAAGAAGGTAGGCAGAAAAAAAGGAGGGGAAGAGGTGGCAGGTTGCAAAATTCGGTCTAGCAACTGTAAAGTTTGGTTAATGGTAGGTGGAATTGCACAAACATTTACAAACTTTTATAATTGATGCAGGCACAGTTTATCACTACAAATGCTGGTATATAGCTCTTACAATAGCCCTTGATTCCAGTCTAAAGAGTAGGCAGCTATTGGACTGATAAGCAGAATTCGAGTTGTCAACCGGACCAGTGATTGAAAAATTAAGGAGGCATAGAAAGCAGGGGAAGTACAGAGGGAAAACAGAGGCTGCAAAGAAGGTAAACAGAATAAAGAATAGAGAGCAGAGCTAGAAAATGGAGGTGGGCTGAGGAGGACAGTGCTGGATGAGAGAGGAAAAAGAGGTGCAAAGCGGAAGAGAAAGAGGAGGAAAACAGAGGCTACAAAAAGAGGAAGCAGAGCAAAGAAAGCAGAGCTAGAAAATAGGAGGGAGTAGAAAGGTGACAGTTAGCGATGTGAGACGAAAAGTGGATGCAGAATGAAAGTTAAAACAGGGAAAGTAGAGCAGCGTTGTGTGTGTGACTTTTCTTTTGCATGCCCAAGTTGGCTGTGTTTGAATGTCACAAAGGGCTGTATTGATTAATGTTGTCGTCATTCATAATGTGCAGAAGGAAGCAAAAAACACGTGGAGTTTATTTATAAGTGTTTTATATGGCATCCTGGCTTCCACAGGTACCGGCTGATAGCTTTGTTGTTCAAGGATAAGTAAGCCTGCATGTTACAAGTGTTCCTTTATCCTTACAAATAGGCTGGGCTGGTAGGACTAGGGTGATATTAATATTAAGACAGAGCTTTCTAGACCTTATGAAAGATGTGGACCCTAGCTGGTTCTCGTAGATGGCTTAAACATGTTGACCTAATGAATGCCAGAAGAATCATATCCATGAGCATCCAAATTCTTTTTAATTTTACATATACCGGGGTATCCAAAATAAAGGGATACCACACAAGGACACATTCATTTTTGTTAGGCACGGGAAGATTAAGTGATTTGCCCAGAATCTCAGGATGTTGAGTGTGGTTGCCAAGACTCAAACCCAGTTCCCCGGTTTCAGGGTAGACTGCTCTAGCCGTAAGGCTACATCCTCTCCCCAATATACAGACCTTTTTCTTTACAGAGAACAGGATCTGCATCGATACTTATCGACTTCTCATTTGTGAATAGGCCACTACCTCCTTTGAGGTGTCAGTAACCTGTCAATGGTTTTAGAGCGCAGTCGTTAACCATTGGTACATACCTTCAGAAATCAAAAATTAGAAGGCACACCCTAAACACTACCCTTCCAATTTGCAATTTGGTATTCACTCGTAAACCTCCTGTGTGATTCGGTAACATGCTTTCCAAAGTCCTATCAGCATTTGGGAGTACTCAACTAATAGTAGGGGTATTGCAATCTGGAACCAGGCAGCAAAGGGACTCAAGGAATAACAATGTCAAGGCAGTGGTGGATGAAATTCAGTCAGACGGAGGACCACAAGATATAAGGTCCCTTATCTATCCCAGTGCTAATGGTTACAACCTTTCTTTCCTGCCCACATGGAGCCTGATATAGAATATGCAGCTTTCTGACATGCTACTCCTTGAAACCCCACATTTTAGATTCTTCTATCTTAGAAGGCTCCCTTTCTGATCAATCTCCTCTCCAGTTATCAATAGAATGGGGTTACACCATCCCAAAAGAAAGCCATACAGAATGAGAAATTCCCAGTACAAACCGCCCATGGAAAAACCATCCTTGAAGGCCCATGTGTCTATATACTTTGAGCAGAAGAAAGACTCAGTTAATCCCTTCGAAATCCACTGGGCAGCTGGGAAAGCTATGATCAGAGGGCACATAAGGAGGGATGCAGCCATTACAAACATGCAAGCAAATAAAAGAAGCAATTAGAATTAAAAAGAGACAGTGCCCTCTGGGCTGAACAATGTATTGAGACTCCCACAATCTTCAATGGGCAACAACTCAGGAAATCTAAACTAGCTCTAAACTCTATCTACACCTAAAATCCTGAGTATTCTCTTTTCTACCTCAAAGTACACTGTTGCGAGCAGAGATAAGAGGTTGGCAGATTGTTCGTGGCCTAGTTGAGGAAGAGGGAGTCAATAGCACCTAGTAAAGCAGGGAGTTTGGGCTTGCCAATTATAGAGCTTCATTATACAGCACTACAACTATCTCAACTTCCATATGCAGCCACCCCAGTTACCCACTATTGGTTATCCCTGGAAAGGGCATCTCATAAACAGTAAACAAGGACTTGCATTACTTTATCCCACATGATCACTGATGGCACTATTCAACAACCCCATCCTCCAATCTACAGTGGAAACATGGATACAACCACACAAACAACTACAAATAGACACAAAGCTTTATAGAAGTGATCCCGTATGGGAAAACCCAGCCATTAGAATTGGAGCCGTTGCGGGAAAACACAGGTATTTGCTCCTTATTTATTTCTTTATTTATTCCGTGTTTTATATAGCGGGGACATGACCTGAATAGGGTATTAGAGCGCTTCAGATTTACATATCCTTAATCTTGAGACAGCAGGTCTAACACAAACTTTAAGCAAAAATAACACACATACAACAATTTGCGAGAGACACATTTGTGTCCCTCTGCTTGACCTACTGTTCTAAGAAACTGATTCACTGCTGTGCTGAGCAGCCCTACTGCCTGTTGATCTCTGCTCTGCTGAGGATAAGGACTGGACACATCTCACTTGAATTCGGTGTAACTCCAAGGGATTTCCTGGCTTGCCTCCTGTTTACTGAAGTCTCAGGGTCATAAAAGACTTCTTGCAATTCTGCTAGTTCTACTGGATTCTGCCATATTTGAGCCCTACCCTTGCCCAAGGCCCCTTCCAGTTCTGGTCCTCAGAATTGAGTTTCAGCAGGTTTTCTTTATTGAAGTAGACGGCACAGCTGCTTTGTGCAGATCAGAACCAACTCAACACTGATGCAGAGGCTGCTTGATGGCAGTGGCGCTACAGCCGACGCGGCTCGATGAAGATAGACAGCGCAGCTCGACGATGACGCAGTGTCTGCATCATACAGGGGTTCATTGGTGAAGCTTCCATCGATGGCATGGATCGGCGCCGATGCTCGCCTCCATCCACGGGTTCAACAGCGATGCAGCGCCTCCTTGACTCATCGACTCGAGCCCTCAGTGATTGTATGACGTTACAATGCATACATTTGCAACGCATGCACTTACAACGCAGTTTTTACATCGCAACATCCACCACAACGCATTCCATTACATCGCATGACACTACATCGCATAGTAAAAAACTACCTTTACAATGCATTCCATTACATTGCATGCTACCTTTACAACGCATAGCATTACAATGCATACCATTACATTGCATTTAAGGTAAGTTTTGGATAGTATAGGGGTAAAACTTACTATTCTAACTCCAGGGGGTGCAACAGTAGGGTAAGTGTTGGATAGTGTAGGGGTAAAAATTACTGTTCTAACTCCAGGGGGTGCAACAGTAGGGTAAGTGTTGGATAGTGTAGGGGTTAAAATTAATATTCTAATCGAGGGGGTGCAACAGTAGGGTAAGTGTTGGATAGTGTAGGGGTGCTATGCGTTGTAATGGTATGCGTTGTAATGGTATGCGTTGTAATGGCTGCTTTGTAGTGACATGCAATGTAGTGTCATGCGTTGTAATGGTATGCATTGTAATGCCTGCGTTGTAGTGACATGCGTTGTAAGGGATGTTGTAATGTAATGACTGCGTTGTAAGTGTAGTGTGATGTAATGACTGTGTTCTAAAGTTTGTTTCCCACCCTGTATGTCGACTAAGCATGAGCGAATTTTGCGGATCTCGCGTTCGCGAATTTTGCGGATTTGCGGATTCGCAATCCGCAAAATCCGCGAATTCCCGCGAATTTGCGGATTTTTTTTTTTTTGTGTTCGCCCGTGTTTCTGCCAGTTCGCGAGGGTTTTTACAATTTCGCAATTTGCAAACTTACCTGTCGGGTCGCAAGTTTTGCGAACTTGTTGTTTCTACGTGTCCAGCCTGTTTGGGACACTCTTCTTCATCACTGCCACTCTCTGTCACCACTGCCACTCTCTGACTACTCATGCCACCCTCTGGCCCACCCATGCCACCCTCTGTTTCATCACCACACCCTCTGGTTGTCCAGTGTACATTATTTTCGGCAAAGCAAAGCACACCTTCCCTGCCTCAAGTGACCTGAATTAATTTGGGGCTGATTAATGTGTCCCAGAATATTTTTTTAGCTGGCACCTGCTTCCTTAGTGCGCCCTGATTAGTGATCTTTTGCACTTGCTAAGTGCTTTCATTGTTGCAAAATTAGTTACAACACCTGCCCTGCCCCAACTGACAATAATGAATTAGGGGCTGATTAATGGATTTTAACTTCCAGCCTGGCTCCTGCTTGTCTCCCTTAGCTGTAATTCAGGACCTTTGTGGCATATGTGTAACTATTCTGAGGTTCAGAGCAGGGTCACATAATAGTTTCAACTGGCAACTGAACTCTGGAGGGGCCCCTCAGGAAGCACTACAGGAAATGGCTACTAATGATGAGCCTGAACTTTTGAACCTGGTAAGTAGTTACTTTCAGTTTTGCGAAGATCGTATTTCTGCAATTTTGCACTTATTCGCGGGGCGCGAACTCACGCGAACAGTGCGAGCAGTGCGAGCAAAATCCGCTGCTCGCGGATTTGCGGATTTTGCGGGAGATTCGCGAATCTCGCGGATTGCGGATTTCCCGAAAATCCGCAAAATCCGCGAGCGGAACGGATTTTCCGCCCATGCCTAATGTCGACACTTTGCTCCATCCAAGGTACTTTGTCAGCTGAGCCTGTCTGAGTTCTGTAGCCTGCCTGCCCTCTATCACGTCAGCCTTAACTTTGGATTTTCCCCGGTCTAGCAATATCTCAAGAAACCATTTGGTGCTAATGACTACTAAGAAAATGTTTTGGTTTATTCTTTAAAAATTAATAACTCTGATTTTTCCTAAAAAATATTCTCTATATTTCTAAACCCGTGTGGTCTTTTTGTGGTGCTTTCATTATGCTACTGTGTGTGTTGCACAAATATTTACACATTGCCTCTTAAGTTAAGCCTGCCTGCTCTGTGCCAAGCTACCACAGGGTGAGCATAGTTTAATTTACAGTGTTTATCAAGCTTACCCTGACTACAGTGGTGGTTCCTGCTTGGACAGGGTGCATACCTCTGCCAACCAGAAACCTCATTTCTAGCAGATGGTATTCTAGTTCCTGGTGAAAAACTGGTTCTTCCAGCTGGCCTAAGATGTAGACTGATCAAGATTTCTCATGAGAGGAATACTTTCACCAAACGTTGTTTTCTGCAAACTTTTTGGTGGCCATCAATGGACAGAGAAGTTGATTTAGTGATTAGTAAATGTGTGATTTGTGCAGGTGTGAGAAAATGTTGATAGTTAATGCTATGCCTTTATATGGAGTTTCCTTCAAGAGCCTGGGAACAAATTGGTATTAATGTGGTTTTGCGTTTGAATTCTTTGCTATCACATTCTCATTTAGCCTGGGTTTGGTTGATTTTTACCCACAGTGGCTGGAGGTCAGATTTGTTTCTGTTTCTAAATCCAATTCTAAAAGTGTAGTGCAATTTTTAAAGGGTGTTTTCTTATGTGAAGGTTCTCCATAGTGTTTAGTCTTGCACAATGTTGGCCAGTTTGTGCGTGATGAAGTTCAAACTTTTCTTAAGTCCCGCGTGGTCGAACATTTGAGAAGCTAAATTTATCAGGGACAAAGTAGTGGTCTTGTTGAACTGATGAATTATGTTTAGGTTCAATGTGTGCAATGGGCTATTTCTAACAGATTTGTTGTGAATAATGCTGTACGAAATTAGGTTACTGGTTGAGGGGGGTGAAACCCTTCTCAAGCAGCAACCACAGTTCTTCTCAGGAGGAAGTCACAAGCAATCCCTAAATTAACCTGTTCCCAACCCTCGGTTAGCTTGGCACAGAGAAGTCAGGCTTAACACTTTAAACAGTAACACAATGAAAACACACCACAAATCCCAGTTTAGAAAAATTGAGTAATTTTTAGTAAATAAAACAAGACCAAAACTTCAAAAATACAATCAGTAGATCATAGGCTCAGGCTGACGGTGATGGAGCATGGCTCAGATACAGGGACCAAGTTAGTCCAGCTTGAAAGTAACATTCTTAGTCCAGTGCAAAAAGTCCAGTTCAGGTGTAGGGGGTCACGAGGACCAGGGAAGTGTTGCGGATAGCCGCTAATGTAACTCAAAGAGCAGGCCTAGAATCATGGGCGGGCATTACTGTAGCGCAAAGATCCTGATGTCGTCACGATCGGTCGGTGCTGGTACTGCGTGATGGCACTCCCTGAAAGCGACCAATGCTGTAGCACGGAGGGTCGAACTGACAGAACTTATCATTGGCAAGCTGTGCGAGTGAGAAGGTTTAGGCACCAACTGGCCCATTGGCAGTAGTGAAAAGCCAAAAACCTCAATTCACCATCTCTGATGCCATACCAAGGGTCCAGGACCTGAGGGAAACCAACTGGGTGCTGGTTTAGGTGGGTGTGAGGCTGCTATGTCCCGGTGGCCCTGAACAGAAGGCCTGCAGACAAAGCCTTAGAGTCAATCTCGGAGTCCTTGGTTCAAGTGCAGGTGTAATCCCACTGACTCAGGAATCAGGACAGCAGGGCAGCAAACCAGCAAAGACAGCTGTCCAGAAAAGCAGTAGTCCAGCAGGGCAGCTGTCAGAAGGGTGGCAGTCCTTTCAACAGCACATCAGTCTTTCTTCTCCTGGCAGAGTATCTTCAGGTCCAGACCTGTGCTTAAGAGGTGGCATCTGAAGTCCAATATGTATACCTGGTAAACTTCTTCTGGAAGGTGGTAGAGCTCTAGAATCCTATTTGATGTCCCCAGGTATCCTGCCTTCTCTGTTCTGTCTCCAGACTAACTACAGGGGGTATGTATCTCTCTGTGTGGAGGTCAGACACAACCTATTCAAGTGTAAGTAGGGTTGAGGACAGCTCCTACGATTGCCCATCCAGGCACACTTAAGCTCTCTATTGTGTCTCTCTGTCTAGGAGGTATACACAAGGCCCAGCTGACAGCTACACCCAGTCATGTGACCTGGGGTAGGCAACAGCCACTAAATGATTACGGCAGGAAACTGCCAGCTTTCTCAAAATATATCTAACAAAATTGGCAACCCAATATACCCTTGTGGGCATGGGCAGATAAGCATCGGGTAACGTTGCCAACAAGGGATATATTTAAGAGTACATTCAAGTAAACTTAACCGGTATTTTCTTGATGTCCCTTGATGAAATCCACAATAAATGAGAGGCACAGTAGTTAATTAGCATTAAGAAAATAAGGAATAAATCAATACAAACCGGGTGTATTATTTAAATCAATTATATTGCATTTAGATCATAATGATTACAAAAAGTGTTCCAAGAGGAAAAGGTACTTTAAAGGTATTGATGACAGGAACAACAGGTTATTAACATTAGCATTTCACTTGTCATCAGTACTCAAAAACCCATTTCCCACACATCAATGAAAATAGAGACTGTCCTAAACATAGGAACAAAGTCTCCTGAATTTGATATTAACAGAAACTAAAGTAAAAATGGGTTAAAGCGTCAACGTTTTGGTCTCTGCTCAGATGAATCACAAGACTATCATGAGGACAAGATCTCACAGACAATACAAGACCTCTAAATAAAATAATCGAAGCAAATGTATGGAAGCGTAACGCAGTTGAATTGCGGAAATTACAAAACTTGTTTCTCATACAGATTTGCTTGTCTGTGTCCGTCTCACTTAAGGCAAGGACAGCGCTGGGCTATCGCATGAAAGCCATGGGAAAAAACACTGTCAATGAAGGCTTAATTCGCCTTGACCAACGCAATTGGATTAGTCTGTGCTGCAGTCCGTAAGAGGCAAAGGCTGCATTGATACTCAGCTGTGCTCATGTGCCTTCCACAAGGTTTGTATTGATGTATTCTTTATTTTTGAATGCTGATTGATTACTGTGCCTCTCATTCAGTGTGGATATTATTAAACGGGACGTCTAGAGGATAGTTGTTAAGTTTAGTTGAATACACTATTAAATATATCACTTGTTGGCAACGTTACCCAAAACTTTCTAAAAGTGTCATTTTCAAAATTGTAATTTAAAATCCAACTTTAACACAAGTTAGGATTTTTCATTATAATTTTAAAGACACCAAACATGAACTGGTTACCTGTGCCCATTTGGAATTTACAGCGTAATAAATGTAATAAGGTAACTTCAATATAAGTCTTTCGGAGAGGTAGGGCTTGCGGTAGTGAAAAATGAATTTAGACATTTTCCACTACCAGCAGATGTATACCACACCCTGCCCTCTGGGATGTCCAGGACCTAACCTAAGGATAACTTACATGTTTAAAAAGGGAGGATTTTGGCTTTGCAAGAGGTTTATTTAGCCAGGTCGACATGGCAGTTTAAAACTGCACACACAGCCTGCAATGGAAGGCCTGTGGCATGTTTAAAGGGCTACTTAAGTGGATGGCACAATCAGTGCTGCTAGACCTCAAGTAGCAATCAATGTGCAGGCCCTGGGCAGTGTTACCATGTTTTAAGGAGGGCGCACCTGCCCTTTAGCACTGGTTAGCAGTGGTAAAGTACTTAGAGTCTTAAGGCCAGCAAAAACTAGATCAGCAAAAATGGAGAAGGAAGTCAAAATGCTTGGGGAAGACCACCCGAAGGATGACATATCTAACATGTGTCCCTTCATGCTTAAAGTAGGGAGAACTACCTACCCGCTTGGGAGTTCTCACCACTAAACAAAAGAACCTGGCTAGAACATAAGCATTGGTGTGTTCTGACCCAGGCCGGTAGTGCGCCATAAAATGCATTCTCTGTAGGGAGATGAACCGCCTCAACAGTTTGGGATTTTTACCCCTCATTCGCATTACCCATGTGAGGGGCCCATGGTTTGTCTGAACTTGGAGGTGAGCCCAAACAGGTAGGGTATCAGCTTCTTCAGGGCCCAGACCACAATAGAGTCTTCCCTTTCAATTGCACTCCACTTCTGTTGCTGGGGAAGTAATCTCCTGCTAATGAAGGCTACCAGTTGACCTAGGCCCTCCTCATTCCACTGTACTAAGACAGACCCTTACTTACGCTCCGAAGCATCTGTATGCACTATGAACTCCTTAGAGAAGTCAGGAGCTTTGAGTATGAGTGCTGTACACATGGCCTCCTTGAGAGTATCAAAGGGTTTCTCATAGGCCACTGTCCAGATCACCTTTCTGGGTTTCTTCTTTGAAGTCATCTCTGTGAAGGGGGCAGCAATGGTGCCATATTCCTTAACAAACTTCCTGTGAGGCTCAGAAAGGCGCTCAACTCAGTCTGTGTTTTAGATGGTTGCAAAGGCCAAGATAGTTTCAGTCTTGGCCTGGAGGGGCTGCACCTTGCCCCCGCCCACCATTGTGACCCAGATACACCATGGGACCCTGCCTTATCTTTCACGTACTAACCCTGAGAGTCAAGCCTGCTTGCTGCAGGACCTGAAGCACCTCCTGGAGGTGATACAGGTGTTCCTCCAAGATGGAGCTGGAGATAGCTTAGTCAACCAGGTAGAAAGTACAAAATACCTCCTTCCCAGCCAGGACCCCGTTGACCAACCTCTGGAAGGCAGAAGGGGAATTCTTTAAGCCAAAGGGCATCACTTTAAATTGGAAGTTGCCCTCAGGGGTCGATAATGCAGACCTCTCAGTCTGAGCAATCTGCCAGAACACTGATGTAAGATCAAAGGTACTTAGGAATTTGACAGCACCCAGCCGGCAATTAGCTCATCAGCTCGGGGGATGGGGTGTGCCTCAGTCACTCGTCGTGACAGAATTCAGTCCTCTGTCACCCACTCAGACCCTAAGTCCTGGAGTGGTGCCTGGTGTTAGGATTTTTCATTACAATTCCAATGGCACCAAACATGAACTGGTCACCTGTTCCCATTTGGAAATAACAGCTTATTAAATGTAATAAGGCAACTCCAATGTTAGTCTACAAGAGAGGTAGGTCTTGCGGTAGTGAAACACAAATGTAAGAGTTTTTCCCTATCAGGACATGTAAAACATGAACAGTACATGTCCTATCTTCCAGATACACTGCATCCTTCTCTCTGGGCTGTTCAGGGCCTAACCTAGGGTGACTCATATGGATTAAACAGGAAGGTTAGGGCCTGGAAAAAGTGTTATTTGGCTGTTTAAAACTGAACACACAGGCTGCAATGGCAGGCCTGAGACATATTTAAAGGGCTACCAAAGTGGGTGGGCCAATCAGGGCTGCATGCCTACTAGTCACATTTAATTTACAGATCCTGGGCACATGTAATGCCACCTTACTAGGAACTAAAACAATAAACATACCTAGCTCTAAATCAATTCTAGAAAAATATAGTATGTGGGAAGAATACATCTAAATGGTAATATGAGTGATATATAGACAAGAGGCTAGAAAGCATTAGCTCTTATGAATATTTGGGTGTATTTGTTTATGGATAAGGTTGACATAAAATACATCAATATAGGTTAAAATGGAAATCATTGTTGGGAGGGGAAAGTCCTTCGCATGGTGATGGACGTGCACCCCTGCCCTGATTGCCCCAACTGTACTGATATCTTGATAACTAGTGCAAATTTTTGTTGTCATGGATGGACATGGACCATGCGTTTGTACCATGGCATATGCCTGTCTCATGGATTGTGGTCTTTTAGGACCCGGAAGGGTGCCCAAAGCGCTATCCTCATTGTGGTGAAAAGCTACTGCTTTTGCAAGAGTTATGCAGCATGAGTGCTGTGGTGGCAGCATACCATGTAGTGACCAGTAGGAGTGAGCAGGTCCTTTTTACCTGTGTCACTGGAGTGAGGCCTACAGGCACACTCAATTGAAGTTCTGCTGCTGTGTGCTTAGCTCACTCTTGGCCTATATTGATTTGGTGTGTAGAGCTGTGCAGTGTATATGTGGTATACATGTCCTGGGAATGGTACAATACAGGGATAATGCAGAGTTGTGCATTGCATTTATATTATATGCATGTGCTGAGTGTACGGGTGCCTGTGAATGGCGCAATCCATAAAGGATGTAGGGCAGTGCAGTGCATGTATGTTATAAAAATATGCTGGGTGTTTTGTGTCTGTGAACAGTACAGTAAGTTAAAGACTCTGGGTTCCATTTTGGGAGACCCAGCATTGGCTGGAGGAACATGAAGAGAGGAGGTAGAGATTTGTGACAGATTTGTGTATTTTGGCATTTATGTAAGCTGGGTGGGACACACTGGGGAAGAAGGAGCCAGGCTCTTCATACACTTTAAAGGGTGCTCTTCAGTTCCTAAAGAGGTCTGTTGAAAGGGACCTGGGTTTGTCTCAGGAAGGAGATAGGGCTAATAACAAACTCATAAATAGAAAGGATGAGACTCAGGGGTAGCTTCTTGACATACATTTTACTGTGGCCAACATACAGGTGTAAACCTCTAGTTACTCCCATGGCCTGTGTTGTGGGGTTATCATGTTTGGAATTGCTTCTACTGTATAAGACTGCTTTCTGGAGGAAGACAGAACAGAGGAGAGGGCCTTAAAAAGGAAGCAGACCCTCAACATAAACTCAAAGACTCAGACAATAAATCGCATTTGGTGTCTGGAAGTGGCCTATAAGAAGGGAAACATGAGACCCCAAATATTGTCAACTATCAAGCAGCAGGTCGGGCTGTGCGAGGAAAAACTCTGCAAGAGATCCACCTGTGAACAGGACTGGGGGACAAGGCCATTTAGTTTCCAAGCTGTGTGTGGGGACATCACCCAGCGAATCCAAGGCCACCCGCCCTTGGAGCATGGAGCACCAGAACCTGCCTGCTTACCAAGACCAGTAGGCCTTGTGAGGGAGGGGAGAGCATTGGAGGGAGGGAGCTCAAGTGGAGAGATTCTGGTGAGTATATCCCCATAGCAATGCTTAAGGGGATGCACGTGTGCAAGGAAAGGTTAGTGACCATGTATGCCAATGGAGGGCTGTTGTGAAGTGAACCGTGACTGTCGCTGCAAGAAACGAGTCATCGCCCATGTGCAGCCCCAAGTTGGCAACCCCATATACTGGATGGGGCCACAGTAAAGATTACTACTTTGGCGATCAGGCCATAGACCGTGTGCTATATCAAGTCAGCAACCCCATATGCCAGCTGGGGCCCCTGTGAAAATTGCTGCTGTGCCAATCAGTCCATGGCCAATGTGCCTTATTAAGTCAGCAAAACTGATATTAGAGATGGGGCGGTTGTGAAGTTTTCTGCTGTGCTGATCAGGCCATAGCCCATGTTCAGAGGATGAACAATGACCCCATATGCCAGGGCGAGTCCCCTGACAAAGCAAGAAGCGTGGTCTGGTTAAGACATTGACGGAGGAAGAAGGCAGCAGTGATGACTCAAGCAGGCACAAGCCATGACTGAGGATCAGCACCAGGATTGTGGCACCCTTCCCCCTACCCATGTAAAGGAACCCAAGGAGTTTACCAAGCATTGCAGGAACATCAAAAACTCCCTGGCTGCTACAGGACTGAGTGTAAGAAACTCAAAAGCACCCAACCACGCAGCCCTCCTGGGAAGCATAAGAAAGACTTACCGGAGGCAGCGGCTGCGGCTTCAGCACCCACGAAGGAGACTCTGCTTGCTCTGGTCCTGCTGGTGCTGGTAGGACGCATTTTCTGGTCAGACGCCCCAGGGAAATTTGCTTGTCAAATAGTGCTGTGACGGTGGAACACTTTTGACTTTAATCGAGAATCAGAGAGGGACTCCTGAGACTCAGACTACTGGTGGGACTCAACCCGAATGTCTCCTTTAGTGAATGGGAAATAATCACTACTGCTAGCTGGAGGGGACTCCGTGAGCTGCCTATGAAACATTAAAGCCCGACCTCAGGGGTCTGTGCAGATTGTTTGTAAATGCTGTATTTTACTTTGCTGTCGTATATGAATACTCCTTTTTTCATAAAAGCACTATTTTACTGCACAATCATTTATTGCTACTGCTGTACCTATTTTGAGTTTTGAGCCTGTGCTCACTCCCATGTCTACCTCCCCTTCGAGAAGCCATGGACTGCTCAACCCTCGCTACCACTGAGAGTCAAGTGCTGAGAGGTACTTAGCCTGGTTCCTAAGAATCCATAGTAGGTTGGGCCCCAGGTCATCGGGAGTAAATGGCCCTAGCTCCTATGGTTGGACCCAGTAACTCCTGCTTGTTCTGTGGCCCTCTAAACAGAGTTCTGACAAGTGTCAACACATAATTTTGCTATGCAGTGATCATATAGCGAATTGCAAGCTTCAATGATCGAACCAGTAATTAATTAAGGCTAAATTCATTTCAGCTTCATTCTTAGTAGTTTCTGTTTTTGGAAAATATTTAAAACCATGGTTTAAGAATGCCTTAGGTAACTGTTTTCTGTATAATTTTATGCTTAACAAATGTATGCCATGTGCCTAGGTTGTACTTGAGTTTGTCTACCAGTTAAAGCTTTTTTGAGTCTTGGGAGTTTAGGTCATCCAAAGGATTAATTTGTCAATTTTAAGGAGAATAACACTTGGTATGTGTATGTAATGAAATTATTTCATAGAGTAGGTCTAACCATGTGTGGCTTCCTGAATGTACTGTCCCAAACTAGGCATTTCTTGGATGCTTTGCAAAAACGGCCTGCCACTGAATGTAAAGACTATGCCTACACATGCACAGTAGACACAACATGTATGCACCCTGTGCACAAGTACATTTCCCATATTTATCTGATCAGGGAAACCCGATGTGAATGGATGTGTTGGGTGCAAAAAGTGTGAGACTATCCACTATCTGCACAATTTTTCAGGATCTGTGCACACGCAAGGGGGGAACTAATCAATAAAAAAAAGTATATAAATCCTTCATTTTTGTAGCACTGGAATTTTGTTTTATAGGCTTTGTGTACAATAAGTTATCTGAAGGCTAGGAAATTGGAGGATATGGCCAAATGACGGGAATACCAAACATTTAGGGTCTTATTTGAAAGTTATGTATGAGCTGCAAGTGGCATTTTGTGAATACACAAAAGGTAACAAGGAATGTGCGTTAAATGTAATTTACACTTCGGTGTTAATGCTCAAAAAGATTTATATCTCTGCATCTGAAGTAACGCCCCATCACTTAGGTGAAGACTGACAATTTTGAATATACAAAGATTTCCAATTATTAACATGTAACAGATGCATACCTGCATATAGTGTTTAACTAAAATAAACTTGCATAAGAGCAATTTTATTTTTACTCATTTCGTTTTAATACACAGAGAAAGTGTTTCCCATTCACCACAGGCATTATGTGGGCGCTCCCTTTACACCCCGCTTTCGAAATTGACTTATTTCTGCCTTGATCGGAGTAAATCTCTGGCTGGGTTAAGGGCGGGAATGGGTTGTGGAGATGTTTGTGAAAGCCTACAAATTCTGTTAGTTAGGAACCTTTCCGTTGCGTTCTTCTTCAGAATGCCCAATATCCGAAACTGGGAAAGGATTTTCTCATGTGCAATATTACACCAAACTAGGGTAATTTTATGCATTAATAATGACCTTTACAAGAGATCTCCTTCATATGTTGTGAATTACAAATTAAATTTTTCCTTATGAATGAAGTATTTTCAGATGTAGGTTGAGCAAGCAAATGGCTTTTTGAATTGGGCCCATTTCGTTTGCACATCTGTTTCTTCATGGCTTTATGAACGAGGTCCAGTGTTTCTTGCGGCCGGTGTACTGTACATAGTGGACATTGCTAAGGCAGTGACCACCAAGTGTGACATACTGACTATCCAGAGAGTCCAAGTATATTATTGGGCCACAGGGCCAGGCTCAACATGGTACCAGATGCCTGAAGTACCCCTGCCTTGCACTGTGCTCTCTCTTGGCCTGTAGCCTTTGCACGATTAAAGCAACTTCATTAAGCAGGAAAGCATAGTTTAATTAAGAACACCTTATAAACTAAAGCCCCAGCGGGACCTCTTACAGCTGAGAAGGTTTTAGCTTGTTTTCGTCTCTCAGTTACTAAAATGCCAGATGCAGTTGTTTTTGTATATTAGCCTTGCCAGGAATGGATTATTACAAGTACAACAGACGGTCTGCTATGGTGATGGAAAGTGGCCGGACTAGAAAGAGGTAAGCTTTAGCAAGGGAAAAAAGATTGTAAATTCAGCTCTTGTGACAGTCCTCACATTATGGGAGTGAGTCATGCCCAGAAAAAGGGCAACTGCTAGACATTTAAAGTTAAATGTTGTAAAAAGTTTTAGCCCATTAACGTGGTGTTAAAATAAAATGGCAATGAAATGATTTCAGCCAGGTGGGCGTGTCCTGACTGCCCTCTGCTGCTGATTGGCAGCAGGAGGACTGGAGTAGTGGTGGCCAAGCACTTCAAAGTGCACATGGCACTTTGGCCGGCGGTCTTGCACCAGCCAAAGTGACATGTGCACTTTGAAGCTCTCCACCCAGCTGGGTGGAGACCAAGCACAGGCATATAGGGCCTGAAGGAGCGTTAGGTCAACCCACTCCATCCAATCCTGGAGCTGCTCTTATGCAGCATGAGAGCAGCGTCTGGATTGGTTAGGGGGGCTCTTCATTCCACAGGTTTCGGAAGGACAGCGAGTGAGTACAATTTCTTTATATATTTAATTAATATAATGTGTAATGCTTTACTGTTTGTTTCATTTGGAGGGAGGGGTTGTTTTGATTTGGGCTTTTGAGGGAGTTTTTTTCACTATGGGCTTTTGTAGGGAGGGAAAATGTGCTTCTGTGTCTTTTGGAGGTGGTAGGGCACTTCGCTCGCCCCACCTTTTTAAAATGTCGCCAGTCGCGCCAGGTCCTGCAGGACTGGCATCCCCTTCATAGATGATGGAATTAGGGGTGCAAGGGGGTGGGTACTGCAGCACCCTCAAAATAACAATGCTGGCGTTCAGAAGGTGTTTTAGCAATAAAGACGTTTTTAAATTGTCCTCGTATCTTGTCACTATGGTTGTTTGTTCAAAGAAAGAGGTCAAATGGCAAGCTATGGCTTCTGACAAATTGCTGCTTAATTCTTTAAACATGAAGATTGGTGTTTACTTTGCTTTTCTCTCTCTAACAGCAAAGTGAGACTATTTTGCAAGGCGAACAATGTGACAGTCCAGCTGGGGGTACAGAGAGTGCGAAAGGAAAGGCTGTAGGATGTCGATTTTATTTTAACACACAGTAACATTTAAATTCCTGTAAATGAACTGCACAAATATTTCAAAATATATCAGCATTTAGGAAAGCAAACAAGCAGCTCGTTTTTTTGTAATTCTGAACTATGATGGATACAAAGGTTTTAATAGGAACAATATAAATCAAGACACTTTTAATAGTGATGTGCATATGATGAATGTTTGATGAAAATAGATTTCCACATATTATCATTTGTTATGTTATGTTATGTTATATGTTTTTTAAAGCGCACAGCTGCCCCAGCAAAGAGGCAAAGAGGCGTCCCGACATCGTATTGCTTTATCACGAAAACATATGTAGTGGCCATTTCAATGGAAAATGAACTATCTGCAAATGAAGTATGCTAGGAAGATATTTGTGACAGTGTGCTTCAAAATGCACTAAAGGCTACATACTACACCTGTACCACTCTCCTTCAGAATGGGCGTGGCTCATTTGCTACACTTCTTCTTTGTATGATGCTTGCCATTTTATGATCCATATAACTTCTGTGTAACATTGATGGCAGCATCCCCGCTCAAAAAATGGTGCCAGCACCACTGATCCCCTTGGAGTACTTACTGAGGTACACCAGGTTTGGGGCTCCTCCAGCTGTGCTGTCTGGTGGAGAAGTGGAAAGGGGGATTGTGTACTAGTTCCAGGTACTCCCTAGGAACTCCTTTTTGGGCACACGCAATGGACCGGATGAGTCTTGCCATGCGGATTTGCATAGCTGTTCCTGCAATTCTCCCTCAGGCTCATCAGAGAGAGTGCCCATTCCTCAAGGTCAGTGGGTACAAGGAAGAATTTGTGTGGAAATTCATTCGTTGCCACACCCTCAGAAGTGGAAAACTTGCCACTGTTGATTATATTATATTCTGGTTGACGGTCAGAAGGTAGCCCTAGTTGCAATTTTTATACCAAGGCCAGCATAATTACTCATATGGATGCCTTGCACTGCTGTGTTAGCTGCTGGATTCACCGCTGGCATTAGTTATTCCCAAGCATATTACCCTCAGAAGAATATTTTGTTTATATTTACCATTACAACAGTTTGATTGTTCACACCCTGTAATCAATGCTCCGTGGCCTATTTGATTTCACTGTTAAATCTGAGCAGAGATTTGCTGTGCAATCGCTGACTGCTTACACTGCATGTCTGTACATGAGACAGATCCACTTGAGTGTACTAGGAGCGAGGCAAAGGACTGGCTGCATGTGGCCCCTAAGACACCCTCTGTACAAGTCAATGGAGATATAATGGGAAGCATCTCAGGCCCTGCATGTTTTGTGGAGATCCTCATCTGCTGTACATGTGGTCCTTTGAGCCAAGCATATAAAACAGCAATTAAAACCCTGGTCTAGGGAAACAAATGGGAAAGTAATCTTGCACAGAATACACTGACTTGGATAAAAGGGATGCTTGAGGAAGAGGTCCCACTGGAAGAGCTCAAAGGGTGGAATCTTGGTGAGATATCTAACTGGTGGACATTTTGGAGCAGAGATAGGTGTAGCGATTTAGTGACATCAAAAAAGAATATAAATTGCACATAAAACATGTCCATATGTGGCTCGAATTATGTTATGCCATTGGACACCCCGGTGTCTCAATTTGAAAAGCGGCTTTCCAAATGAGGGTATTGATAAAAAATGCCCTATAGCTCCAAGGCCCAGAAAGGTTACTGCTAGGTAAGCAATTATGATTCAGGGAACAAGTGGTTGCATAGTTTAGGGTTGTACACTGGAAATTGTAGTTCATGGTGAAAGGCGATGAACTTTGAATCAATAAAAACTGCTTTGGAAGTATATACGACAGTGGAAACAAGGTAAACTTGAAATGACGAGCAAATTATAAGAAGGTGTTCTAGAATTACACCTTTTAATCCCTGTGCGCCTGCAAACATTTTTGACCCTATCGATCCTGGAGATGATCAAAATATTTCAGAAGAAATAGTGAACCACGGCTGACTTGGATGGCTAGGCGCAAGAGAGAAAAAACTCAGGAGAGGACATGCAAAGCCATGCAAAGGAGGGTAAAAACACAGGAGAGATGAATTGATGAGAATGGGTATAGTCTAGCACCAAGGGACAGGCAGAAGGATATGTTCAGAATCTTGCTGCAAGAAAGGGACCTTGGAAGGGACAGAATATCAGCTGAATGTCTCACGCCAGGGAAGGTGTTGTTATCCTAGAGATTGAACAGAGACGATTTCTAAATATGTACATGTGGAAATCTAAAGGAGCAAAATCAAAAGGAGGTCTTAGTGGGAGGGGCCTCGTAGGGGTTCAAGTGCTCTAGTAGCTTCCCACAATGTTAGAGGTCGAGGGAGAGTCTGTTGGCATGGGGCTACATGGCTGCCAGATACTGACTGGGATGATGCCATGGACTTACCGCAAGCAGGTGTTTCTATCCCATTTAAAATGGTGAATGAAACAGTGCATTCAAGTGTGGGACAACCAATCCAGCATGGTCCTGGTGTTATGAAACTTCTAATTCTAGGCTACAGAGGGACAGACAGTCTAAAGGGAGCAGACTCTTTACAAACATTGCATGGAAACTAGTGAGCTGGTGGGTGTAATGGCAGTGTTTTTGGCTTTATTTAGCAGTGATATAGATCATTATTCTTGCTCGCATCTAGTATAGGTATTCTTAGCCTGTGTTGGCCCTTTTAAGCCCTTTTTCCAGACCTAGAAGAGGATAGCTGCTTAATGTGCCTTTATTCTTGACTTTAACCTGTCTATTGCCTATTGGCTTTGACATATTAGACATATTGGTATGGTTTATGTAGGTATTCTGACAGAGCTAAGGAGCATTTCACCCCTTTCAGGCCTAAAGCTAGAGAGACTCCATCTTGATGGAAGTAGAGAGGCTTTTTAGGGCAAAGGCGAAGTTTATAGTTAAGGCTGTTTTCCACTTGGAGAGAACCGGTCTGGGCCAGCCCTTATCGGTAGGCTGTATTATTCTCTGTGTAGAAGACACAACAAAAGGCCGGCCGGCTGGGTGTGTGTCCTTGATGCGAGGTGATGCAGAGACCTGGTAAGCGGCGGGCTGATGGATGGAATTTTCCATGAGGAAACAGCATTCTATATTTGTGAAGTGCAGAGGCGGAGTCAGTCAGTCGAGGAGAGAGTCAAGCAGGAAGCAGTCGAGGAGAGAGGAGTCGAGGAGAGAGTCCAGCAGTGGAGTGGAGTTGGCAGAGAGAGAGAGAGGGTTCAATCTGGAGAAGAGCTGAGTTGAATAGTGAGCTGGAACTGAAGGAAGCAGTTAGAAGCAGTTGCTTATCAGGAGGAGGTGTGAATAGCTGGAGTCTGAAGTAATGCCTTTTAGAAGAGATAGAGGAGAGCTCGTGGATTAACCTATGGGAGCAGATGGAATTGGACATTGGCGCAGAGACAGAGTGAATAAGATAGTGGAATGAACGGTGATCAGAGCGGCAGGAACCATTAAGATTGAAGACGGAAGGTGGAGAGACAGTTCGTGTGGGGGAGAGGAGTCCAGAGACAGAGTGATCAGCGCAGAGGTGTACCCAAGAGTGCAGGAGAGAGAGAGAGCATGAGATGAGCCAAGGCACAGACGAGAGAGGAACCCAGATGACAGCTAGAACAAGACTTCACACTAATCAGGTGATATTGTTTTCATCACATTAGCTACACTTAATCTTTTCCCTTTCAGCGGAGTGTTCCTGTTATGTGTAATCCTTCTCTTTTAAGTGGTGTGTTCTACCTATAGCCTTTGTTAGATTTGTATAAATGTTTATATTATTAAAATAAAAGATCCCCAGTTTATAACAAACTGGTGTGTAGCCCCTATTCTTGTTCACTAAAGGTAAACATAGCTCCTAGGTGAGCATTAGATATGTGAATGGATGAGTAATCCCAATCAGGTAGGTGGTGATCACATAAATAGGGAGTGAGTGAACCTTTGATGCCAAGAGCAGAGAGTACACTATACAATCCGGACCCATATTCAAAGTTATTATTGTAGTTTCATCCCGAGTAGACAGCTGAGATAATATCCCAATATATATATATATATGTATAGGTGTTCATAGGAATGTGGTCGTCGTTGATATGCGGCGTTAATGAGAGCGTCGGGAAGGAGACCGGCGTGTAAATCCACCAGATTGTGGCTTAAAATAAGTGAGAGCGTCAGGAAGGACACTGACGTGGAGTTTCGCAGGATCGCGAACAATTTGGAAAAGGGAGCATTGGGTTCTGCAGGCCCGTGTGTAGACGCACCAGATTGTGTGTCAGATCTGCCCTAGGGTAGAACGGTCTGGGTCAGGGTGGCCGCGAGACCAACTGATGTGAATAAGTGTGGTGTAGGGTATGGATATCCCTAGTAATCAGTGAGTATTCTTAGTATCCCTATAGATTTAGTGGTGTTCTTAATAATATGAGCTAGTATATTGCGAGTTCCCTATCCTCAGGTAGGTACCAGGTGCCTGGATATAGAGGAGTCCTGAGGACGGAAGGTGAGTACGTTTTGGCTGGGTCACAGGGGCCCCTGGGGGCTGATCCCATCTAAACAGAAAATCCAGCCATTACATTTTGGCGTAGTCGGACAGTTTACGAAGCCTGTGTGCCTGGCCATGTGCTTGGATTGTTTCCCATGTGTTGTGAGTGAGTGCCCTGAACGCTAGTTCCATCTGGCGTAATGTTGCAGTTTATGTAGCCTGTTAGACCTATTGGCTTGAACAGTTGCAGCGTGAGGAGATTGTATTACATCATGGCATTTGGTTTATTCAGGGTGGAAGGAATAGTTTTCATCTTGGTGTTTAAACTGTCAGAGTTGAAGGATGGCATTACATGAGAAAGCCAGTTACATCTTTGTGATGGTTCAATTGTATAACTGTGTGTAAAAATGCTTTTAAATTGCCCATTCAATTGCTTGCTGCATCTGCTTATGCTGTGCAATGTGAAATGTGTTCATTGTAATATGATCTGTGGAGTTCTGTGAATATAGTTCCTTGTAAATATGACTTGTGAATAGCGCCATATTAATGTGGCTTGTGAGGTGCATGTTCTCATGTTGATCTGTTGTGTTCCTTGTGCATTGCGCCTTGGAAATGTTGTTTGTGAAAAGCTTGTCTTGTAAATATGACTTGTGAATAGCGCCATATTTTTGTGACTTGTGAGGTGCATGTTCTCATGTTGATTTATTGTGTTTCTTGTGCATTGCGCCTTGGAAATGTTGTTTGTGAAAGGCTTGTCTTGTAAATATGGCTTGTGAATAGCGCCATGTGGTCATGGCTTGGACAGGGCATGTTCTCATTACGTTTGGCAGGAGAGAGCTGGATCTTTCTCGGGTGCTTGGGGATAACGTTTTTGAAAATATGTACGTGTTATTTGTAAACGTGAAGAAATGTGCTAATGATTTTCCCATGTATAAATGGACGTTGGGAAATGTTTCTATTTGAGCTGCCAAAGGGTTAATATCTTGAGTTGAGATGGCAGCCTTTATTTTTTACATGCTGTCAACATGCATGGTTATCTGACCTGACTATAAAAGTCAGTGGATTTTTTGATGGTTTGATTTTGACTTTTTTTTTTTTTTTTTTTGGTTCCTTGGTCAGCCTACGTGCTTTGTCAGTTTCTTGACGGAAAGGTAACATCTTGTGTTTTGAGAAGGGTTCTGTTCATTTCACATTCCTTTTGAAATGCGTCTACGTATTTGTGTGGGTTCACCTTGGAACTGAAGTGGTTATAAATCAACCAGTCTGTTTACGGAGAAAGCTGTGTTCTTTTAAAATTAGAGAAATGTTACAAAGATAGCCCGTTAGAGTGCACGCTACGAGCTGTTTTCATTAATTATTTCTGTGAGGGGTTTCCATCTAGACAGGAATGTGTTGGTTTAAAAATAATAAATCTTGCCCGACTGTGCATGGTAACATGTGCTTTTAATTAATGACAGGCAACTATTTGCCTTTGAAATGAAAAATGTTAAAATGAAAATGTATGCTTTTATAAATGTGTTAGCGAAACATTGCATGTAATACAATGTTGAAATGTATCTGCATTTTATGTTGTTTTACAAATCATTTCTCTTTGACAAATGGACCCTAAATAAGTGCCCCTATTTTAAATGTCTTGCCTTTAGTTGAGTTAGTTGGACAAACGTCTTTTAAAAAAAAAAAACTGGAGCTTTTTTAATTGGCATTACACTGTAACAGAATTGTTTTTGTTAAATTCGAGCTTCTGTTAGTTACAAAATAAGGCATGTGAAATTTGTTTTTTTTGACCTTGGCAGACCAGCTGGTCTGTGCAGACGAGCTTTTTCATTCTGCAAGTTTCGATCACGTCCCAGTGTGTTATGATTGGCTACAGTTCAATTTTCTTCCGCGCACGGCTTGTTTATTTAAGGGCGGGGTGGCCTGGCTCTTCCCTTGGAGTTAGTTAGTTGGATGGGCCTGGGCGGGCTTCTCAGACCTGGGAAAATGGGAGGCTTGCAGTGCCCTGCTGATGCTGTCACCATTTGGGCGGTACTCCCAAAAATTTTTTTCACATTGTAAGCATGGCTCTTGCCCTGAAGGGTGGGACTGGCTTAGTTAGGATTAGGGTATGTTAGGCCCTGCGATAAAAGTTATTAAAAGTTAAATTTTGAATGTTTTTAATTAATTAGGATATTTTCTTTTCAATAATGAAAGGCACCCGGGGTGCTTTTTAAATGGAAAATTTTATTTTACAAGAATAATGATACTTCTTCTCTTGTTTCTAGGATTGCTGCAGTTGGGGTGCGTGCGTGCGTCTGCCCACTCCCCTCCCACTCCCTTTATTTGTTTTAGCTTTTTATTTTCATGTTATTATTTTAGTTTATTGTTTTGGATGATGGAACCAGACCAGACCAGACCAGACCGGGTGATGGATGGCCGCATTGGAGGAAGTACCGAGGATGCAGGGTGGTGGCCTACACTGAAGAATTTGGACATTAAATAATCCCTTGGACAATCAGGCCCCACTTTTAAAGCAAAAAAACGTGTCACCTATTATGACTAAGTTATTTAATTCCCTGGCCTGCAATTTTGACATCACTACAAGCAGGCCCCACTTTTAAAAAAATATGTCACCTATTATAGTTTTTCCAAATGAAGGACTTTTTTCAATGATGGTGCGCACATGTGTTTCACCGTGCGATTTAAAATGTTTTTTTGTTGTTTTAAGCTTGATGTTACATTAGCTATCTTATAGACATGGGGTATTTTTACTGTTCTTATATTTTTACCTTGATTGATCAAAGGGTAGTTACCTTAAAATTTGGATTGTTCTGGGTAGAGTGTCTTTTAGTATGATTATGTATTAATGTTTGCCCAGACCTTGCAACTGTATTTCTCAGATTTCACTTTAAATTGACAAATGTCAGCAGGTAGGCCTCATTTCGGCCTATTGTTATTTTCATCTCACATACTAGCACCTACACCAATAGTTTCATGTGTCATCATTAGCTTAAGTTGCCTATAGTACGTAAGGCTCATTTAGGCCCTTTCTTGTTCTCTCATTAGGAGTTGAAGCACATTTAGTTTTTAAGTTGACAATAGTAGGTAGGTCTCATTTAGCCTTAAGTTGTCCGAAGTAGGCCCATTTAGGCCCCTTGCTGTTTTCATTCAACACATAAGCCCCTACATCACTAGATTTCACCAGTTATCATTAGAAGTTGAGGCACATTTAGTTTGAGGATGCTTTGGTTAGTTTCTTTTGTTATCAGATCCAATCTCAGATATGTTTCAGCATTCAAGTCAAGGGTGCTTTGATTTGTTTTTAGGTTTCTATTCCCTACAATTGAGGTTCAGGTGGAATTTCTTTGAGTTGTCATTGTTTTTAGGGAGTTTTTTAGGTTTTGTTTTGTTGATAGATTGTGTTAATGTTTGTTTATTTAGATGTTATTGTTTGTCAGATGTTCGCAAGATAAGGATCTAAGGGTGGATGGCAGAGATATTTAGCAGTGATATAGATCTTAATCTTGCTCACATCTAGGATAGGTATTTTTAGCCTATGTTGGATAGATTATGTTGATGTTTGTTTAGATGGTTGTTGTTGTTTATAAGATGCTCGCAAGATAAGGATCTAGGGTGCAGTGTAATGGCAGTGTTTTTGGCTTTATTTAGCAGTGATATAGATCATTATTCTTGCTCGCATCTAGTATAGGTATTCTTAGCCTGTGTTGGCCCTTTTAAGCCCTTTTTCCAGACCTAGAAGAGGATAGCTGCTTAATGTGCCTTTATTCTTGACTTTAACCTGTCTATTGCCTATTGGCTTTGACATATTAGACATATTGGTATGGTTTATGTAGGTATTCTGACAGAGCTAAGGAGCATTTCACCCCTTTCAGGCCTAAAGCTAGAGAGACTCCATCTTGATGGAAGTAGAGAGGCTTTTTAGGGCAAAGGCGAAGTTTATAGTTAAGGCTGTTTTCCACTTGGAGAGAACCGGTCTGGGCCAGCCCTTATCGGTAGGCTGTATTATTCTCTGTGTAGAAGACACAACAAAAGGCCGGCCGGCTGGGTGTGTGTCCTTGATGCGAGGTGATGCAGAGACCTGGTAAGCGGCGGGCTGATGGATGGAATTTTCCATGAGGAAACAGCATTCTATATTTGTGAAGTGCAGAGGCGGAGTCAGTCAGTCGAGGAGAGAGTCAAGCAGGAAGCAGTCGAGGAGAGAGGAGTCGAGGAGAGAGTCCAGCAGTGGAGTGGAGTTGGCAGAGAGAGAGAGAGGGTTCAATCTGGAGAAGAGCTGAGTTGAATAGTGAGCTGGAACTGAAGGAAGCAGTTAGAAGCAGTTGCTTATCAGGAGGAGGTGTGAATAGCTGGAGTCTGAAGTAATGCCTTTTAGAAGAGATAGAGGAGAGCTCGTGGATTAACCTATGGGAGCAGATGGAATTGGACATTGGCGCAGAGACAGAGTGAATAAGATAGTGGAATGAACGGTGATCAGAGCGGCAGGAACCATTAAGATTGAAGACGGAAGGTGGAGAGACAGTTCGTGTGGGGAGAGGAGTCCAGAGACAGAGTGATCAGCGCAGAGGTGTACCCAAGAGTGCAGGAGAGAGAGAGAGCATGAGATGAGCCAAGGCACAGACGAGAGAGGAACCCAGATGACAGCTAGAACAAGACTTCACACTAATCAGGTGATATTGTTTTCATCACATTAGCTACACTTAATCTTTTCCCTTTCAGCGGAGTGTTCCTGTTATGTGTAATCCTTCTCTTTTAAGTGGTGTGTTCTACCTATAGCCTTTGTTAGATTTGTATAAATGTTTATATTATTAAAATAAAAGATCCCCAGTTTATAACAAACTGGTGTGTAGCCCCTATTCTTGTTCACTAAAGGTAAACATAGCTCCTAGGTGAGCATTAGATATGTGAATGGATGAGTAATCCCAATCAGGTAGGTGGTGATCACATAAATAGGGAGTGAGTGAACCTTTGATGCCAAGAGCAGAGAGTACACTATACAATCCGGACCCATATTCAAAGTTATTATTGTAGTTTCATCCCGAGTAGACAGCTGAGATAATATCCCAATATATATATATATATGTATAGGTGTTCATAGGAATGTGGTCGTCGTTGATATGCGGCGTTAATGAGAGCGTCGGGAAGGAGACCGGCGTGTAAATCCACCAGATTGTGGCTTAAAATAAGTGAGAGCGTCAGGAAGGACACTGACGTGGAGTTTCGCAGGATCGCGAACAATTTGGAAAAGGGAGCATTGGGTTCTGCAGGCCCGTGTGTAGACGCACCAGATTGTGTGTCAGATCTGCCCTAGGGTATAACGGTCTGGGTCAGGGTGGCCGCGAGACCAACTGATGTGAATAAGTGTGGTGTAGGGTATGGATATCCCTAGTAATCAGTGAGTATTCTTAGTATCCCTATAGATTTAGTGGTGTTCTTAATAATATGAGCTTGTATATTGCGAGTTCCCTATCCTCAGGTAGGTACCAGGTGCCTGGATATAGAGGAGTCCTGAGGACGGAAGGTGAGTACGTTTTGGCTGGGTCACAGGGGCCCCTGGGGGCTGATCCCATCTAAACAGAAAATCCAGCCATTACAGTGGGTTAAGATGAAAGGAGTCAGTACACTTGATATCAAAACGGGAGCAAACAAAAGGGAGAGGTACTGGAAAAAGGACATACGGGAAGTGGGTCAGGCTATATAAAGGAAGGACAAGGTGAAAGAAACAAGGAGTACCCAACAGGTTAGGCACTGGTTATCATTCGAGGGCTGGCACTCACTTTCTTTTATAGTGGGTGTCTCAAACTGGCTCCTGCACAGGTGTGATTAGTTGTTATCTGCCCATTCCTAGATAACCACCCTCATGCATGGCCTTTTTGCATGGTCTGTTTGCTACTTGAACTCCACAATTAAAATAGTTCACACCAGCATACTGCCTATTCCAGGGAGCAGTCATGAATGTTAAGTGTGCCTCCATGAAGTAGTTTGATCATGCAGTGAGGCAGGCTGCAATGCATTTTCCTGTTGAAGGTACCCAGGCGCATCACCATGGCATGCAGGAGGCTCCCCACAACCTAGCCCTCCAGAGGAATAATGTAGGTCCAAAGTCGTCCTGTCATCTGGAGAGCTGACCACTCCCAGCAAAAGTAGCCCTTCTTATAGCCCTATAGCAGACAAGAGGTTGTTGAGTGGCTAAGAGTGTGAAAAAGGTTAAATGCTGGGCGTAGCTTTTGGGATCAAGCATGAATAATGCTACCGCCATTTTCCTTAGCATCCATGGAAATAAATCCTTTCTTACTCGACTCCAGGCTATTAAGAATCACACAGCCAGGCTTCAGCCATGCCGAGCCTATTCTGAGAGAATTAGACTTTATACCTACCTCTAACTGTATCATCTTCAAAACGCTCTATATCGTTTGTCAATCTATCAATGGCTCCTAAATTAAATTCGAGAAGACTTATCAGATATATTCCACTAGAAGTTTTAACTTAGTCTCATCAGTGCATTTCATGATTCCATGTGGTCAAAGAAGCTGTCTTGGTGGTAAGGCATTTTTGGTCCAAACCGCAGCGATCTGGAACCATTTACCTTATGAATTGCAACTCTTCGCCAACCATCTGCAAATCAACAAATCTTTCTATTTTCATAATTTATTTTACTGTTACCATTTCAAGTCAGTAATAGTGCCAAACAATGGTGGCTGGTGACATTTGAAAGTGGTGAGGTTTAAAAGTTTGTGATGAAGGCCCAGTGGCGAGCAAGTGTAGCAAGCTGGTCTGACCATCATTTTGAAAAAAGGGTGTGCAAATGGCACCTTTTCAAACATATTTGAGAAAGCAAGAAGGTTAATAAAGCGAACGTGGAAGTGTAGTTATTACATCAATAATGCGATGTCATATGATAATGACTTAGGTAGCTGCTTATTCACAGCGACGGCTCGTGGAGGGAGTTACGGGGGGCAGGAGGGTGGGGAGGGGGAGGGGCAGGGTGGAGGTTGCTAAAAACCGGCATATGGATAATTGCAGGTAAGTAAACAATGTAATTAATAAAACGAATTTCGTAGTGCGCCTTGCATCGCAAAATGCAATGCAGTGCGAGCTACGAAATTCGTTTTATTAAGTAAATTGTTTACTTACCTGCAATTATCCATATGCCGGTTTTTAGCAACCTCCACCCTGCCCCTCCCCCTCCCCACCCTCCTGCCCCACCGTAACTCCCTCCACGAGCCGTCGCTGCTTATTCAGTATAAACACATAGCTGTTAGTTTGTCTGACATGACTGCCCAACTCTCTGCCCTGGCTCTTCTCGAGCCCCAGCCTCTATCCTCCCTCCTGCCAGCCCCTACTGTTTTTGTGCTCTTCCTTATCTCCACCTAGTTCCCAGCCAGCCAACCCCTTGTGCTGCCTGTGTTCCCTCGCTTCTAGCATATTGTTTGTGTGATCTCTCCTACCCATGCTCTCCCCCCTACTCTGGACTGTACCAAAGCGTATACAGTCAAAATATCGAGTTTTAAATATCGATTTGCATTAATATCGAATTAAAAAATATAGAATTGACACAATATCGAATGGACAGAATATAGACTACAAACATATCGAATCGAATAGCAGTAATATCGAATTCAAAATATAGAATGGACAAAATATCGAATGGAACGAATATAGACAACAAAAATATCGAATTTGAGTTAAGTAAGTTAATATAAATTTTTTTATAATATCCAATTTTGTAAAGTGTTTTTTATGTTAGTATATGTGTGAAAAGTGTATATTTATTTTATAATTTATTTTAATTAATTTTATGGTATTTAATTTTTGCGTAATATAATTCTGTAGCGGGTTGTGGGTTTATAGGGGGATAGGGTGGGAAGTAATTCAATTATAATTAATTAAATATTTGTATTTATTTATTTGTATTTATTTTGAATTATTTGTTAATTACATTTTTAATTGGTAATTAATTAAAGATCATTGGTAATTAATTTTTATTAATTGATTAATTGATGATTATGTTAATTTTATTAATTTATTTTCTGTTGCGGGTTGTGGGTTTATAGGGGAATAGGGTGGGAAGTAATTTAATTGTAATTAAATAAATGTTTTAATGTATTTATTGGCGTTTTTTTGTTAATTATTTTTAAATTGTTAATTATTTCATTGTTAATTGGTAAATAATTTGTATTAATAGGTAATTATTTTTAATAATTAATATTTATTTGTGTTTTTATTTGATTAATTATTATATTATATGAAATTGTTAATAACTTTTAATTAATTTGTAATTGGTATTAATATTTAATTTATTTTTATTCGTATATGAAGTATTTACTTTCCCTATTGTTGCACTCTCTGGAGTGGGAATAGTAATTTTTACCCCTACACTATACAATGGTTTCCCTACTGTTGCACTCACTGGAATGGGAATAGTACATTTTATGCCTACGCTATCCAACGCTTTCCCTACTGTTGCACTCACTGGAGTGGGAATACTAATTTTTACCTCTACACTAGCCAACGCTTTCCCTACTGTTGCACTCTCTGGAGTGGGAATAGTAATGTTTACCCTCCCGCTATCCAATGCTTTCCCTACTGTTGCACTCACTGGAGTGGGAATAGTAATTTTTATCCTCCCGCTATCCAACGCTTTCCCTACTGTTGCACTCACTGGAGTGGGAATAGTAATTTTTACCCTCCCTCTATCCAACACTTTCCCTACTGTTGCACTCTCTGGAGTGGGAATAGTAATTTTTACTACTACGCTATCCAACGTTTTCCCTACTGTTGCACTCACTGGAGTGGGAATAGTAATTTTTACCCTCCCGCTATCCAACGCTTTCCCTACTGTTGCACTCTCTGGAGTGGGAATAGTAATTTTTACCTCTACGCTATCCAATGCTTTCCCTACTGTTGCACTCACTGGAGTGGGAATAGTAATTTTTACCCCTACACTATCCAACGCTTTCCCTACTGTTGCACTCTCTGGAGTGGGAATTGTAATTTGTACCCTCCCGCTATCCAACGCTTTCCCTACTGTTGCACTCTCTGGAGTGGGAATAGTAATGTTTACCCCTACGCTATACAACGCTTTCCCTACTGTTGCACTCACTGGAGTGGGAATAGTAATTTCTACCCCTACGCTATTCAACGCTTTCCCTACTGTTGCACTCTCTGGAGTGGGAATAGTAATTTTTACTGCTAAGCTATCCAATGTTTTCTCTACTGTTGCACTCACTGGAGTGGTAATAGTAAATTTAACCCTCCCGCTATCCTACAGTAAAAATATTGTATATTTTTGATTAATATTATGTTTATATATATATATATATATATGTATTAAAAAATTAAATTGTTTTTTTTACTTACATTAATTATTTATTAATTTTAAGGTTATTTAAGTATTTTAAGTATGTTTAAGTTAATTATATTTATTATTTCATTAATTTTCAATTACTTTTAAGACATTTAAAAAAATTCGATATTTTGACTAACTATATTTTTTACAACAATATTTTTGATTCGATATTTTTGTACTTACCTGTTTGGAGATAGGGATTCGATATTTTTGCATTCTATATTTTGTACTCGATATTTTGGTAAGTCTATATTTGTGTCATCGATATTCATTCAGTGATCCGTACCAAAAGTCTCCGGCGCTATCTTTTGACACCTTTACACTGCTCATGTGCTCCCTCTCTTCCTAGTGCTCTTCCTCTCTGGGCCATCAGCCTTCTGTGGTATCCTTTGACTCCAGTGCTTTAATCCTGCAATCCCTCCTCCCTGTGCTCTCTCTATCAGTGCACTCCCAGCCTCCTGCCATTTCAATTCACAGATCCAGAACATTACATTTAGTGAATTCTCCAGACCATTCTAAAATGCTCTGTTCACAACAAACTTACACAAACTCTTGTACATGCAAATTCCTATCCAGAGAACTGTCAATCTGACAAACCTGCAGAACCATTCCTACAGTGATGTAACTGATCCGTATTATTCTTAAAAGTCCCTGTTCAAAACTCCCTTACTCCACACAGGCATTCAATTTTGTGAATCACAGGGTTTGCAATCGAAAAAAGCCTAGTACATGAGGCCTTTACACACCTTTTGTTAGTGGGACACGCTAGATGCACTGTGGAACAGACTACTTTACATCATTCCTTATGTAAGTCTGTCTTCTTTCTGTAACCACACAAAGGAAGGCATCTGAATGGTAGGAAGAAACAACATCAAAATAGAAAGAAGAGTAAAATAATTTAAGGCAGCATAATTGAGGAAACAAGGCAGTGAGTACTCTAGCTTCCCATTTAGGATGTCAACATAAACATTCTATGGTGTAACTTCTATTCAGCAAGAGAGCTGAGCACATGCTGCAGTGATTTACATCTTAACCTGCAAGTAATAGTTCAGAAAACTTTGCAGGCGCCTCTTAGTGTTTCACCCTTTCGTGGATCATAAAATGGCTATCAATGAGGTAATATAATGTATATTATACAAAGCTCATGACTAGGTGCGGCTCCTCCGCAATGGCGGAGGAGCGTCACCCCACTGGCAGAGCCAGGAGCTAAAAAGGAAAAACAATATTTGATTATCATTTTATTTTTGTGCAGCTGGCTCAGCCAGCATGTAGGGGAGGGGCGGGACCGAGGCATGGGAGGAAGTAGTAGGAGTGCTGTCTGCAGTCTCTAAGTGCTCATGTGTGTTTGGCCGGCTATCTAAGGCCGACCAAAACACACATGCACACTTAGGATTCTCCAGAGAAACTACACAGACTCCCTGGTCTGAGCAGGGCGTCTTTCTAGCCTGCTCAGACCAATCCTCCAAGCTGCCCTGCAGCACAGGGATTGGACAGGGAGCATGATGCAGCCCCAGTGCCTGCTGGGACATGAAGAGGAAGCACCCAGCGCAACGAAAGACACGGCCGTCAACTTAAGGTAAGTTTTTTTTTATTCTCCCCCCACTACCCCCTAACCCTCCCCCCCCCCCGCGCTCCCCATCCCCACCACCAACCCTCCCCCGGCCCAGTACCTTTTGGGTATGGGAGCCACCACTGCTCATGATACAATTCCGCATGTGGTGCAAGCTGTATAACACCATATCGTACATCTGGTTAGTCAGAGGAAATTCTGTTGAACCGGTTTGTTTAAGGCTACCGCTTTCAAATGTCACCAGCCACCACTGCTTGTGTTGCTATGCTAGTATTCCCAGTGGAATTTAGGATTACCACTGCAATCAAAAAGAGCCTGATCTTTGAATCCATTTTGATTTGATTAGATAGAGCAATTTAGGAAGAGCTTTTGAAGCAATATTCAGAAAAGATTAACAACCTCCCCCCCTCCTTACTGCCATCTATATATTTGAAGTCAAATGCACATTTTCTCTTCCTACTTGGGCATGATAAATAGACTGCAAAGCAATTGCTTTGTGCGTGCAAGGACAAGCTGCCTTTCCAGATGCACTTTTGTGGCTTGGCTCTTCTTACTTGCTGGAGTGAGGGGAAGAACCCTTTCAACTGCCTCCCAAGAGCATGAGAGACGAGGGGGGATGCTCTCCTGTGGTATGACATCCGACAGGCATGTTTGGAATCGCTAGCTAGGGACATGCTCGTGTGCACCCTTGGGGATGGCAAATTGTCAATGCAGTGCACCTTCGAGGGTGCCTTACCGTTTACCTTACGCAGGCGGGTAGAACAAGGCCAAGTGTATGTTTCACTGTGCTCTTTATCTAGATTTAGACTCTAGACATACCTAACATAAATGTGTAAAAAGCACAACCCTGTATGGTAGGGTAATGCGCCAAGTCGACACGGCTGCAGACAGTGCCTGCCCAGGTGCTCACCCGTTCTCAGGACCTTGGAATGTCCACCCAACCAGCGAATCAGTGTGAACATTTATCTACGCCCTTCGCCAACAATGATCCACACTAATTAGAGCGCTATAACAGTTAGAAACCGCATTATGGGAGGTGAGTGCACGAATCAAACAGACAAGATATATTATAATAGAAAGATAAAAATCAACTTACCTCAGCACTGCAGGAGATCTTCTACAATTGCGGCCCAACTCTATATACACCTCGTGAAGACCTGAGCAATGAATGCTGGGTTGGCAAAGTGAAACGAAAACACTTTGCATCTTAGCCAGTAAAAGCACTGCTCTCATGCTGTTCATAATTGTAAACAGCAAAAAAACAATGCAAGGATTTGCTGGGATAGGTGATCACATAGCTCCATCTGAGACCGATGGGCTTGTGTTGCTTGTCCAGCTCGCTGACAGATATGTTTAGGGGGAAAGAATAAACTGTGCATGTCGGGTTGGTCATAAGCAAAATACAGGGCCATTCTAAAATGTGCAATTCAGTCAAACAGTCCTAGTGCCAGCTGACAATAAAGCCAACCTACTACTGTCAGCAAGAGGCTGGCAGCTCCATGCAGTGGCATACATACAGTTTGTATGTGCATGCAAGTAATGTAATGGCTATGGCTGCAGCTGGGGGGGTCAATTCCCCTGTGCCGTTATATAGAAACCGCTGCTGATGCCAAGAGACATTGAAGCTGTGGTACACTTTAAACATTTAAATTCTAAATTGAAGAAACTGCACCGTTGGGATTGACTGCAGCAATTCCTCTTGGATGAAAGACCTGCTGTTGCTCTTTTTCATACCATAAAGTTTTAGTTTAAGGGGCAGGGCTCTGCCCAATGATGTTGTGTATGAGTCAATGAAGAGGATGGCACTGCTCTACAAACACTCCAAAACCTCCAAAGGATAATAAAATAAAGGGGCACAAGGAGATGAAAGACTTCTCTGCATCAATGAAAGGGCATAGCAAGGTGGCTGTAGATGAAGTGCATCCTGACCTGTCTACTATGCCTCAAGAGGAAATCCCTACTATATCACCTTTTACAGGAGGTGAAGACCATCATGTCTGTAATCAGTAAAAAGCATGGAAGAAAAGCTTTATGAGATGAGACAAAGGTGATCCAGACAGAGATGCACGCTGGATATGGAACAGACATTTGTAGAGTTTGGAGACTAAATTGAATTTGCAAGAAGATGCAATTATGTTCTGTGGTCGTATCATAAAATCAGTATGCTGGGTGGAATAATAGGTAGATTGCATGCAAAACTTATAAAGGGCTGTTAGCATCAGAGTATTGAGGTCTCACCATTATCCAGTGGTCCTTTGGGTGTGTGCGGTGTATAGATCAGTAAGAATCTTGACCAATGTACCAGATGATGGGGTGTGTGGTGCTGGGAGGGTCTTGGTTGACTGTGGTGACCCTAGCCACCGTAAAGAATCAGTACCCACTGCTGCTGTAAAAAATTAGCACCAAAGGGATTTTTGTGTTTTCTGTCCTCTGTCAAGTTAGATAGAAAAGAAGAGAACTGGAATCCGACACAAAAGAAATGGTGGCTGTTAAATGTGTGTCCTCCAAACTGCATGTGAGTCGCCAATGTAGTACGTTTTTGTTTTTTTTGGGAGGTTGAGAAATTGGAGTGGAATTATGGGGCTTCAGGGGCTTTCAGTACTGTCTTTATAATTGTAACTTTTGTGTGATATTGCTTCTTATTACGATATGTTTCTGATATGATTAGTCTTTGCTACTCTTATGTTTTTTTCTTCCTGTCCCATTTGTACCCCCTTGTACTCTATGACCTTGAACCATAGGGTATGAAGTGTACCATTTCAGATTTTCCATTTGGAAATAGATTTTTTTACGATTTTGACAATTGCATTGCTTGACAATGAAAAGTATGCCTCTCTTTGTGTAGTTGTTCCCTCATTTCTTTTGTACTAACAGAAATCAAATAGCCCATTGTGTGGTACAGGAACAATTCCTCTGTCCCGTAAAAAGCAAGGTAGCCGAGGTACTGACTATGGTATGTAAATGAAGGAAGAGATATATATGAGGCTATGGTTTGCACTCAAAAGCTTCAAAAGATTTGCGGTCTATGTAGAAACGCTACTGATGCCCCAAACTAAACAAGGATGGTTACAAAGAAAACAGTGTGGCTACATGCTGGTTGGCCGAGATTTCAGATAATGGTGAACAGTGATACTCGGAAGGGAATGCCGGAATGGGATGATTGATGTCATGGGTTTGAGATGGCTAAATAGTGTTGTCTTGATGCAGAAACTAAATAATTTGTGATTGTGGCTTATTAAAATGTCAGTCAAATCACTTTTATTCGATTTTTTAAAAATCACAAAAAGACACAGGGTACAGATCATCATTAAAATGTCTATAAAGCTAGTTATAATAAATAAAGAATGCAGCAATACACGCTTGGTTAGAGAAATGTAATAGCATAAATCTACTGAAATCCAGTAGTGACATAATTTGATTTATACATTTAATCTCTGCTGCATGGCTGGGACAATTGTTGAGAGGATCCTCTATTAGAAATAAGACTTATGTAGGGATTGTTTTGCTTTCTGTAGAGCTCTGTGTTACCACCCTTCATCGACTCAGGTCCTTCGATAACCAAGCCATGATATTGAATAAAGCAAGTCCCTGGTAATTTATATGGCAATGAGTCCTCCAGTCAACACTGTGCATGTGGAGAAAATACAGTGCCTTGATTTTGGAAGAATGTCTACTACAATCCCTGTATTAATATGTGTAATGTCATTCGTAGAGCAGAGACCTATCTAGAAAGCAGGGGGCATAACGCTTGAGGTACAATTCCAAACACTTACAATGAAACAGAATATCTGGGAGGAGGTAGGTCCTCGCCTGCCGCTTGCTGCTCATCACACGCCTTATGTTACAACATGAGACTCGACTTTTGCATTTTACTGCCTTCGGAAGCCCACCTCCCACTGTACAGTGTGTGTAGGTATCCCTATCACTTTGCATACCTGTATAATGCTTTGCCACAGTTTCCTACATATGCTTTACCTTTGTATTTTCCTTCATACAGTAGTGAGTATGTTATACTCACTACATAGTCCTAATCTATAAACCAGGCCTAACATTGGTTCTGATCAAGGACCCATTCTGCACTATTTCTTTAAGATTAAAAATAGGGACTTCTAAGTGAGAATTTGCAAGCTTGCACATTACAAAGGCTCTACATTTCAGCGGATATCCGTTTTATTTCTTTTTAATGACTATAACATTGAGTATCTTTCGGCAGTCCAGTCTTAATCTTGTAAACTACAGAAAAGTGCATTGAGGAGGCCCTTCAATCACAGGAAAGGCATGCAAAGCAGCCAGATGTCTCCTTGATTTGAAGCGTACAGTGTGGGAGCTGTTGCTTCCTGTTGGTAAAAACAAACAGGGCGCGAGAGAAGCCTTGAAACTGTTGCTTACATGCCCGAGTAGTTTCAGCAAAAATCTACAGATTTAGACACAAAATAACAAAGTTGTTCAACTAAAACAAGAGGCCCAGTAATTCAGGCGGACAGTGGCAACAGAACTGGGAGTTGGGGGAGCATTTGCATGCAATGTGACACTAGCTCTCCACTTTGGTTGTTACTATAGTAGCAGCAGCAACAACAGAACAGGTTTTGAATACAAACTAGATGTTTGGACTGGAATTTTACCAGAGTTAAGAAAAAAATGTCCACACTGTCCAAGGCTGTCCAGTGAGGGCGATAAGTGAGCCGGGGCAGTTAGTATAAGTTTAGTAATTCGTGGGGAAATAAAGAACCTAATAGAATCAGTATCAAAATAAAACACGGCGTCCTACACAACACAGAAATCGCAAATACAGACAAAAATAAAATAAAAAATGGCAGAGTAAAAAAAAAGCACACACACATAAAGAGAGCATAGAGATGGATTGCAAATGTGTAGAACGACTAAAGATCAAAGCCCCAAAACAAAGTTCAGTCACAGATGTTATGTGCACCAACAAAACAGCCATCGGAATACATTACGTAACACTATGTCCACAGACTTCAAACCATACATTGGTGCCTGTGCACAAATATGACCTAATCTGGCATGTAACCAACCTAATGAGATAAACATGTATCCTATTCACACACACGCTCATGACATCTTGAACAAATACACAGAAGAATAAAAAGGCACATTAGTTTTAATATGTACCAGCCATATGGGATAGTACCGAAGGACATATTACTAAATATAGAGTACAACAGATTTATTGTGATCTAAAGACAACCTGCAAAGATAAAATGCATGTAATAAACTTAGAAAAAGGTGCTTCAGTGCCAACCAAACCTACATGCCAATAACCACACCAATATCAAATCCGCCTGGTGTCACCTAACCAATCAAGTCTAATATTACTACAGAAGGGCAACACAGTACGTTGTGGATGAACAAATGGCATAGGAATGGACGCAGACTAGCGTAGGAACGTGGATCATTGTTTGCTGTGCACAAGTGTCCAACTCAAAGGATAAGGCCACCACCTGCTATATGTCACACAAATGAAATAAAATAAACTTGTGCTCAATTCCTGGTAATGTGACACAAAGCACTCAGGTGTAAATCAAAGGCAATGTGTAAGTTATTTAATCAGAGCATACACAGTCGAAAAAGTCAGACAATGTGCAACAACTCGACACAACCAATTTTAAAGTAATGAGAAAACGTGTATGAGTAAAATAGGACTAAAATGACAAAAATCTAATAAGGGGAACTGGATAAATGAATTTTCAAAGTTTTAAGTGAAAATAGTCCAAGACCAGTAGACTGGACCTAGTCCCGATTTAAGGCCAATTGTGATGGAGCACTAGTTGAATACACCAGGTAGATTGGTTCCAGTGAAAGGTTGGAAGGCAAAAAGTTTGAAAAAGTTCAAAAACTTCAACGCAAAACTGGACTTTGTCACTCTTTTGAAGAAAAACATTGACATTTCTTCTAAGCTCCTTCACAGGAAATGGCCTTGTTACTTTTTGAGAAGAAAAATCTACCCGGAGCAGACTGCAGGCAAAGTTGTAGCCTGTGCCGGGGAGTTTGCAAACTTTCTTCTAGTATCAAAACAACCACAGGGGGACATTTATAAGGTCCCCAGTACCTCAGGAGAGGGCCTTTAAAGACTCTCAGGGCGTGAGGCAGAGGTGAATAGCAACTTCCAGTCCATGTCCTGTTACCACTGGTCAGCACAGCAGTTTCAGAAAAACGCCTCTTGTAGATTATTGTGTCCCTGTAGCCACATAAGAGGTCCGACAACTGACCTTAGTAATCTACTTCTTCTTCTTGAGTACAAGAGGAGCAGGTCCAGTCCTTCGGGGCTCCTCTCAAGTTGCAGACAGCAGGTCCAGTCCTCTTCTGATCCTCTGCAGGTCCATGAAGTGTTCTGAGGAGGGCTCCAGGGGCTGCACATGTATGCCTAGCACCAGCTAGTGAGTGAGGGTGACTCCTTGGCACTCCCTGAATTATGGGCTATACGTTACCCAGAGCAATTCTATCCACTTTTTTTGCCAGTCCCTATTTACCTTAGTGCAACCAATACCACAGTGCCCCCTATTTCTAAAATACAAGATGAGGAAAGGCATCTCCCCTTCTGCAGAACATGTGTGCCTATTTTCAGGTGTGGCAATGATAATGAGCAGCCCATTTCTCTGTGGTCCCTCAAAACCAGTTCTGGGGTTAGCTTTCCTCCCACTGGGTGTGGTGCCAGCCTGACTATGGGGACAAAGTCTGGGACTTTCCGAGTGTCACCTACACTGTGCTTGTGACAGGCCAGGCCCCTTTGAAGTTCATTAAGTTCCTAGGCCCGGTAAAAGTAATTTTCTAAAAAGTACTTTTCTAATATATGCAATAAATGTCCAACTTAACCATTTGATTGGAGTTTTATTAAATATAAAAATACATTTTTGAATTGAGTCTGTAGCTATTATAGGTCAAATGTAATAAATCAAGTCATGATTTATTGTGTCCATTAATAAAAAGTGGTACACTGCAAAAATACCAAAACAGTCAACTCTGTACATCAACTACTTAAAAACCTGGATGCCCTGTGCACAGATGCAGTGTAGTTCACAGGTGATCCTAATACAATACAATGCAGAAATGCAGTCAGTTCTTTGGCTCCTCCACTAAGATAAAAATATACATAACTATATTCCATAAAAGCTTCTCCTAAAGCATAAACTGGCAATTAAAACCTATACAATTGTTGAAGGACTGGTATTCTATGGTCCGGAGGTGTATGCAACCTTCTCTCCCAGTTTAATGGCGTTAAAATGAGGTCCTAAGGTGCATGCAACCTTGCAGTTTAACAGCGGAAAGAATTAGGTCAACAAACTTGCCGAAACAAGCCAAGTTATATGAGAATATTAGTCAGCAACCAAAAGTTTCAAGCATCCTTGCAGGTAGATACTCCAAACTTTAGAAACATTGGCTTCCGTAAAGTGCATCATGCATGGAGGAAATCTTGGCAGCAGCAGAATAAATGAAGCACAGACTCACTCTTGTAGTGGCAAAACCTGCAAGGACAAATCCTGTGTTCCTGTGCCCAGCCGGAGTAAAATTTGGTGATCGGCAATACCATCAATGTTGCACCAAGAATGTTATTTCGAGTCCCTAGTCCCCCTTCTAACTGCGGATTTCAGGTATGGTTGTGTTGCTGTTCCATCACGTGCAATCGTTGTTGTATAGCTGCATGATTGAACTGTGTTGAGGTCAGCCTTCCAGGTAAGAGACTGGGTCGGTTTTCTTCAGGGTGGATTTAATGGCTGAGTACGAGACTGATGCAGCATTTAGAGTGGCCATATTCATATTTAGGTCTTGGCCTCCTGTTTTAAGTACTGAGACCATGCAGGGTCCAACCTGGAAAAAAAAGTCCTGCAACACTTTTTTCAAGGTGTTGGGTTTAGCTTGCTGTACTTAATAAAATTATTAAAGAAAGGACGCTTTGTATTCTGTGTCTTGTTTAGTTAAGTCGAACTCCAGGCAGAGCAGTGAACGACAGGTGTGTTTTGGGAGATCGAATATCCTTCTGTGCTGCATTGTAATCTGTCTAGAAGAGAAGCAAGTTTCCCCGGGAAAGCTTGATGTCCATACAAGAGTGTTGGCAATAGCTTGGCCCTTTTGACTGTGATTATGGCTAACCCTGGACTGAGTTCACAGAGTTGCACTACGCGGAGCTATGCAAAGTGCAAAAAAATCTCAGCCGCACTACGCAGAGCTCCGCGAAACGGCGGAGTACAGTAGAAAAATGCTGTTCGCTGTGATTGCACAGGGTCAGATGCTTGTCAGCACTGTGTAGGGTGACCAGAATTTTAAAGCCTAAAAATTCTGGGACATTTCCTAAAAATAGAAGAAAGACTACTATTTTCCTTCACCCCAGCACACAGAATAACAGTGCTACTTAGCAGAGAATTACTGAAGAGGCAGTAAAAACATCCATAAAATGCCATATTTAAAGCCAGTAGCATGCCTGTTCATTAAATTGCTTTCTTATAACAGTTGCTAAATATCCCTGATTTGCAAAACATGAAAAGATACCTCCCACCGCTCTTACCCGACCCTCTCTAAAAACCAGGACATGGGCTTAATTTAATGAAATCTGCTGGGACAGCTGCCAAAAAACGGGGACTGTCCGGGAAAATCCGGGGCGCCTGGTCACCCTAGCACTGTGCAATCAAGTAGATTTTTACTCCTGCAGCAGCTTTTTAAATCCCAACGGGCAGTTTCTCCACGCGAGCGGTCACGAGCATAAGCGACCACTCACAATAAGAAACCTGTTCCCCCCCTCACCTCCCCCCCGCGTTGAGAAATCTCACTGGGAGGTTTATTTTCCATGCTTGCGCTCACCAACTTGATGTTGGTGATCTCGAACGAGGAAAAATCTCGCCGGGAGGTGGATTTTCCCAAAAACTCAGCTCCACTGCACAAAGCGGAGTTTTTCTGAACTTAGTGCAGGAAACTCCACAAACTTTGCGAGCAGAGCAGAGTTCACCGCCCAGGGTTCATTATGGGTATTTTATCCGCAAGCTTGCCTTGCAAGAAAAGTTATATATTAAAGTGTATAATCTAGACTTTTCTTATGTGCCAGTTACTGTCTGTCCAGGGACAATGTCACTTTGGGCCTAATCACTGGGGAAACATGGCATTTTTAATGTCACACATGTTCCACTCAAGTATTATGCAGCCTACCTTGTGGGCAGCAAGGTGAGCTGAGAGGTGACTATTTCAAATCAGGTTTTCCTACCTATCAAAAATGTTGATTTTTACTGTTTGTGCATCAATGTTCAAGCTGCTGCTGGCAGGCTTCACATGGTAAGGCCTGAAGCTATGTTTTCATTGCCACTGTAGTGATTGGCACAATATGTCCACAGGTGCCATTTAACTTTCCTTGCCATGGGTGTATCTATTCTCATATACGATGCTCTTATTGGAAAGTTGCATATATCAATTATGGGATGTCCATATTTAAATGAGGAGCACAGGCACTCTACTCCTGTTTTGCACAGGTAACAGTGTACACCTGAACATATACAATATTCAATTCTACAGTCACAGAAGCATTGCACTTTGCTGTATTTCTCTCCCCCAGTACACCATGGTGTGAAGTGTTGATTTTACCATGTTCTCAAGTCAAACACAACTATGCAATAGGTACATGTCTTTTAAAAATCTTACTATGCCCTTTCAATTGCCACTGAATTAATTCATCTCATTAAAGGATGCATTTTATAAATGGAGTTTCTGGTTGGCTAGGGTATGCACCTAAGCCAGGCAGAAACCACCACTCTATTCAGGGTAAGGGAGTTACACACCCAAGATAACCCCTGCTCATCCCCTTGGTAGCTAGGCACGAACGGTCAGGCTTATCTAGAAGGCAATCTGTAAAGCGTTTGCGCAACACAAATACACACCAGTGACACATCAGGCACATAACAAAAATAGATTCCACACAAGAATATATAAAAATATCCCTGTGTTATATATAAGAAAATTAGACCACAATCACATAAATAAATAATCACTTTGCTAACTAGGCATTTGTCATAATATTACTTGTAGTGCACTAAAGTCAATACTCCTAACTTTTACGTCATATATCACTTTGTGGTATGCACAGCACATTAGACCACAAATCACATTAACCACTTTGCCATTAGGCAATTGCCATAACAGTACATATCATAAATTATGTTGCCAGCTAGGCAGGTGTCATGACATTACATTTGGTGCAATAAAGCAAATGCTTATCAGTTGCACAAATTATGAATCCTTGGGGAAAAATGCCATTACTGCGCATAGTGCACATTTCCTTAAATTGGTACTTGTTATTCTGCCTTCACAGTGATTAAAACAACACATAACACTCCACCAGGACACGAGATGCAACCATATCCCCCATAAAACATCAAATGGGACGGGGAGACTCAATTGTAAATCAGGCCCGGAACATAGGCTGTAGGAACACCTGTCAGCCTACTATCAGCCTTGGTGGTAATTCCTCCCTGCAAGCTCCTCGAGGTGGCCGGTTCATAAATGGGAGCCCTGTAACAGGCTCATCCCACTATGGCCAAAAGGAAGAGTAAGAGCCCCTCAACAGTGAGCGACAGTTGCCCACAGGCCTGTGGTGCAGCTGCCGAAAGCAATTTGGCAAAAAGGCTGGGGGCACAGTGCCCCAAGGTTAGTACCAGAAAGTAGAGACAGCTGCCCGCAATTGCCTGGAAGGGCAGTTGCTGCAGGCGAACACTGATTCAAGCGGTGAGGAGACTTCACCGGGTCCCCGGAACCCTCGCAGCGTCCTGCGATAATGAAGACTCACCCGCACTCTGGGCGAGTTGGGAATTCTCTGGCCGTTAGTGGCTGGCTGCTGACCGCACCACATCCACCTGGCTTTCCTTGGTTGTTGCTTGGACGCTCGCCCAGCTGGTAAGTGGCCCTGCTCCATTCCCTGTGTTTTCTTCTGGTTGTTAGAGGGCAGACGGCTCCGCCGAGAAGGTGGTCTCTGCCCTGCGGCTGAGGCTACTGTGGCGGCTCCTGCCATGGTTGCTTAGCAACCAGGACTCTAGACGTTGGAGCCCTGCAACTCCTCAGACTGTTCAGCAGACAGGGAAAAAACAGAATGCTCCTTGCACGCGTTTCCATTTTTATGGCCAGAATCAACGAAGGGGGGAGTGCCTTTAGGACAACGCATAGCGCTCCCCAGGCACTTGCCAAAACTACATGCTGTGCCCCACCACAAAAGCATTCAAAACCCACTTGGCTTTCAAAATAAAAGGGAAGAACACAGCGCTCACCCTTCAATGTTGGGCTGAGAACAAAAAAGCTCACACACGCTTTTAGAGGAAGAAAACCATAAATCGCACTTCCAGGCTTTCTTCGTACTAAAAAAGTGAAGACCAGATCAGTCCTTCCCTGCTCCAGGCAGGAGCAGCCTCTGCAGGCCCTCCTAGCCCCCACACACATAGAGCAGTACTCCTCACACAGCCTTTCCAGCTATCCTCCCAGGCAGATCCTTTTTAGATACAGCACAGATCTTTCCTGAAGTCTTTTGTATCCCTGAGACTTCCAACAGGAGGCCAGCACACACAAGCCCTTGGAGATTTCCTTTCCAAGCAGGATACCACAGAAAGACACAATGAGTCAGTCATTTTCCTCTGCCACAGACAGAAGCAGCAACTACAGGCCAGCCCACCCCTCAGACAGAAAAGGCAGCGCTCCTCACACAGTCCTTCTGCTTTTCTTCTTGGCAGGGTCCTCTTATTCCGTGAAGTAATCTAAAATCCTGGGGTTTTAGGTGCAATACTTATAACCCATTTTGTTTATTGTTCTCTTTCCTGTATGGGTCTCTGAACCCAGTTTAAATCAGTCCTGCCCTCCCTGGTGCAGTATGACTGCAAGGAACAAAGACAGCATTGTGAAAAAGGAAACACAGCCTATTCAGTTGAAAGCAAAACTCCACCCACCACTCTAAATGCAGACCAGGTATATTCAGCTGTTCTGGGCCTCTGTGCACAGTTCTGTGTATGAGCAGGATCCTTGCAACAGGATGTAGTTATTGTGAATGCTAAATTGCCTCGTGAATGCCCTTCCTTTCTGAGTCTTACCCAGCTTGTTCACTTATACAAGCTTCCCCTTTGGATCCCTTTTTCTCCTCTGACTCCCTGTATGGTCCTGGGAAGCGCTGTACTCCTCTTTCTGTGTACGTTTTCTACCCAGTTCCCAGTCCTTGCCCAAGTCCTTGACTGTGTTCCCCACATAGTCCCAGACAGTCCCTGACAGTACAGGATTGCATTGAAGCATCAAGACTGTAGCATTGTTGGGAGTAGCAGTAAGAAACCGACACATCACCTGCCCACAAAGTACAAAACAGACCCATCGCCCCCTCTCTGGTAAGGAACCAACGCATCATCTCCCCCAGAGCAAGGAACAAGGCATCACCTTTCCTGAGTATAAGGAACTGACGCATCACCATCGCCGCGACCCTTTTTTGCATGCATTTTTCGATGCATCCAAGGTACTGTGTGAGAAAGTGTTGCATCCCACATTTTCTTGGAACATAACTGTTTGTACCTTTTAAGGACCATATTTTTAGGACAGTATTGTGGATTTTTGTTCTTTGGTCTATGGTTTTACTAAAGATGATCTATTTTTCTAAACTGGTGTGGTGTCCATCTATAGTGTTTTCACTGGTGCGCTGACAGAATATTGCGTTTAAAATGTCAACAAACACAAATATCGAGTTTTAACTTTCATGATACAGAAATATTGACATGAAGAATATCGTTGTAAAGAATATCGACTTGCAGGTAAGAAATATTGTTTTTGTAAATATCGAAGTTGTTAATATCGTTTGCAAAAATATAGTTGATTAAAATATCGATTTTTTAATTAGTGTTATGTATTTTAGTATGTATTTTAAAAGTATGTGATCTATTTTTTATATCAGAATTTGTTTTGTTTTTTAATATATGTGTTAATATTTTAGTAGTTATTAATGTTATTTGAATTAAATGTTGTGCTTTTAAGTTCAGTAGAGGGTTGTGGGTTTATAGGGGAATACGGTGGGAAGTAATGTAATTATAATAAGTTAATGATTATTTTGTATGTATTAGTATTCATTTAATTTAGATTTTATAGTGTTAATTGTGGGAATTAATTTATTATTAATGATTTATTAATTGGTTGTTAATTCTTTTTAATTAATTAAGTGTCAATTTTTTAGGAGCAGGTTGTGGGTTTATAGGGTAATAGGGTGGGAAGTAATTTAATTATAAATTAATTATACATTTTATGTATTAGAATTTATTTAAATAGATTGTATAGTGTTAATTGTGGGAATTAATTTATTTTTAATTATAATAATTGGCTGATAATTATTAATTATTATTAATTGGCAATTATGTTAATTGTGTCATTTATTTAGAAGCGGGTTGTGGGTTTAAAGGGGAATAGGGTGGGAAGTATTTTAATTATGATGAATGTATAATTATTTTGTACTTATTATTATTTATTTAATTTATATTTTAAAGTGTTAATTGTGGGAGTTATTTTATTATAACATATTCAGTAATTGATTGTTAATTATTATTAATTAATTTGTAATTCATTATGTTACTTGTGTCATTTATTTAGGAGTTGGTGGTGAGGTTTGTGGGAGAAAAGGGTGGGAAGTAATTTATTTATAATTAATTAATAAATGTTTGTTAATTAATTCTAATTAATTAATTAAATTTTAAATATGGCGATTGTGTAATTAATTTGTGATGTAAGTTGTGTGGTTTATAGTGGTAAAGGGTGGGAAGTAAATTCTTTTAAATTAATTAATAAGTTGTTAATTAATATTAATGTATTGATGTTAAATTAGTTATGGAAATTGTGTAATGTTGTTTAGGTGTGGGTTGTGGTGTTTATTGGGGTAGAGGGTGGAAAGTAATTTATGTTTAATTAATTAATATTTTGTTGATTATTAATAATAATTGATCAATTTATAAATATTTATGGTAAGTGTTTATTGTTATTTTGTGTGTCTATTTTGGTTTTATAGGGGTAACGTTTGGGGAGCAAATTCATTTTTATTTGTTTTTTTTAAAAAAATTACATTTGTTTAATTGAGAATTCATTATGTTAATTATGGAGGGACTTTTTTTATTTAAATGTGGGTTGTGAATTGTGTGGTGTTATAGGGTAGGAATTAAAAAATATTACATTTATGTAATAAATAATGTTTTTGTTTATACTAAAATTCAGTGCCGGCTCGTGTAGGGTGTTCCACCGGGCGATGACTTGGGGCGAGGGAGGGGCAGGGTGGGGGGCTGTAAAATACGTTAACGGACAATTACAGGTAAGTAACGTAAAAAATAAATAAAACAAATTTTCTTGCGTGCGCTGCATCGCATTTGCCGTTGCAGTGCGCGCAACGAAATTCGTTTTATTTATTTTTTACGTTACTTACCTGTAATCGTCCGTTCCTGTATTTTACACCCCCACCCTACCTCTCCTCCGCCCCATGTCACCGCTCGGTGGAACGCCCTACACGAACCGGCACTGCTAAAATTCTATTAAAAAATAGAATTTTCCTTTTAAATACATTTTGAAGTTTTAAAATAATCTTTCTAGGTATTTGTTAGATTTTTTTAACACTATAATCTGTTTATGTCTTTTGTAATATTTAAAACATTTATATATGTTTTATGTTTTTGTTTTATAAAAATCTTTTGTGTTGTTGTTAATTTGTTTGTTTTTAATTTTGAAATTACTCCAGTGGAAATATTAATTTTTACCTCTCCACTATCTAACACTTTCCCTACTGTTGAACAGACTGGAGTGGGAATAGTTATTTTTAACCCTCTGCTATACAACCCTTTACCTACTGTTGAACTCACTGGAATGTGAATAGAAATGTTTACCCCACCGCTATACATCGCTTTCCCTATTGTTGCACCCACTGGAGTGGGAATAGTAAATTTTACCCTCCGCTATCCAACATGTTCCCTACTGTTGCACTGACTGGAGTGGGAATAGTAATTATTACCCCTCCGCTAACAAAGCTTTTCCCTACTGTTGCACTCATTGAAGTGGGAATAGTACGCTTTACCCTTCTGCTATCCAACACTTTCCCTACTGTTGCACTCACTGGAGTCGGGATAGATATTTTTGACATTGATATTTTTGCATCAATATTTGTTTGTGGGGATATTTTGGCCATCAATATTCTATCAGTGAACCGTTTTCACTGTATTACTGTATTGTATCTCTGCACAAATGCTATACAAACTGCCTCTGAGATAAGCCTGTCTGCACGTTCCCAGCTACCAAGGGGGTGAGCAGGGGGTCTTTTAGAAGTGTATCCACATTACCATGACTAGGAAGAAGGGTCCCTACTAGGCAATGGTGCAAACAATTGCCAACTAGAAACTCCCATTTCTAACAGAAAGCATATACACTTTAGCACTGGTCAGCAGTGGTAAAGTGCCCAGAATCCTATAGCCAACGAAAACAGGGTCAGAAAAATAGGAGGCAAAGGGCAAAATGTTTGGGGCTAAACCTGCCAATAGGGCCAGGTCTAACAGTGCATTACATGTCACACAGTGTACCGTAGATATGCAAGTAATACCAGTGTACTCACACGATGCCATTGCTCTAATAATTTCACTGTCTCTTACTTAGGCTGTAAATATGCATTATGTCCTCATTAGTGTCCTATTGACGTCCTTCATCCTACGACAGAGCACTCGTTCTTCAATGCAATAAGCTTCCAGCACAAGTGTTTTTTAACGAAAAAAACGCACGTTTGACATCTTTGATGCTAAAAAAAGAATTTAATTGGTAATGGTTTATGATCCATAGTCTTATTTTGTTTGGGGTGAAAGAGAGATGGTTAAGACTTCCTCACCAGTTTTCTAAGCAAGTAAAACTCTTTATCACTTCTTGGACTTAAATGTCCCCACCTCCCTTTCCGTAAACATAACCTTTAGAGGTCTTCTGGACACACCTTGTCATGAGATTTATGCATTTGTTGCAACAGTACAGCACTTTCTTAGTTTTCACAGCCAGCAGTGCTGGGGCCATATAACATGCTCTCCATCATAATTTCATTTCTGGAGCAGGTGTTAAAACAAATGGCACCGGAGCTCTTTGCACAGGTTCTATTTGCATCCACCGGAAGTGGAACTCACTTTGATAGCACCCCTCTTCCCCCTTTCTGGAAATGTAATACTGGTGTGTTACGTCAAATACATACTGGTAGTAAATGTCACTCGTTTCAATGGAAGTATTTTAGATGAAGACGTACGGTACATTTTAACAGGTTGCTACCATACACCGAATGACTTAAATCTCACAGGAGATGCTTAGTCGATGGTCCACTGCCATATAAATGTTTTCCTATGAATAAGGGTAAAATTAGACAAGGCACAGAAAAGTTCTCTTCATTTCCACCCTTGGTCACACAGTAAGGAACAATGAAGCATGTATCATGTTGGGAATGAAAGGAAGAAAAGCTGCCAACAACTCTGTACGGCATTATAACAAATTCGGGGTACACTTTGCTGAAATTAGCACAGAAATTCAAGAATTTCGAGGTCTACATTTTTTTTATGGATTTGTCCAAATCCGAGGTTGAGCTTGAGGCTGAACGACCAGGGCCGTATCATGCACGATGCACAGTATGGTGCTGTGCGGCTGTTGTGCATACAATCAGGTTGTCTACATGTGCATGTGATCTGCTCAGTGTCTGCGAACTACTGCATGAGTTGCAAGCAGCAAGTCCCTCGTGTGCTGCTCCTCTTCACCACCAACCACATGGCGGGTGCTCTATGTGGCTCTCTCCTCCTCCACATCACCCATTACTTCCTTCCAATGCCTTCTCATTTTATATTTTCCATTTGTATTACTCCTCCCCCCTTCTCCGTGGCTCTCCTTCCCCATCTACACTACTGCTATGTTCAGTTCTTTTTGCCAGCCCCCGCACACCTACTGCTCTTTTGCCCGCCCCCCCCCCTCAACCCCTCCCATCTGGTCTATAAACAATGTTCTTTTTTTATGTTCATTTTTTCCATGGCCAGGAATCTACCATTTGCTGCCAGGCCACTCCTTTTGTGAAACGCTCTTTTATGAACATTTCAATTATTTTTTCTGTTTACAACTTTAAACGAGTAGAGGTGGCATCTGCTAGAACAGAATGGTAAATAACAAAAATGTCGGTTGCATCATGTCTTATGCACATGCATGTGTGGTAACACGTGTGCTCATACATCATAACTCTAGGCTGCCATAGCGTCATGATGGGTAAGCTGCAGGCCCAAATGTAGTCTGCGCTGTAGCTGCTTAAGTGGGGTTCACTGCATCATTTCCCTTGATAAAAATTGCAACCTGTGACTGCATACCCTCTTGCAAGGGAGCCCTTCAGAGAGTACAGATTGTGCTTGTAGGGATACTGGCTCTTCTGCTCCTGCTGAAGTCAGTATCTCTACCCCCACCCCTCTTTAATTGGATGTAGTTGGGACTGCATCCATCTGTGGGGTGAGGGGGGGTCACTGATATCCCCTCGACCCACAGTTCCCAGGCATAAAGGGCACCATCTATGGATGCATTAATCACTTTGTAGCTAGTGCAAACTTAGGGGCCCATTAGGATGGCAGGCGGATTGCCCCCGCCAGGCTGGCGTTAGCCACCGCCGGCCTGGCGGGGGCAATCCGCCCGCCATCCTCACCTAAATGCCCCCCCACCATAATAGTATGTCGGGGGGGGGACCCCGGCAGACGGAAAGACCGTCCGCCGCTTTTCCGCCCCGGTCCCCTTGCGACCGGGGCAGAAAAGGTCTAACATGGTAGCTGTGTCTATTAGACATCGCCAGCCTTATTAGGATGGGCAGAACAGATGCCTTTGGAAAGGCATGCGGTCTTCACTTCACCGCACGGTGCCTGCCGCTTTGTTAATGCAAATGCATTTGTGCATGGTTAGCATTGTGGCGGGCGGTGCTGGGAGCACTGCCCGCCACAATGCTAACAATGCAGGATGCGCCATCTCGCAATTTGTTGTCCCTGAGTTCCCTTGGGTAAAGTACCTGTCAGCTTTCTCTTTTGAAAACGTTAATGTAGATTTATGTCTTATCTGAACCGTGAGATTAATATCAAAAAGTAAAGGTATAAGAATAATTATTGAAAAGCTTTCTTCTGAACAAGACGATATTAAGAATGTAATTTGTAACCTAACAGATGTCAAAAAGTAGATGGAGTGAAATTGATTGTACTGAATTTTGAACCCTGCTAAGAGCTATAGAATACCTGAAGAAACTTTTATAAAACAAATCGTATTTTTCTAACCTGGTGTAGAGTCATTCTTTTTTGGGTGGATAGACGCTGAGTTACTGTTCATGCTGTGATGCAAGCTGTACACAATTTGCTTCTGAGTTTAGCCTTACCTACTCTGCGCCAGGCTACCCCATGTGGACTGGTAACCCCAGGTCCAACATAATTGGTGATCAGTGGTGGGATTAGAGCTTGTGCTTGCATCCACCCAATAGTAACGCAGTGTGTACCACAGGCGTACACCTGGAGTTTTCTCCTAGCGGATTCCCTAATTAATAATTTTTGCTTTTCCAAATTTACTCCTGGTGGTGGGTGGAGGTAACTCTCACTTTACCCCCTTTCTTAACTTCTTCCAAGTGGCTGTCCCTGACCCTAAGTGGCAAAATGGAATTTGATCTGGAAGAATTGGAGACCTATACTGCGGCCCAACTCAGAGACTTTTGCCAGAGAGAGGGGGTGTACTTCAAGCGAGGTGCGAAAAAGAGTGATCTTCAAACTAGCTTGAGGGCATGGGGGGAAGCGCACTGAGAGGGGAAGATGGAGGAGGAAGAGGGGGACCGGGACACTGTCATCGAGGTTGATGGTCTGTACCCACCGGAGGGGGGGAACTTACTAACAGGTCCTTGGACACTCTCAAGGGAGGGCAGCAGTGTTTCCGTGAGGAGTTTAACTGAAGCTGAACTAGCGGACAGGAGGGAGGAGAGGCAGTTAAAATGGGAGTTGGCAAAGTTAGAGAAGGAGAGGGAGGAGAAGAGGCTGGCTCACGAACTGAGTATCAGAGAGTTAGACCTTAAGGCCCTGCAAATAGGGACTCCCAGTACTCCTAATGGTGGCAGCGAATCCAAAGACACCAGCAGAGAACCTAGACCCTACCTACCCAAGGACGTAGTCTCCAGCTACAGCGCAGGGGATGACATTGCGGAATGGCTGGCTGCCTATGAGGTCTCCTTAAGAGCCCATGGGATATTGGAAAAACACTGGGGGGTGGTTTGTACAAATACATGCCTCCTGCGGGAAGGGATACCCTTTTGGCCCTAGAGTATGGAGAGCAGACCCACTACCCCACCATGAAAGTGGCGCTGATAAAAAAGTTTGGGCTGACTCCGGAAAAATACCGACAGAAGTTTAGGAGTAGTCACAAACTAGGCACACAGAATTGGGCGGATTTCCTAGACTACGCAAAGAAGGCCCTAGAGGGTTGGGTGCAAGGCAGTGAGGTGGGGGACTACGAGGGGTTGTATGACCTTATCCTCAAGGAGCACCTACTCAAGAAATGTTTTCCCGAGCTGCAACAACACCTGGTGGACAGAAAGCTGACCAGCCCCCGGAAGCTTGCTGAGGAGGCGGACAACTGGGCTAGTACCCAGGTGTCCTCAAAGGGGACTGGAGGGGATTCCCAAAAGACTGGACAGGGCACCCCCCAGAAGAAAGAAGAGGGAGATAAACAGAGGGAGTTTTCAAGAGGCCCCCAAAACAAATTCCAGGGAAAAGGAACAGGATACAGTCCCAAGGCTAACCCGCCCAGAAACCCTCATCCTGGCCAAAGTCAGCAGCCAAGGGTTGTCCACTGCTATGAGTGTGGTGGAGTTGGGCACTATAAGGGAGATGTTAAGTGCCCAAAGAGACCACCCCCTCCCACTGGAGGAAAAGCCCCGGGAGTAGCTAGTGTAGTGCTCTGGGAGGAGTTGCCCTTAGATAAGGGGGGGAGTGGGCGGGTGTCACCTTAGTGTCCCTGGGAGATCGGGAGATGGTTCCTAAGATCCAGGTGCCCCCAAATACTACCAAGTATGGGCAGTGGGTCACCATCAATGGCCAAAGAGGGGAAGCTCTGAGAGACACAGGAGCCAGTATGACTATGGTAAGGAGTCATCTGGTGTCTCCAGGGCAGGTGATTCCACATGTACTCCACCCCGCCACGATGGCTGATGGCAGTATGGGCCACTACCCAGTGGCCAAGGTTCCCTTTGAGTGGGAAGGGGTTGCAGGTCTACTTCGAGTTGCCGTAAGCCCTGCCGTGCCAGTTGATTGTCTGTTGGGGAATGATATGGAACACAATGCTTGGAAGGAGGTGAAATACCGGACTCATTCTGAGATGCTGGGTACACCTGACTGGGCCTGTGCTAGCACACGGTCCGCGACTACCCGGAGGGGGAGTTCGCTTGGGCTGGAGCCTGGAACAAAGGCACAGCCAGCAGCCAGAAAGGGAAAGATTCTGGGACAGGAGAAGCCTGCCTCGGCATCCACGCCCCGTGAGACGGATAGGCCACCTGCGGTGGTGGACCAGGAGTCCACAGAGGGGGATGTTATCTCCCTGGAGAACCTACCTATCCCTGCCGAGTGGCATGTGGAAGGAGGGCCTACCAGGGAGGAGTTTTGTAAGGGCCAGAAGGAGTGCCCTACCCTTGAGGGACTGAGGCGACAGGCCAAAGCCAAGGCAGCAGGTAACGTTATGGGGAACTACCATATTTACTGGGAGGATGGTCTCCTCTACAGTGAACCCAAGGCACCAGTGCATGGTTCGTCACGGGCCTTAGTTGTCCCTCAACGTTACCGAGCCTTTTTTTAGAAATGGCTCATGAGATACCCTTGGCAGGACACCTGGGTCAGAACAAGACCTTTGCCCGGCTTGTCCCCCACTTTTATTGGCCTCAGATGAAGGTGGCGTCCGACACTTATTGCCGGACATGTGTGTCTTGCCAAGCCAGTGGGAAAACAGGGGTGAAGCTGAAAGCTCCCCTGGCACCACTTCCTGTCGTTAGCACCCCCTTTGAAAGGGTGGGCATCGACATTGTGGGGCCATTGGATCCACCAACTTCAGCTGGTCACAGGTTTATCCTGGTTCTGGTGGATCACGCCACACGGTACCCAGAGGCAATGCCTCTGAGGACCATTACTGCACCTGCAGTGGCGAGGGCCCTGATGGGGATCTTTACCCGGGTGGGTTTCCCCAAGGAAGTTGTGTCCGACAGGGGGACCAAATTCATGTCAGCTTACATGTGGGCTATGTGGAAGGAGTGTGGGGTTACCTACCGGTTCACCACTCCTTACCACCCACAGACCAATGGTCTAGTGGAGAGGTTCAACAAAACCTTGAAAGGCATGATCAGAAGTCTGCCTGAGAGCCTGCAGAGGAAATGGGACGTCCTCCTACCCTGTCTGTTGTTTTCTTACAGGGAAGTGCCACAGAAGGAAGTGGGCTTCAGCCCCTTCGAACTTCTGTATGGGCACCCTGTGCGTGGACCTCTCAGCCTGGTGAAAGACGGATGGGAAAAGACTCCCAGGAAGCTTCCCCAGGATGTGGTGAGCTACATGCTGGCCTTCCGGAGCCAAATGACTAAGTTGTGGAAGCAAGCTTCTGACAACTTGGAAGCCAGCCAAGCAGTGATGAAGGAGTGGTATGACCACAATGCTCACCCTGTGGAGTTGGAACCTGGCCAGAAAGTGTGGGTGATGGAACCTGGAGAGCTTAGTGCCCTCCAGGATCGCTGGACAGGCCCCTTTGAGGTGATGGAGAAGAAGGGTAAGGTACCCTGTGCGTGGACCTCTCAGCCTGGTGAAAGACGGATGGGAAAAGACTCCCAGGAAGCTTCCCCAGGATGTGGTGAGCTACATGCTGGCCTTCCGGAGCCAAATGGCTAAGTTGTGGAAGCAAGCTTCTGACAACTTGGAAGCCAGCCAAGCAGTGATGAAGGAGTGGTATGACCACAATGCTCACCCTGTGGAGTTGGAACCTGGCCAGAAAGTGTGGGTGATGGAACCTGGAGAGCTCAGTGCCCTCCAGGATCGCTGGACAGGCCCCTTTGAGGTGATGGAGAAGAAGGGTAAGGCCACTTACTTAGTGGATCTGAAAACCCCCTGGCAGCCCCTGCGGGTGCTCCATGCTAATTGCCTCAAACCCCACCATGAGAGGCCTGAGGTCATTTTGATGATGGTGACTGATGGAGCAGAGGAAGAGGAAAGCGAACCTCTCCCTGATCTTTTTTCGTCTCAGGAAAAGGATGGGTCGGTGGAGGGAGTGATTCTCTCCCCATCCCTAACTCCTGAGCAGCGGGAGGACTGCCGCCAGGTCCTGGAGCAGTACTCCTCGCTGTTCTCCCTTGTCCCGGGAAGGACCCACCTGTGTACCCATGATGTGGACACAGGAGACAGCCCACCTGTAAAGTCTAAGATCTACCCGCTGTCAGACAAGGTGAAGGCCAGCATCCACAGTGAAGTCACTAAGATGCTGGAGCTAGGAGTAATTGAACCTTCAAGTAGCCCCTGGTACAGTCCGGTGGTTCTGGTACCAAAAGCTGCCCCACCGGGCACCACTCCAGAACGAAGGTTCTGTGTGGATTACCGGGGACTGAATTCAGTGACCAAGACTGATGCTCATCCGATCCCTAGGGCGGATGAACTCATTGACCGGCTGGGAGCTGCCCAATACTTGAGTACCTTTGACCTCACCTCAGGGTACTGGCAGATCTCCCTTACAAATGGAACAAAGGAAAGGTCAGCCTTCTCCACGCCTGAGGGCCACTACCAGTTCTGTGTAATGCTCTTTGGGCTCAAGAACGCTCCTGCCACCTTTCAGCGGCTGGTGAACCAGGTCCTCTCCGGGATGGAGGCCTTCTCCGCTGCTTATCTGGATGACATTGCTGTCTTCAGTAGCAGCTGGGAGGACCATTTGTGTCTCTACAAGCTGTTCTCCAGGCCCTGAAACAGGCTGGCTTGACAATCAAGGCCAGTAAATGTCAGATCGGGCAGGGGTCGGTTGTGTACCTAGGCCACTTGGTGGGCAGGGGAACGGTGCAGCCCCTCCAGGCAAAGATTGAGGCTATCATGGCCTGGGAGTCCCCCAAGACTCAAACCGAGGTCCGAGCTTTCCTGGGCCTCACAGGTTACTACCGTCGCTTTGTGAAGGGGTATGGCACCATTGTGGCGCCCCTAACTGAGCTTACATCCAAGAAGCAACCCCGACGGGTAGTCTGGACGGAGGCTTGTCAGCAAGCCTTTGATAAGTTGAAACAAGCAATGTGTGAGGCCCCAGTCCTAAGAGCCCCTGATTTTTCCAAGGAATTCATTGTCCAGATGGACGCATCAGAACATGGCATTGGGGCAGTGTTATCGCAACTCAATGAAGAGGGTCTGGATCAACCTGTTGTCTTCCTGTCCAGGAGACTACTTCCCCAGGAACAGAGGTGGAGTGTAATTGAGCGGGAAGCCTTTGCAGTGGTATGGGCTCTGAAGAAGTTGCGGCCATACCTGTTTGGCTCGAACTTCCTTGTTCAGACTGACCACCACCCCCTTCGTTGGCTGATGCAAATGAAGGGAGAAAATCCCAAGTTGTTGAGATGGTCTATATCCCTACAGGGAATGGACTTCCGGGTGGATCATCGGCCTGGAGTGGACCACGCCAATGCAGACGGTCTCTCTAGGTATTTCCGCCTTAGTGATGAGAACTCCCAAGGGGTTGGGTAGCTCTCCCCACTTTCAGCTGGGGGGACGCGTGTTAGACCTGTCGGCCCTTTGGTTGGTCCCTCCTAATATTTATTTATTTTGTCCCTTTTTGCCTCCTAGTATTTTTCATTTTTATGTTCACTGGAAATTTTTGGGTGTTGTCCTAGGGGTGAGGTGCTACCTTGTCCTTATAACTTTTTGAGGCCTAGGTGTTCCCTTATGTAGGTGAAAATGTTGTCACACAAAATGGTGAATGGTAACTGCCACAACTGATTACCTCAGGAACTGGCGCCATAGGAGTGTATGGGAAACGCACCAGAACCTTCCAGCTGGTTCTGGTAGCCTGAGGTCAGCCTATATAAGGGTAAGAACCAGGGCGGCCATTTTAGAAGTGTCCAGAGAGTGTGGAGCGGGGTTGGTGAGGAGTAAGGCGACTTGGTGAGGAGGAACACGCACTGTGAGGGGATAGATCGACCTGTGGGCTGGCTGCCCCTCTGCTTTGATGTGACCCCTTTCCTGTCGACCAAACCCTGCCACCGTGGTGACTCCACTAGCATCAAAATCTATACTCCCCCCCCTCCCCCCCTTCCTGACTCTGCATGCCCAGTAGGAGTTAAGGAGTGAGGAGAAGTTAATCCGAAGGAATAACGAACATTGCGGTGTAACCAGGCCTCCCCTAATATTGCCGGAAGAGAACTAGTTGGCAGAGCTCAGTGACCAACTTGTTGCTGGCACGCTGAGTGAGAGAAACGATAACCGGACCCTGGTTACGAGGAGACAGACTCACCGAGCGGAAGTCACGTCCCGCCAGCTGTCATCTCTGCTGTGGGGAAGTACCCCCTCCCCATCTCCTGACCGCGGATCCCTTCTGTTGAGGTGCGGGCGCGGAGTGCAGCCGGAGGGCAGTAGGGGCTTGTGGAGATCTGGAGACGAGGCTCCGGTGACGTCGGAAGAGGCGTCGAGACGCCATAAGAGGCCAGACGGAAGCGGAGCTCATCGGGGGTTGAGTTGGAGAGAGAAAGCTCACGTAAGTCGGCAGAAAGCCTCTACGCTCCAGCGGGGTCAATCAATCAATCAATGACACTTGTAGAGCGCGCTACATACCCGTAGGGTCTCAAGGCGCTGGGGGGTGGGGGGGGGGGGTGCCGCTACTGCTCGAACAGCCAGGTCTTCAGCTTCTTCCTGAAGGAGAGGTGGTCTTGGGTCAGGCGCAGGTCGGGAGGGAGGGAGTTCCAGGTCTTGGCGGCCAGGTAGGAGAAGGACCTTCCTCCTGTGGTCGCTCTTTGGATGCGGGGGACGGCGGCGAGGGCATGGTTGGCTGATCCGGCTGTTGAGGTAGCTCGGGCCTTGGTCGTGTAGGGCTTTGTGTGCGTGGGTGAGGAGGCGGAAGGTGATTCTTTTGTTGACGGGGAGCCAGTGAAGGTCTCTCAGATGTCCGGAGATGTGGCTGGTTCGTGGGATGTCGAGGATGAGTCTGGCTGAGGCGTTCTGGATCCGCTGGAGTCTCTTCTGGAGCTTGGCGGTGGTACCGGCGTAGAGGGCGTTGCGGTAGTCCAGTCGGCTGGTGACGAGGGCCTGGGTGACGGTCTTCCTGGTCTCGGTGGGGATCCACCAGAAGATCTTCCGTAGCATGCGTAGGATGTTGAAGCACGCCGAGGAGACGTTGTTGACTTGCCTGGTCATGGAGAGGGAGGAGTCCAGGGTGAAGCCCAGGTTGCGTGCATGGTCTGTCGGTTTGGGTGCGGTGCCCAGGGCGGGAGGCCACCAGGAGTCGTCCCAGGCGGAGGGTGAAGAGCCGAGGATGAGGACCTCCGTCTTGTCAGAGTTCAGTTTCAGGCGGCTGGTCGTCATCCACTCGGCTACCTCTTTCATCCCTTCGTGCAGGTTGGCTCTGGCAGAGGCGGGGTCGTTGGTCAGGGAGAGGATCAGCTGGGTGTCGTCGGCGTAGGAGATTATGCTGAGGTTGTGTTTGCGTGCGATGGCCGCGAGGGGGCTCATGTAGACGTTGAAGAGGGTGGGGCTCAGAGATGATCCTTGAGGGACGCCGCAGATGACTTCGGAGGCCTCTGACTTGTACGGTGGTAGGCGGACTCTCTGTGTTCTTCCGTCGAGGAAGGAGATGATCCATTCCAGCGCCTTGTCCTGGATTCCGATGTTGCTGAGGCGCTGTACTAGGGTGCGGTGGCAGACAGTGTCGAATGCCGCGGAGAGGTCTAGGAGGATGAGGGCCGCTGTTTCTCCATTGTCCATCAGGGCTCGGATGTCATCGGTGGCGGCGATGAGGGCGGTCTCGGTGCTGTGATTGGCTCGGAAGCCGGACTGTGAGGGGTCGAGGGATCCATTCGTCTCGAGGAAGGCGGCCATCTGCTTGTTGACGGTCTTCTCGATGACTTTGGCTGGAAACGGGAGGAGCGAGATGGGGCGGTAGTTCTTGAGTTCGGTGGGGTCCGCTGTCGGTTTCTTGAGTAGAGCGCTGAGTTCGGCGTGCTTCCAGCTCTCAGGGAAGGTGGCGGTGTCGAAGGATGTGTTGATGATGTCTCGCAGGTGGGGTGCGATGACAGCGTCGGCCTTGTTGAAGACGTGGTGAGGGCAGGGGTCGGTCGGTGATCCGGAGTGGATGGAGTTCATCGTGCGGATGGTGTCTTCGGTGCTGATCGGGGTCCAGGCGTGGAGGGTGGTGGTGGGGGGTGGTTGTTCGGTCATGGTGTGCGTTGGTTGGTTGTTGAAGCTGTTGTGTATGTCCGCGATCTTGTTGTGGAAGTATGAAGCGAGGAAGTTGCAGAGGTCTTGCGATGGGGTGATGTCGTTGTTTCCTGCGCTGGGGTTGGAGAGCTCTTTCACGACGTTGAAGAGTTCCTTGCAGTTGTGTGCGTTGTTGTCCAACCTGTCCTTGAATGCTGTTTTCTTGGCGGCGTGGATCAGCTGGTGGTGCTTCCGGGTGGCAAGCTTGAAGGAGGTCCTGTTGTCCGGTGTAGGTTCCCTTCTCCAGACTTTCTCGAGGGCTCGGCAGTTCTTCTTGGAGCTCTTGAGTTCGTCGGTGAACCATGGGGCTTTCTTGCTGCCGGGTCTGCTGGGCGGGGTCCTCAGCGGGGCAAGCTCGTCCGCGCAGATGCTGATCCACTTCGTGAGGTTGTCGGCGGCCTGGCTGGGGTTCGCTGAGCTGGCAGGAGGGTGCTGGCTCAGGGAGGTGGCGAGCTGGTCTGCTGTGATCTTGTTCCAGCTTCTGCGGGCGGCCTGTTGCTTGTGGTGGTGGGTCGTCGTTCTTTTGAAGGTGAAGTGGACGCAGCTGTGGTCCGTCCATTGAAGCTCTGTGGCGTGGCTGAAGTCGATGTCTGTGCTGGAAGAGAAGACTGCGTCGAGTGTGTGTCCGGCGAGGTGGGTGGGGGTGGACACCAGTTGCTTGAGTCCAAGATTGGCGAGGTTGTCAAGCAGGGTGCTGGTGTTGCGGTCATTGTTGTTCTCCAGATGGAAGTTGAGGTCCCCCAGGAGGATGTAGTCAGCGGAGGGGAGGGCATGCGGACTGACGAAGTCGGCGATGTCCTCGCTGAATTGTGTGCGTGGTCCCGGAGGTCGGTAGATCAGGGTGCCTCTGAGGGTGGTGTTCGGGTTGGTGTGGATCTGGAAATGCAGGTGTTCGGCGCTGGTCAGGGTGTTGTCGGTGCTGGTCGTGAGACGGATGGTGTTCCTGTGGATGATGGCGATGCCTCCTCCCATCTGGTTGGCGTTGCGGTCCCTCCGGACGATCTTGTAGCCCTCTGGGATAGCGATGGCGATGTCGGGAGCTGAAGAGGCGTTCATCCAGGTCTCCGTGAGGAAGGCAACGTCAGGGGCTGTGGCGTCTAGAAGGTTCCAGAGTTCGATGGCGTGTCTGTGGACGGAGCGGGTGTTGAGCAGGATGCACTTGAGGTGGGTGCTGCTGGTGTTCGGCTTGGCGGGTGCTGGTGCGAGGCAGGTCCGGATGCAGGTGAATTTGCAGGCGTGGCAGCTGAAAGGTCCGTGGGTGCGTCGTGGAGCGGCTTGGTGGCATTCTGGGAGTCGGCCGGTGTTGAGTGCGATGAGGGTGGCGGCGGAGTATGACAGGCGGGTAGGTCGGGGTGAAGAACATCTCACTCCCGTCCCAAAAGAAGAGGGAAGCGTGGTACTCCCAACATCAGCGGAGCCGTCCCATGATTAGGGGCAAAGAACGGGCAGTGACCGGGACTCGAAGTCAACACATCATTACGAAGTAAGCAGGGAAGGTGGGGGCAGCAGGAACAAACGTGACTGTGCCTTAATTGGTGTGCAAGCCGGAGAACCAGACAGTAATAAACAGGCTGGGGACGACAGAAACCAGAACATTGACTTTACGAGCAATACTCCCTAAGAACTGGACCGGCTCATTCCAGTGATTATTTGAGCAAGAGTGTCTTTTGTAGAAAGGATTATACCAGATCTTTGTTCAGACCACCGCCATTGAATACCAGGGCAATAGGGCTGAGGCAGGAGACAAGAAAGACAGAACTCAGGGAAAGTACCAGAGGGGAACCCCCAGGGCATGGCTGTGTTCTTATGAGATACAGGTCATTCACTACAAGAGTAAAATATATGGCTAAAGTAAATGTATGGATAACCTGCCTGTTTCTTTTAATCATACAGCTGATTGAGTCATTCTTCATGTGTGCCAGTGGGGAAAGGTTTGCCGAATTGTTGTGACTTCTCGCAATTTGTTGTCCCTGAGTTCCCTTGGGTAAAGTACCTGTCAGCTTTCTCTTTTGAAAACATCAATGTAGATTTACGTCTTATCTGAACCGTGAGATTAATATCAAAAAGTAAAGGTATAAGAATAATTATTGAAAAGCTTTCTTCTGAACAAGACGATATTAAGAATGTAATTTATAACCTCACAGATGTCAAAAAGTAGATGGAGTGAAATTGATTGTACTGAATTTTGAACCCTGCTAAGAGATATAGAGAACCTGAAGAAACTTTTATAAAACAAATCGTATTTTTCTACCCTGGTGTAGAGTCATTCTTTTTCGGGTGGATAGATGCTGAGTTACTGTTCATGGTGTGATGCAAGCTGTACACAATTTGCTTCTGAGTTTAGCCTTACCTACTCTGCGCCAGGCTACCCCATGTGGACTGGTAACCCCAGGTCCAACAGCGCCCTATTGTTTTAAACGGGTATTCTCTGTTTGCAACAAGGACTGCAGACTCAGGACAAAGATCTTCTGGAGATGACCACTCATTGGAGAGGTAAGTTGGGATGCCGGGATACCCTCAATTGGGCCACCCAAGGCTGTTGAACGTAAGGTGCAGGGGTGTCTGTAGGCATAGGGTTTTCTTACCAGCTCCGGTCAAGGTTATGGGAGTCCTCCAGAAATGAGACTGCAGGCGTCGTTTGGAGAGTCAAGGCAGGTCAGAGATCACCAAATGTCAATCCAGGATCACCAGGAAGACCTCCTTGTGGTGTTGGAATACTCAAACTCGTCGGGTGCAGAGTGGTGCAGACTCATAGTTTTGGCTGGGGCCCGAGTCTGTTGGTGAACAAATCCCGGTGCTCACTGGAGACAAAGTCATAGATTTGGAAGGCAGAGCAGGTCCTTCGGGTTCTTGAGGCTGCTGATTGCAGGATTTTACTGGAGCAGGTTCGAGGTGGGGACAGGCCGGTAGGGCTGGGGCCAAGTCAGTGGGCTTCCTCCTCTCGTTTCAGCACAGCTTCTTCTGTCCTTCTTCTGGTTAGTTGTTGTCTGAGGAGGCATGGTTCAGGTTTGCCCCTAAAATACTAGATTTAGGGCAGTTACAGGTAAGTAAAGGTTGGGACCAATGGGTCCCTTCCATGGGGTGGGTACAACCCATATTATCCAGTGGGAGGGGGCATATGCCTCTCTCTGGTTTGCTATGTCCCCCCATCTGCAAAGGATTGAGAGTTGTGCTTCACCTTGGCTCCCCCACCTGAGGGGTTGGGTTGGCAAAGTTGGGCACACCTCCCTTCCTCACTTGGTTTTCCCGCCGATTCTCCTGCCTAAAGGGGGGGTCAGAACTGATGGGAGACAGTTGCTGGAAGCAGCAAAGGCCTGGGGTAGCTCACAGGGGTGGCAAGCCTCTGAAGCTGTCCCTTCCTGGACCCTGCCCATCCATGGGGAGGAGGCTTGGCAACTCGTCCCAGGATGTGCATTGTTTCAGACCCCCAAGGAGCAGCAGGCTTTCGACCCAGGGGTCCAGAAACATGTCTGTTGGTGGTAGCTGGCGAGTAGCCATTGAGCCAGGACACCAGAGTTAGGTTGTTTTTCATGGGGCATCTCGAAGATGCCCTCTGAGTGCATTTTTCATTTGCTGAGAAATTTGATACCAAACTTCCCAGTTTTCAGTAAAGCAATTATGATGCTGTGGAGTTCGTAATGACAAACTCCCAGTATCATATACTCTTAATGGCATTACTGCACTTAGAATGTCTAATAATTGACTTAGACACTGTAGGGGTACAGGGCTCTTGCACCTGTAGCCTTACCACTGGTATAGCGTACCCAGCCATTCGGGTCGCTGACCTATGCCAGCGCAGTAGGATGTAAGCATGGCACACAGGGATGTGTGCAAGTTCGACTCCTATCTTTGTTCTGAACTAAAACATGCAGCCTGCAATGACAGTGTGTGGGTGTGTGTGTGCAGTGGGGTAACGAAATTCGTAGGGGCCCCCCTGCAAGGTACACAGAGGGGCCCCGCTTCGGATTTAACCCGGAGCTCTCTTGCTTGAGTACAGTGCAGAGAGGGCCCCCTGCAGCCCCTGGGCACCCCCGCTCTGCAGGGGATGCAGGGGCCTGTGTTACGCCCCCTGTGTGTGTGTAAAGGTACAGGGCCTCTAAGGGTGGCACAACAGGTGCTGCAGCCCTTAGAGGCCTTCCCTGGACACAGTGCCCTTGGTACCTGTGGTACGATTTACAAGGGACTGACATGGGGCCAAAGAGTACCAATTGGGTTTAGTCTTAATGCAGATTTAGGGAAAGAACTTAGTAAGTAATGTTTTTCTTTTGTTTGTTTTTTAATGTAAGGCTGTAATCTCTAACTTTACTCCTTTACTCTGTTTTCTCTTTTTTTTATAAAATAATTTTTGTATGAAAACGTGCGCGTCTTTGTCAATCTTTCTAAGTACATTGTATATTTTTACATTCTCATTTAAGAAATCAAACTACACTGAGGTTTTGAAGGGGTGGCCGGAATTTGCGTAATCGCGTTACTCAAATGTTCGCGAAACGGTAAAAAATCTCAGCGAACACGCAGAAATTCTGCAAATACGCGGAATTGTTGTTTGTGATGCATTTTTACTGTTCGCAATCGCTGTTTGCGTGCTTGGGGGGAAATATCTCGCGAACACGCATTTGGGAACGCGGACAAGCAAAAAACTTCATGAAGTTGCGGAACGCAGAATTTTGGGCAATTTCACGTTCTCCACGGAACGCGAAATGACCCAAATTCGGCAAACGGAATGGAATTTACCGCCCAGGCCTATGTATAAGACTGCCCCGTGGGGATAGTTTATGTGAAAATAGTTCAATGATAAATATTAGAGAATGGCCGCTGAGGTCAGAAGGTAGCTATTCACATTGTAGTGGCATTCCATGAGACGCAGACTGGAAGATAGTGGTCTCCGAATACCACTGCCTGGTGAAGCCAATGCATATTTCCCAATGTGCCTCCTGCACAGGGCACAAGTCCTAAAAAAAGAAGTGGGGGGACTCTCCAAGGTAGGCGTGGTCATAGGAAATGACATCACTACACGAAGTGACATCACGACAGGAAGTGACATCACATGTAAGGCAGATCTATCATTTGCATATATGGCAAGATTTAGCAATTGAAGCTGCTTGGTACTTAAGCCTGTGACTTAAGGTCCCTGTATGGAGGAATTAGCAGCCCAAATGTGGATGAAGTTTGGCGTACAACTACATTAGTCATGCTGTAAGTGAGGCATAGTAAAACATGGGACCATGAACAAAAGTAGAATTAGTGTGTTGAAAAAAGCTGAAGAAAAGCACATACTAGAAACTACAATAGTGATTATCAAAACTATAACATTTATTACGCTACCTAGAACACGACATTTACATTTATTAACAAGTATAATACACTGTGACCATGAGAGAAAAAAATGCAAGGTGCACACTTACAGTTAAAGCCTGATACTCTGTACATCTGTTATTTCAGACATTATGGGACATGTTATATTGCCACAGGATGTCTGGCCATGGAAAATGTGAGACAGCTTATATCATTGTAAGCTATCAATTAAAAAAAGACCATGCGTCTGCATATCTTTATTGTGCTGGGCTGTAGGATCGACCTTTCTAGATTAATTATCATCTGCATGACGATGAGCAATCAACCACCTGTTCACATATGGCACTGGATTCCAAAGAGGAAGAGGAGGACCCATGAGGTTTATGAACATTAATGATGAAAGGCGTCCGATACCAAGGCAGTTTTGTATGGGTGACATTAACAAGTTCATTGTGCTGAAACCCCTTTCGCAGTCACTTGAACTCACAGGAAGTGTGTTTATCGCCCTCAAAACAGGTCCGAAATTACTAAAACATGATGACTTAGAAGGTATGACTGAAAATGTGCAAATCTGCACGTATTTTTAGAAGACAGTTTTCTACCACTTCGATAAAGACTCCTTGTTCTAATGCCAAGTTTATCCCTAAAAAGTTGCTAAGATGGTGCACATGTAAAGTGGCTAAGACATCTTCTTCAGGGCTAGAGGGAGTGAAACCCACCCACCTGCAGTCAATTGAACCCATTTGACATTTTACACACACAACCTTGATATATTACTATGGGGGGCCCCGAGTATTGAAAAGATGGAGCAAGAACTGCAAGCTCCCCTGCAAATTACACACCACATGCCGCCAGTATTCCTCTCTTGGGGGCCTGCTGTAAAATCCTGTTTATTTTGTGGAAGCAAACTTTGGAAAGGGCATTTAGTGATTAATTTGTGAGGAACAGGCAATTCTACAGTACGCTTTAGCAGCACTTTCAGGATCACCTGGTAGGAACAAGTGACTTTAAATGTTGCTGCTTGGAGTTTCCAAATTTCTCAGTCCTATTTCTTTACGTGGACAAGTAAGTCACAGGGGAAAAAGCTCTCTCCGTGCGGGAGAAAGATACTCAACATTTGTATGTATTAGCTGGACCCACGGCATTGACCAAGGAAGGGCCACAGCAAGCCACTTCACATCGAGAAGTTGATCGACTTCTCAATAACCCCAGTTATGAGTAGGCCATCAAACATTCATGTAGTTGTAGTCTTATTACAACCTATGTTCTAAACTGATATTATCTGATGAACATCGAGTGTCCATGGTCTTGCGCTGCCCTGGAGAACAACAGATTTAGTTGCTCACATATCTCGTAAATGAAACAGAAAAGAACAACCAAGAATGTTAAAGAAACAGACTGCCCCTTCCATCCTAATAACAAAAATAATAAACATGGCGGTAACAGCAAACGACCATGGCAACCGCAACACTGCATGATCACTAGCAATGCGAATGCGACAGTTCAGAGTTGTGGACGTCAAAAAGGATGTTTAATTGAAGCTAAGCTTCAGTATATGCACAAAGTCGAATTATGGCAACAATTTCACAGGAAACCGTACGGAAAGCGTTGCAACAAAACCAAAGCACCAAGGCGGTAATGCAGTTTATTTCATCAGCCAATGAGAATAACAGAAAATGCAGTACTAAATAAGACTACCAGATTGGGTAATGAGGACACGCAGCTCTACACACACATACATGAAAACACTTTCAGCAACTAGCAGACATACACAGGCTGACAAATAGAGACACAGCAAAAATACACCATCAGAAAATCAGTGAAACGCAAACAAATGTGGAAACAGCAACACACGGAAGAACACACAAGGGCACACCATCATACTTACATTCAAATCCGTGTAAAAAGGTTTGAAAGAGGCCGGGAGAGGGCAGCAGGCGAGGCCGGGAGGGGGCAGCATGCGAGGCTGGGAGGGGGCAGCAGGCGAGGCCGGGAGAGGGCAGCAGGCGAGGCCGGGCGGAGGCAGAAGGCGAGGCCGGGAGAGGGCAGCAGCAGGCGAGGCCGGGAGAGGGCAGCAGGCGAGGCCGGGAAGTCTGGTGCAGGAAGCGGAGGCAGGTCAGGCAGCAGGCAAGGAGGACAGTCGCAGCCGAGTCAAGGGGGTCACTCGCTCCGAAGAAGCTAATTGCAGGAAAGCCCGAAAAATAAAGGGCATGTTGCAGGTGGGCGGGACTGCCGAGTTGCAGACCCACCCATTCATTGGTTTAGGTCGGATCTTGGCGTCTATTGGGTACCCTGGCAACGGTGCACCTGGTAGGTGCAGGGGCGTGGTGACCGGCGTGCTTGGTAACTTCCGGATTCAGCCAGCCACTCGCCCACCAGGAAATGCTTTCTTTACTTTGTGCGCGCCGCGCTCCCATTTTGTAATGGTGGACGCGGTTTTGATTTAGCAGGGTGGACGGCGTACACCCTGAAAAACCCTTGGAAATAAGTGGGGGGACCCCTTCTCACCAACAAAAATTGTACGAACTTTGAAGGCACTTTGAAAGCCAAAGCAAGCACAGAGGCCTATTTATTGTTCGTGCAGGCGTCCACCCTCCTTTTCAATGTGTATACTATGGGGCACATCATAAACTCCCGTCATGCACTTTGATGTGGCAGGCTTGCTCAGAAGAGCTTCCGGCATACATCAGTGTGCACAGGAGGAGTTGGTATCAGTGGGGCACAGCACAATACAGCTTCAAGACATCCTTATCCTGCGGACGAACCACTTAGTACAAGAGGCTAGCTTTTGGTGGCTCAGGGCGAACAATCTGTGTAAATAAGAAAGGGGGATTGCTGGAAACAAGGTGGGTGTACGGACCAATAGCGGAAGCCCATTTAGGGACTGCTTGACAACCTTGAGGTTTACAGAAAAGTAGGCCTTATAATCTTTTTTTTGTTTTTTTACTATGAATGTTCTACCTTGAAATATTAACGATGGCATCTGGTCTATTACGAAGCAGGGGTGAGAGCCGACTGCTTTTGTTGAACAGTTATTATTTGGTGTTTATTTTGCATACGATGTAGAAAATAACAAAAAAAACCTAAGCAATCTCTAACATTCGTGATAAGTCCAACTACCCGGTTAACTTCATACGATAATATGTTTTGACCGTTAATACTAACATTAATATTACGATACAGACCTGGATTCAAGAGTGCGCACCTCAGGCTGCCTAGAAGCCCAGCATGTGCCGCACGTGCATTTTATACCTCCAAGGCCAACACCAGCGCCGCGGTCCCAGGCCACTCACCTGAAGAGCTCGCCTTGTGTTGACAGGCGAACAACTCTCCGCGGGGACACGGCCCGCCGCAGAAACGCTCGGTTCCTTTGGTAACGGCTCCCGGCGAAGACAATTATACCGCCATGAATGTCTGTGCCCAGCTGCCCCGCCTCGAACGGTTGATGCCAGCATGTTATGCAAGAATGGGGCCCATGTTTTCAAAGCTGAGCACGCCTGCACGCTGAGCTCATTGTTTGCCGTTAAAAGGGGTATTTTGAAGCCAGCTACGAAGTTTTAGTTTTGAACTCGGTAAAACATACAATTTGCTACGTGTCTTCAGAAGAAGCTAATAGCTGTCGCTTTCCTTAGACGTGTAAAGGCAAAGCTATTAGGTCTGGCTTTGGGTTTATGTAAGTATTTGGTAGTGGTTGGGTGTGTTGCTTCGATCTCTTTTAGAAAGAAAATACCATTTTGAAGCGAACTCTTGGGTTACAGCTCTATGGATGCTGGAAGTCAGGCCCCTTTGCTGAATAGAATGGTTTAGCAGAGTTAGCTGTACTCTCAAAGAAGAGGGGTATACAAAGGAGACAGAATAGGAAGTTTGTGCTAGAAGTGGTGCATGTGGAAGGTATAAAAAGCTAAATATTGCATATATGATACTTGGGCAATAGATCAATATATTTGTGGTAAATGTAAATTGATACTTGTATAGCGCACTACTCACCCGCAAGGGTCTCAAGGAACTTGTACAAATACTGCTGTGGAACCCATCCTGGCTTTCCCTGTGAGGTGTCCACTTCTGGGCACCCCCAAGGTGGAGGCCAGGCATCCTTAGCATTGTGGGGATTAAGCAAGCTATTGCCCAGAGTTGCAGAGTGGGACTCCATGATTGGAATAGGCACCAAGGCAAGAATTATCAGGTCTGTGGAATTTTTGAGGCGGGGAATTGAACCCTGGTCCTGGGCTAGACCTCTGCATCAGGGTCTGCCACTCTAACCATTGAGCCACACTTCTCCACAAGTGGTACAGCTGTTTGAAAGCTTATGGGTGCACATCTTTGCTTTGTAACCAAAAAAGCTCTAAATCTATCAAGATCAAAGTAAAACAAAGGAACATGCAGGGGTGATTAGTGTATAATCTTTGCCTGTCATATAGACATGCAGGTTGTGCTTCCTAAACAAAAAAGTATTGGCAAAGCCAATATGTGTTGCCGTTGAAAGGCATTAGGCTGAAATTTTGGCTTTGCAAGAGCGTGTTGCCATTGCTGAACTGCTTTGACAAAAAAAGAAAAAAATGCTTGTTGCTGATACTGAACAGCATCATAAAAATAAAGCCAACATTTCTTGTCCAGTGTGATGTCGTATGCATGTGTGCAGCATGAAGCTGAAGCGGCCTCCTTGGCTTTTTTCATATATTACATGTTTCCTTCTCAGAGCAATCTGCCAGAAACAGTTTAACTATTTATCAGGGCTCTTGTCATCATCAAGAACATAGATAGAGGTGGAGAGGGATTTTGGGTCAGCACCCTTCAGTTATTGCTGGAAGAGTCACTCAAATGTTGGATGAGGCCAGATGAGTATTTCAGTCTTAATTTAAGCAGTGGGCTATTTGTCTATTTGTACAGCTATTTATGTCAGACCAACAGTGATTTTAAATCTAAATATTCTTTTGCTCCTAAATGTGATTTGTGCTCCTAAAATTGTTGCCACACTACTGCTGGTGTTGCTTCAAGAGCTAGTTTTGCCGAGAGTATTCACAGCCTTACAGGAAGTCCTGGGAGCCCATGGATTGGTGGATGCTTGGTCGGTTTTAAGGGGTGGCTCACCTGGGTACACGTTTTTTTCTTTTCCACATCGCACATTGGTTCGATTAGACTATTTCTTCGTTTCTATATTGATGTTAAATCAGGCTGCAATCCAAGTATATCCTAGAGTGACATCAGATCACGGGCCAGTTGTACTGACCTTATCTAGCATCATTTCTAGTGAACGTCCACGACAGTTCTCTTTTGATCGCAAATTATTGACTGAACAATTCTTTATTGAACATATGAACGAGTAGATTGTATCTTTTTTTAATATTAATCGGGGGAGCAGTAATGTAGGTTGTGTGTGGGATTGTTTTAAGGCTGCCTTTCGTGGGGAGGTACTGAGTTTGGGTCTGTACAACTAAAAAAAACAAGCTGCAGAAATAAAGGCACTTTATCAGGAGTTGATCACGGCCGAAGAGGCGCTCATGGTAGGGATACAGGCAGGGATTAATATAGATACAGAGATTAATGAAGTAGCGCGTCTGAAGGCAAGAATAAATCTGAGGTAGTCCCAGGAAGCAGCTAAAAATTATTTTGCTAAAAAACAAAGCATTATGAATATGGCGAGGCAAGTGGAAGAAGTCTCGCCCAAAGAGTAAGAGCAAAAATGGCAGCTCAGCAAATCAACGAGGTACTAGATCAGAAAGGTGATTCTGTTAAGGACGAGCAGGGTATTCTGGAGGTATTCAGGCAGTTTTATGAGATGCTATATCAGGGGGATGAGTATAATGGTGATAATGCTGCATTATTGATTACTCAACACTGTCTGAAGGACCTTTCGGAAGATGACAGGGTAATGCTAGATGCGCCTATTACTTTGGAGGAATTAGAATTAGCGGTAAACGGACTGGGTCTGGTAAAGGCTGCTGGTCCAGATAAATTGCCTTCAGAAATATATAAAACGTTTTTTATGCTTCTAAAAAAAGTTCTCTTGGCAACAATGTTAGCAGCACAGAAAGGCTTTGCCCCCAAAACTTGGCAAGAAGCAACTATAGTGGTATTTCACAAAAAGGGCAAGCCACTCACTCTACCGGGATCATATCGCCCTATATCGCTCCTAAATGTGAATGGTAAAATTTACTCGAAGATTTTAGCGAATAGACTCCATGGTTATTTCAGGTCTTGTTTCAAAAACACAGCATGGGTTTATTCCTCAACGTAGTACTACTAATCATGTTAGACGAGTGATAACTTTACTCGACTATGCTAAGGCAACTAGGGAACCCTTTTGATTAATTTTATTGGACGCCGAGAAGGCTTTCGACCGTGTGGCATGGTCTTTTTGTGGGACAACTTGAAGAGTCGAGGTTTTGGCCCTGAATTTATCAAATCAGTACAGGTTCTGTATCAGTATCCGGTAGCCCGGATCAGTACCATGGGCTTGGAATCGGCGGTAGTACAAATTTGTAGGGGGACTAGACAGGGGTGTCCCTACTCCCCCTTACTATTTGCTTTATTTGCTTTATACATTGAGCCTTTCTTAAGAATGTTGGACTCTAACATCAATATAATCCCGCTAAAGGTCCATATATACCAGGTTAAGGTGTTGGCATATGCTGACGACGTGGCAGTGGTCACGTCCAAACCCACCATGGCAATGCAGGCTATAGAGCAATTGGTGGCAGAATTTGGTAAATCTTCAGGATACAAGTTGAATTCGGCAAAAACCCAGCTACTCAGTATAAATATACCAAGCTACACTGATTCTAGATTATGTCAGGAGGTGGTATATCTGGGAATCACATTACGAGCTTGTACAACTTCTTTAGTTAAAGCTAATTGGGACCAGCTCCTAGTCGGTGTTCAGAAAAAATTAGATCAGGCAGAATGCTTATACCTTTCATTAGTTCGGACAATGTAACCTATTAAAAATGCTGATTCTTCCTCAAATTTTATATTTTTTCCGATGTATACCCCTAGAAGTTCCTAAGACTAGTTTAGAACAATTGCAGGCAATATGTATGCGCTTTATGTGGTCCGGAGGGAAAGCTAGAAGGGCTAGGTGCTTCATGATTCTGCCAAGAAATGTGGGGGGATGGTCGGTACCAGATTTTACACTTTATTACTATGCTTGTATGTTGAAAGGAATGGTAATTTTATTAACCGACAAAGATCCAGCAAGACCTGCAGATTGTCCTTCGATCTATCAAATGCTGCAGGGGGTAAAAGTTAAAAATTGTTTATTCAAGTATCTAGAACAAAGTTATTACAAACGCACCCGTTTTAAGATAATGGTAGCTGCATATTGGAAAGGGGCGACCACTCGGTCCCCCCGAACGTATGGGGAATACGGGTACAGGATGTCCTTCTACGGAAGGGGCGGTCTCTGTATTGACCAGTTTGAAACATTTTTCGAGGGTTTGTTAGGGCGGACAAGGTCACCGCCGTCTATAGTTATAGTGCATGTTGGGGGCAATGATTTGGTCACCATCGGTAGACGACTACTCCTGGAGGCAATGCTTTCCACTGTAAGTTGGTTGGCGAGGAGAGTTCCGGGGTGCACGATTGCATGGTCCCATTTGATTCCACGAAAGGTGTGGCGGGGGGCTATCTCTATTCCTGCTTTGAACCATTCTGTTAGAAAGCTTAACAATAAAGTGAGTAGGTTGTTCCGTTCCAGGACATTGCATTCTATTTCTCATAGCTGTATTAATGATGACAGTATGTATTTGGGGGATGGTGTGCATTTGTCTTGGGTGGGGAATGAGTTATTCTTAGGAGACTTCTTAGCATGGTTAAAATCGTTGAAACATGACCTTTAGGTAGGAGTTGTGTGGGGGGTCCGGATAGCCGGTCAACTATCCGGCCTGTGGCGGTAAGGTCATGATCGGTGAGCACTAATTGGAAGATCCCTATGAGTGGGCGTCACCCAACACGGATGGGAGCGCTCGGGGGAGGTGGCCTTTGGCCCCTCAACGGGGAGGCGGTCCCTTCTAAGGATGGGTCGCCGAAAGAAGAGGAAAGGCGGTCAAGGCCCCTTCCTGTGTAGGAGGGGTTACAGCCCCCTCCTGGGGAATTTCCCGGGGCCAGTGACATCTGCGACGGCAGATGCGGTAAGTTGTGTGGGGTTGGGGGGAGGTCTACGATACCTTCTAGATACCTCACACGAGTCTTCGAACGACCTTTAACTGGCGTCGAGTTGATAAGTGCCCCCGTCAAGTCAAGGGAAATTGGTAGTAGTTGCACTTGAGTACGCCTCAGTGCTGTCGCCCCTCCCAAGTGGGGGGGGTATGTCTGGTTAGGGATCTTGACACCGGTTACGACCTTGCCGTTGGCCCTTAAACGTTAGGATGTACAATTTCAATATTTCAAGTAAATGTTTTGTAGGATGTTAGTTCGGCTAGGAGAACCTCTGTATTAGAGAATCTGTTAAGGTGAGCCAAACATCGCAATGTGGTATGAAATTGTACATTAATGTTTAAATGTTTTTAATTTTTTGTTTTAATAAATACGGCCGGGAGGGTCACTCCCTCCCACTTCCAAAAACTTCAAGAACTGTTTCCGGTTTCCCTCCTTTGGGGATTGTGTTGAGAGGGGGTGGCGGGTATCTCAGCCATAAAGGTCTGGCATATAGTTAGGAGGCTATTGGGCCTCGGGAAAATAACGTGGTACACTCCATTCTCATTGTTGTTTTTCCTACCTTTAGATGTGTTGGATAGAATAGTATATAATTGGAGGGAGAAAGGCATTAGAGTGGTGGGTGACCTGTATGATGGTAGCTATTGCAAATCTTTTGAACAACTACGAGAACAATATTCTCTCCCTAGAGAGCATTTCGCAAAATATCTACAGATTCGCAACTGTTTAACGTGTATTGGTGGTAACTTTAAACCGAATTCTTTGATCGAGGACATTATGAAAGGGGAAAGGATTGGAGCTTTATATAAGCATTTGTTAGACACTAAAGAAAACGATCTAGAGCAGCAGAATAGTAAATGGTGTGTCAAACTAGGCAGACAGTACATTCAAATAGAAATCTCATTAGATATGGCTAAAGATTTATTCTTGCCTGCAAAGCTGGTGGTGCAACATTTTAAATCAATCTATAATTTATACTACACCCCAGACAAGGTGTCCAAATGGTCAGGAGATGCAATGGGGAAATGTTTTCGTTGTGCGTTTGCCTCAGCGAATGATGTTCACATTTTCTGTACATGTACTGTATTAGCTCCATTGCTGTCTCAGATAGAAAAATGTGTTTCGGCAATTGTGGGTAGTCCGATACAATTATCAGTAACGCAGATATTATTGGGTGTTGAAATGGGTACATTGAGTACTAGCATTCCGAAGAAGCACGTCAAATTAATTTGTTTAGTAACTGCAGTGTATAGGCTGTGTATCGCATCTGCATGGTTGCAACAGGAACCGCCTGCTTTTGAAGCTTGGCGGTCTCGCTTTTTTTCGATACATAATATGGAGCACAGTCTCTATGCTTTAAAGGGCTCCGGCAGAAAGAAGATCGGGCAACAGATCTGGGGATTAGTCACAAATTATCTGGAGATGTAGGGGGAGATTTGTGTGGATTGTTTATAATTTATTGCTGGACCTAATTGAGACTGCCTTTATGAAAAGTATACTTAACAATTGGTTTTCTTTTTTTCTTGTGTTTTTTTCAATAACTTTTTTTTGTTTATATTCTTGTATTGTAGGCCTCAAAATGACAATATCTGGATATGTATTTGCTCGACAAAACTGTCTCCCTTTTTGTTTTTTTTCTCTTTGTGTTTCTGTACCAACCGACTCATGTGTTTTTGCATAAATAAATAAAAAATAAAAAAAGAGCTAGTTTTGCACCTTACTGTGATCTGACACATAACTGAGATGTTGCTCCTAAATATGAGTTGTGATTCTTAGGCCCAGATTCTAAAAGTTGTCAGACTGCATGTATTAGCCAATGTAAGCCAGATCTAATGGGTTTGCCAATGTTTGTTGTTGTTTCTACCTCTATGGTCCTTTATGCTAGGCATATCAAACATAGTGCCATGCGTACCAAAGCATACACCAGCATGGGGCAATTATCTTCTACAACCGAATACCCATAGTTGACATCTATTCATATATGGCAACACATCATCGTGTCCCAAATGATGCAGCTCTGCTTGTAGGTATGTGGTATACATATAGCCGATCACTGTACATGATCAAAAGCTTGCATACAGTCAACGAGTCATAAGAGAGGTAGCTGCATAATGGATTGCCACTGCATTTTGATGTATTGGTCTTTAAAGAGGTGCCTCTTCCTCTCAACTCTGTTTATAAGTAACATACAACATGCATGCAGTAGTAATATGTTAAATCTGACAACTGTTAACAAAGTAACTTACTAAACTGTATGCAAGATACAATTTTATTCCCTAATAACAATTTCCATTTGCACTGAGGTATCATAAAAAAAACAAAGGTAATATCCAGTACTAATAAATGTAAGTTGTGAGATGGTGTTCTATTCCTCATTCTAAAATTAAGAGTCTGCCGATATGCAACAGACAATTTCATGCACAGAGATATTTTTGGTACTGGTGTCCAACGCAGTAGTAGTGAGTGGTACTGGCAGTGAAAGGTGCTGGGAGCTGCGTCCTAAGAAGTACTCTGGGCCCTGGCACTCATTTATTTTACTTTGCTTTGAGATTAGAGAGAGACCCCTTATGAACACCAGGGGAGTAGGGTACTTTGAACAGTAAGAAAAAAAGGGATTTCCCTTGGCTAACACAATTATAATTTCATGCAGATATATTCATCAAAAATGATCTATATAGAGACACCAGGTCCCATACACTGCAGTACATCCACACACAAATTATGTAGCTCGAAACATTTATTCTTTTTGTAAAAAATCTTAAGTTAAAAAAAAGACACTTTAAAAATTCATAAGCACAGAAAATGCTCACAATGAAACATATTACAATTCATAGGCACAATTGTACACACTTAAATGGTTAAAAACACAATGAATACATTTTTCACACCAGTTGTAAAAAGAATTACATGAAAGGAGAGACATACAAAATACATTACTAATTAGTCATTGAATCTTACACATCTGAGAACCGAACAATTTCGAAATCTAGACCTGGGCCCATTATGTTCTTGACTAAAGGATAGATTTGTTCTCTTGATTGTGTATAGGTGGCGTCGACGCGTTTCGATGGCTACCATTGATATTCTGCCATCTTTATCAAGATTACGTGATCAGTCTCTTCTAATTTCTGGGCACTGGTTGGTTGCCACTGACAGGAATTTTCCTGGTTACATAACAGTCTTTGTCATAGGGAGTTTATTCACGGTTTCAGACTTCAGGCGTTTGGTCCTTCTCTATGCTGCATTCTTTGAGCGAATGTAGTTGCTCTTCGAATCCGCCTTTCTCTTATCACTTAATTTTATGCACCTTATTACCTTAATATGATGCGAATGTTCATTGGCATTTGCATTGGCGGACTCTATTTCTTTTCTTTGGGTTCTACACCAATCCTGTTGAATCGCCCAGCACTCGTTACGTGTGTGCTGGGGCAGAACTCGAAACAGGGAGTAGATTGTCTGACAGACTTTTTGGGCGTCTTTCTATCGGCGGCCGCCTGTTTCAAAGCGTTCCACTCCCTTCTGGTTACCGTCGCGTCACTCCTTATGTCAGATTTTGCGATTCCGGCAAAGGGAGCACAGCTGAATTGTTGTCTATTTAGATAGTGGGAGTTGGCACTGTTTCACATAGATAGCCAAGAAAAGTACCTGTAGCTTAGACTTCAGTGTGACGAATGGGTGAAGGAGTTGGTTAACAGAAGACATGTGGTTGCTGACTAGAGTTTGTTCTTGGAAAATGGTGAGGAATTGATACCAAACAAGAATCAGTGTAGGTAGGAATAATATCAGTTTAGTAGGAGTTCCATAAAAAGAAGTAGGGCTATCCACTAAACAATTTCTAGAGACTCTGGTCCTGGACAACATCAAACTTGAATATTAGTCTACATTTTTCGCAATGAAAAGAGCACAACGCACCTTTCCAAAGCCAGGGCCAGACCTAAGAGCAATATTTACCTGTGTTCTCAATTTCAGGGATCATGATGCAATTCTCAGAGCCTACCGAACTAACGGATTTGTTCAGTTTGAGAACAGACAGATCATGCTGTCCCCAGACTACACACAAGTGGTGCATGCCAAACGAAGGTCCTCTGCTGAGGTAAAACTGCAGGTATGTAAAATAAATATTACTATATGATGCTATTTCCAGCTAGAGATCAAGATTTACTGTACTTATCTGTATGTGTTTCAGTAGGGTACAGGCTTGTGCCCCACTAAGTTGAATTGTTGAATTGTTGAAGGAATGTTGCTAACATCGTCTGCACAGTTTTATACCTTTTAATTCCTGTTTCCTGTCCAAGGTGAACATCTGGTTATTTTTAAATGAAGAAGTCTGGGACTGGCTTGATGGTTGTTATAAAGTTAGAGGGAGAAGAATAGCAACATCACCAAAGCCCCAAATAGCAAACCGACAATGGCGAGAAAGAAGAGCGGAAGACGAACATAGTAGAGATGAGGAGGAAGGGGTAACCCGGAGAGAGAAAATACCACAAAACATGAATCAATGGGACAAACTGTCACCAGTTTTGAACGCCCCACCCTACCTCGAAAAAGGTGGTAATGAATACAATTGGGTATGGACAATGGGGAACGAACATTCCAATGACAATTATAGGGTAGTTAACAGACTGTGGAACCAAAGAAGATATACACATGGACAACTCCGTAAATCCATCATGAGGTACTTGCAGAGTCCATAGCCGTACACTGGAGAACAGAGTGAAAGAGGCCAAGGGGAACCATTGAAACAAGAGGTGAATACCCCAACACACAAGTAATCTTGGTCTCTCCCCAATCAAGAGTGGGCAAAAGTACTTCAGGAATGTTTCATGTTTAGGTTGTGTAAACAAGCTGGTTAGAGTTAATAATGTCTGGACGACAGACGGTTTGAGCTTGAGTGGGACAAAAGGGGCAATACTCAATTTATATTTCTGAAGCACCGAAATACACATGATGGAGCTAAAATTAAAAAAAAATTGCAGTAAGGAGGAGCCTTGTCTATGAAACCATTTATGAAAAATGTAATTGTCTGATATCTGCTGAGTGTTATATCAGTTGGGAAGACAATATTCCTATTTTTCTAATGTTGAAGGCTCATTTTCCAGACTGGATTATACCCTGGCCCCAATAACACACAGCTGGAAATATGGTGAAGCAACGCATCTGGCAAAGGGGATATCAGACTGCTCGCCTTGGAAACCCATTTGGTGGCCCCCTCACCTGATGAGTGGAAATTAGACCAAGGAGAACTGAATAAGACTGAACCAAATACAATGTTGAGTGAGGCAACAGAGTGGAATTTCAAAGAAAATGAGGGATCTGTAAATTCTGAGATGAACCTATGAAAAGTCTGTAAGAAAGTATTGAGAGGTCGATATGTAGAGTAAGGGAGGCAGATGTGTTGAGTAAGAAAAGCACCTTGTGAAACTGGAATTTAGGAAATTGCAGGTCCTTTCAATTGACTTAGAACGTGAGATTGCTATGCTGGGAAAGTAATGCAGGATACTGGTGGAAAGAGAATCTAGACCACACTATCAAATCAAACAAAACTGACTCTATGATGTTGACAATAAATTTGGAAATGACCTTACTTGTTAATCTCAGAAGGAAGAAAGTCACGATGAATTCATCACGTTAAAACTAAGACAGGAGCTAAAGCGGGAGGCCTAATGGGGACCATGGATGCATTAGCACATACATTTACACTATACCATAAACCAAAAAATGAATCTCAAATTAATTGCCAAAATGATAACTTAGAAAGCTGGTTGAGGACCTCCCATCCAACATTCAGTCACATGATTCAAGATAAAATGGAGGAATAAATGAGAGTGGACAAAATGTCAGAGGCAGCATTGCAGCTGAAGAGTGAGATAACTTGAGGCATGTATGATTTCCCCAAAACATCTTTAAATGAATTGCGAGCAAACAGCTAGAACCTATTGAACATATGCATTATGGTGCTAAAGAAGAGGGGCAGGTATTCCCAGACCTGCATACAGCCACTATAATTTTCCTCCATAGGCAAGCCAAGCCCCCAGAAAAATGTCGGCCTTACATGCCCATCTCATTATTGAATGCAGAAATTAAAAAATTAAAATCTTAACAAAGGTCCTTACCTGCCGCCAATGTAGAGTCATAAATAAATCATGCCTTTTATTTCCAAAGTGACCACACATAGAGGACTAAAACAAGGATGCATGATCAGCCCCATTTTTTTAAATATGTTAGTTTCTGATTTGAGCAGCCTGTAATACCAAGCACAAACCCACCGCCAACCATAGGCGGCCAGAGCTTGACATCCTTCTGTTAGCCCTGGCATCCTTCACGTGGTTTCCCCTAGCTTTTTTCCTTCAGACTGCCTCTTTTAACTGACTACATTTTTGCTTGCTTTAGAGCTCTGGGCGCATTACTACTGCTAACCAGTGCTAAAGTGCAAGTGTTCTCTGCCTTGAACATGGCAACATTGGCTTGTCCATAATTGGCATACTTAATTTACCTACAAGTCCCTAGAAAAGGGCGCTACATGTGCCCATGGCCTGTAAAATAAATGCTTATAGAAGCCCTGCAGCACTGATTGTGCCACCCACCTAAGTAGCCCTTTAAACACGTGGCAGGCCTGCCATTGCAGAGCCTGTGTGTGCAGTCTTTTTTTTTTTGTAAATCTTTTTATTAACATTTGAAACAACACAAAAGGCATCAGGTGACGGGTAATTGAGCATAACATTTGTGCACATCTATCCATGTCCAAGATATTGTCCAGGATTTTACTCTGGGTCAGGTGAGTCCAACGGCACAGTGTCATCCACAATATGCGGAGGAGTACATATATATCCCCCAGTAGGATTTCCACGCACCCCAGACTTTCCCCCACTTTTAGGGCTGACCCCTAGCCACGAACTCTGATCTCTCTCTAAACATGCACCAATCAAGATCTTCCATACATTTCTCTATCTGTGGCACCTGATTAGCTCCCCATAGTTGTGCGATGTTGCGCTTGGCTATCATGCATGTCGGTGTCACCCATTTTTTCCCGTGTGCATTTAGGTCAGTCGGTTCTCACACATTAAGGATACATCGTCTGGACTCTATCTGCACGTCTACCCCCATCACCTCACATATCTTGCCATGTACTCGGACCCAGTAATCCTGTATTTTTGTGCAATGCCATAGGATATGTATAAAGGTACCCTCCTCCCCACAGCCTCCACGACACCCCCATCAGTCGCTAACCCCATTTTTACTAGCCGGGGGCCTGTTACATATGAGCGGTGCAGGATCTTCAATTGAACCAGTCTTAATCTCATTGGGACCACGGCCATCCTTGGGGAAGACACCGCCTCTCTCCAATCCTCATCCTCCAGCACACAGCCATCCTCACTCTAATTTGAACCAATGGGTCCTCCATATGATTAATCAGCTTTTTGTAGATCAGTGAGATAGTTTTAATAGGGAGGTGGCCTTTCAACACTCGATCCTCCAATAGGGAGGCCTCCGGAAGCTTGGTCCACAGGGGAATCTTTGCCGCTAAGGCATGCCTAATTTGCAAATAGCGGAATCTTTCGCTCTCCCGTAACTGGTGCCTGTCACATAATGCTTCAAATGTGAGAATGTCATCCTTTCCCCACACGTCTTTGACCTGAGAGATCCCGATAAGATCCCATCTATCAAACCCCTTTGATTTCCACAAACTACCGAGATCTTCTGAACTCCATAGTGGGGTGGCAAGCGTAATCCTACCATCCCATTTAAGGTGGCGATTAGCTAAGTGCCACACATGATCTGCATGCGGTAACGGTCCAATCCTAGCATTCAGGGCCCTTGTATAATCTCCGCCGGGTAACTGACCCCTATCCATCGCATACCCAGGATCTCCTGGAGATCCATAGATCACATGATTAATCACCGCTAGGTGGGAGGCCCAATAATACTTCCTGAGGTCCGGAAGTCCTATCCCTCCATCATACCAAGGCAGGGTGAGTTTGCTGAACGCGAGTCCCACAGGAGCTGTCTCTGGAGAGACTCTATTTCTCTGAAGTATGAGGGAGGCACTGGGTCAAGTGCATTTTGGAGTGCATATAGAAAGCGCCATCATATTGAACAATACCGTGCGACCCAATAAGGAAAGCGGCAATGCCCTCCACCTAGCCACATCCCACAGGAGCCTGTCTAGTGGCGGCCTAAGGTTATTATCAAATCGAAGCCTAGGGTCCATAGTCACATAAATGCCTAGGTATCGAAATCCCACTGACTCAATCTGCAGTGGGCAGGATTCCGGGACTACCAGAGGTTCTCAGCTAAGACCAAACAGCACCGACTTCCCCCAGTTTATGGCAAAGCCTGAATACCTACCAAAAATAGCCAATATATCAAGAAAACCGATCAAGGACTCCCTGGGGGACGTATGGTAGAGCAAAACATCATCCGCGTAGAGAGAGATTTTATCCTCCCACTCGGAGGTCCTTCTCAATACACGTATCGTTCTGTCCCATCGAACCCATGCTGCAAGAGGCTCAAGTGCCAGTGCGAACAGCAGCGGGGAAAGGGGACATCCCTGTCGCGTGCCCCTTCCCAAAGGGAAATCCTCTGATTTATGGTTGTTTACCACCACTCTGGCAAGAGCACCCGAATAGAAAAGGTGGACCCAACCGATGAATTCTTGTCCTATACCCATCTTGCCCAATACCGCATATAGATAGGGCCATTCAACTCTGTCAAACACCATAGTGGCGTCCAACGAGAGCAGGACCGCCGGTTCATGAATCTGAGGCGCACCTGCAATAATTCCATGCAGCTTCCAAGTGATCACCTTGACCAGCCTTGTTGCTAACAATTTTGCCTGTATCTTCGGCTCGGCATTCAAAAGTGAGACCGAGGCTTATCTTCCTTATGTATAACGACTATATTTGCAACCCGTTGATCATGTGGGAGGCAGCCTCCCTCCCTACTCTCCTCGAACATCTCTCGGAGAAACGGCGCTAATCTATTGGCATTTATCTTATAGAGTTCTATAGGTAGCCCGTTAGGGCCAGTGGCTTTCCCGGAACGGATCACTCTAACAGCCTGAGCAACCTCATCATTAGTGAAAGGGGAGTCCAGATATTTCCTGTTGTCCTCCGAGAGCGCTGGCATTTGTATATCTCGCAGCATGGCCTCGTTGTTAGCCTCCTTGTATTTACCCGTGGCCGTGTACACCATACCGTAATATGTCGCAAATTCCTCCGCTATCTGCTGCAGTTCCGTAATACTACCCGAACTCTCCGTATGCAATTCCGGCACCAATCTGGACCCCCACTCCCCCTTCTCCAACCAAGCGATCAACTTCCCCGCCCTATCCCCGTGTTCATAGCCCCTACTTTGAGTGTCCTCATGTTGCTCCCAGGCCCTCCCATGTGCCTGGCTTCTATACTCTTCTCTCAGGAGGCTCAGTCTGTGCTTCTCCTCCGGGGTACTATCTCCCGATTCCCCCCCTTCCAGAGTTGCCAACTCCGTCTCAATCCTATCCACCTCTGCGCGACCCCTCCTCTCCTTCCCGGCGATTAACGATAACGCCTCTCGTCACATCACAGTCTTATACGCCTCCCACAGGGAACTACCTGACTCAACAGATCCTACATTAGTTTGAAAATACCGTTCCGTGATCTGCACTATTTTTTTTTTGGTGGCGGGGTCCCTTAAATGCCATGCGCCTATGGGAGATATCCGACCCAAGTCTCTCTGGCCCACCTCTATTTTAAGCCAAGTCGGTGAATGATCCGATATCCCTCTGCCCAGATGCCTCACCTCCCAAATCTCTGCAAGCTGCGACGTCGGCGCCAGGACATAATCTAACCTTTATAAGGAATGATGGGCGGCCGAGGCGTGAGTGTAGCATTTTTCCCCGGGGTGACGCAGGCGCAATCCGTCTGCGAGTCCCTTGGTTTCAATGAAATCCGACAACCATTGTTGCGACAGCGGGAGGGTCCTAGTGGGATATCTTTCCAATTCGCCATCCACCACTGAATTAAAGTTCATCCCCCCTATCAACAACCCCATAGGCAGCGGCAAAAACATTCTGGATAGGTCTCGGAAGGTGTCAGCCTGAAGGGCTAGGGGGACATATATATTGACAAGAAGGTGACTGTTCTCCCCTCCCACCGCCCCGAAACGCCAATATATCTGCCTCCAGTATCCACCCAAGTGGCCTGTACATTCAGCGGGAAGGAGTTCCGGACCAATATCCCTACCTCTCTGGATCCCGTGGTGAACCCAGCATGTGCAAACAATTTGTACCCACCCTTGTGCAGCGCCTTACAACAATTACTTACCAGGTGAGTCTCCTGCAGCAACACAACATCCGGGGAGTGTCTCCTGATCAACTGTGAGACCATTCCTCTCTTTATCTTATCCCCTAGTCCATTCACATTCCAGCTGGGCGTGGCAATCCCCAACCCTAAAATGCTAGAAGACATGTAAATGGCACATCGTTTCCTCGACACCCAATGCCAAAAAAACACCCATAACAAAAACCCAACTTAAAGCTTGCTGCACATTGTAAATTCAAAATTACTGAAAAATTCAGCCATCCCTCGCCTCTCCCAACTCCCGCTTCACCTCCCCCCACCCTGCACCCCTGCCTAAAGCTTGCGTTCATCCCCAACCAGCAGTGTGCCTATCGCCCCAACCTACTCTACAACTAACTAAACGTAGAAATGGAGGAGGGCCTGGGAAAAACTCCCGCTTCTCCCCCACCCACCCTGCTGCCCGGATACAATCAAGTCCCCAAAACAATCACTTCGGATTGGCAGCCTCAGAGAAGCAGCAACCCCAGCCCTCCCCGTGTCACACTCAAGATACATGAGTCACATTTTGAACCCGTGTCACATTACTATTGTTCGTCCGCCTCCTCTCTGGATTAACCCTCAGTTTCTGTCGCAGATGCGCTGTCTAACCAGTCTGCCTGTTGGACCCGGCCTCATGGCGTGGTCCTCTCTGATCCCCGCAACCCAAGAACTACTGATGGACCTGACCCCAGTCCACCCAGAACTGTACATGACGCCTCTACCCCAGACCTGAGACGATCTCCAGACCGCGTGCCTGCACCCGTGCACGTGACCAACAGACTCCATATTTGGCCACTTCGGCCGGCCGCCGCCTTCCCTTTCGGCAGCCCTTGGCCGCTCCTGGCGGCAGCCAGGCGTGCGCGTCCGGCGCGCCCAGACCCGCCCGGGGGGTGAAAGACTCACCAAGTACCCGAAACCAAGACTTCAATCACACCTCCGGCCCCCTTCCGAGGAACTGGTTCCCCTCACACCTCTGAACTATCCCTGGGGGCTGGTTTTGATCACACCTTTGGCCTCCTAGCGAGCTGGCTCCAAACCATGATGGGCGTCTGGGATCCCCTGGACACATTGTCCAAAGCATCAAAGAACCAGCCGCCCAGACAATCGGCCGCCTGGCCCTCGGACCACCGGCCTCCTGCCTCTGAGAGTCCGGACATCAAAGGGCCTTGGACTATAAGACAGCCTGCCTCCCATCCAGCCGGCAGTTGTATCCTGGACAAGAAAGCCCTGCTGATCTGATCACGGCTGACCTTGAGGAGAACAGACTCTGACCCACCGAGCCCTGCTGACGCTGTCGCTGCTCATCCGCGAAGCTACGGAACTGAACCACCGAGCCCTGCTGACGCTGTCGCGGCTCCCTCTCGAAGAGTAAGACGTGAACTATCGGAGCCCTGCTGACCTCGTCGCGGCCCACTCTTGAGAACGAGAGACTCTTGCTACCATCCTGAGCCCTGCGGACGCTGTCGCGGCTCCACCTGACTACGAGTACTACCAGGTACTCCAGATCAAGCCCTGCTGACCTCATCGCTGCTTGAAGAACCCTCTGGTCCGGTTGGACCATCAATGCTACCCTCACGACAACCTCGAACCGAAGTGAGTAGGACAGCAAGTACCATCGCCAGCCCCCGTACCCCCCAGTTCGGGGATTGAGAACTGTGCGCAGGGTACGCTACGTACGGGCTGGCCCTCTAAGACTGTCCCGCTTCCCCGTTTCCGTGTCCACGAGACTTTTGCGATCCCTCAATCGCTGTGTATTGCTACCTATTTTTACTTTGATAAAGTTCATACTTGATAAAGATTCATGGTGTGGTGTCCGTTCGTAAGTGTGGTGTTTCGACAGTGTGTACGATCAGTCCTCCCCGGCGAGGACCTTCCCTCGATAAGACTCGGCAGGAATTGTGGAAGAGGAGGGTCTCGGGTGGTTAAGAGCGCAGTCTTGACCCCTGGGGTCACCCCCTTCCAACATTGGTGGCAGCGACACGATACGAACCTACGTCTGGAGATCGTACCACTGACACACTACCTGAACCCACACGCAGCAGCGCACTAGAAAGAGAGAGCGACGATGTCGGCCACAGAATCCGGTGAGAGAACGGCATTCGATAAAGACCTATTGGAAGACTACACCCATAGAGAGCTAAAGCAGTTCTGCAAAGAACTAAGTATCGCGAGTACCGGACTAAGTACCAAGGAGGATTTCCAAAAAGCGCTAACGGCTTGGGTGGAGTCCGGGTCATCCCTCCCTCCGCCTTAAGACAACGGGGGAGGGAGACCACAGACCGAACCCAGTACACCGGCGGGTGAAAGAACCTAACAACCAACCCGGAGCCCAGCAACCGGGAGGGATCGGTCGTCGGAAGAGATGGCTGACCGAGAACGTGACCGAAGTCATGAACTAGAACTGGCGCGCCTCAAGTTGGAGGGCGAACTCAAACTTGCAGAGAAGAAGTTGGCAGTCGAGCAGTTGCGGCTCCAAGGGGAGCTGGAAGAGAAGAAGCTCCAGAGGGAGCATGAAGGCTGAAAACTCCAGCTCGAGCACGAGCGCAGCCTCAAGGAACTAGAGTTGAAAGCAAGAGCAGATGCAACCGGACCACCGGGACTCGGAGAGCCGGTGATCCTCCGGTAAACGAAGGTACACATCCCCAAAGACGTCGTGAAGGAGTTTTACAAAGGGGACGACATCCAGCAGTGGTTCAAGGCCTACGAGGTCGCCATGTCCGCCCACCGGGTCCCCGAGAAGGACTGGGGGGCCGGCCTGTGGAGCCGCTTCCTCAGCGAGGGAAGAGACACCCTGCTGGACCTGCCGACCGCGCACATGAACGCCTACTCCCACATGAAAGACTCTCTCCTATTCCGCTACGGACTAACGCCAGAGATGTATCGCCAGTGGTTTAGGGAGTGCAAGAAGAATCCTGGCACCACATGGGTGGACTATGTAAACTACTACACCTGGGCCTTAGATGGGTGGATCAAGGGCAGCAATGTGACCACCTTCGAAGGCCTGGTCGACCTCATCGCTTACGAGCACCTGTCCGCGAATTGCTTTGTGGAACTGAAACAGCATCTCCTGGACAGCAAGCTCGCCAATCCACGAAAACTGGCTGTGGAAGCCGATCGCTGGGTGGCCACCCGAGTCCAGAAGGGGCCCGGGGGAGACTCCCCATGGAACGACCAAGGATCTTCCCGCCAGAGGGGTGGGGGAGGTCGAGGTAAACAGCAAGGATCTCAGTCAGGGCCCCAGCGTAGCCCCCCCATAAACCAGCCACCCCGTTCTCCTCCCTCGACGAGAGCAGCCCAGAGCGTAGGTCCACCAGGGCCCCGCCCCAGCACAGCGTGTTTTAAGTGTCAGCAACCCGGGCACTATGCCGGTGATCCCCGGTGCCCCATGTCCCAGAAATCCACTCCCTCTGGCTCCTCCACCAGACAGATATCTTCCGTAGCCCTAGAAGAGGAAGAGATAGAAGAGCAAGGAGAGTGGGAGCCCGCAGCCATGGTCTTAGCTTCCCTGGGGAATAGCGAGATGGTCCCGGGAGATTACCTGCCCGACAACACAGAAAAGTATTGTCAGACGGTTAAGGTTAACAGGCGCAGCATAGGAGCCCTTAGGGACACAGGAGCCAGCATCACGTTCGTCAGATACACGCTAGTCCCTGAGTCCCTGATCATCCCTCACACCTCTTGCAGAGTGATAGCAGCCAACTACTCCGTCCGCACCTGCAAAATAGCCCAAGTTCCGTTTGAGTAGGAGGGAGTCTCGGGCGATCTACGGGTAGCGGTCCGCACAGACATGCCCGTGGACTGCCTCCTGGGGAATGACCTAGAGAGCGCGAAGTGGAAGGATGTAGAAAGGAGGACCCATCTAGAGATGTTGCGTCTGCCCCACTGGGCCTGTGTGAGCACCCGAGCCATGACCGCCAGAATGACCAACCCCGGGAACGAAGGGTCCGAGTTCCCCAGTGCAGCCCCTGATGCCCCGGAGGGAGGCGAGCGCCCCACGGTCCCCGACCAGCCCTCCAAAGAAGACAGCAAATCCGACAACGGTCCCCTCGGACCCTCCGTCAACCCGGTCCCCACCCAAACCGATCTCCCCGAGCTGGCCCAGTGGCGCCAGGAGGGAGGGCCATCCCGAGAAGAGTTCTGCCAGGAGCAGGCCTCCTGCCCCTCCCTTGAAGGGCCCCGGCAACAGGCCGCAGCCCAGGCCGCCGGAGACCAGTCCGGCTCCCGCTACCTTTACTGGGAAAATGGCCTACTCTACAGCGAACAGAAGACCGCCGAACTAGGGTCAGCCCGAGTGCTGGTGGTACCCCTTCGTTTCCGCGGTCTCCTCCTCAACCTGGCCCACAATGTGCCCCTGGCGGGACACTTGGGCCAGGATAAAACCTACCAACGACTAGTAACCCATTTCTACTGGCCCCGTATGCGTGCTGATGTGGAAACCCACTGTAAGTCCTGCCCCACGTGCCAGGCTAGCGGCAAAAGCGGAGGTAAGCGCAAGGCTCCCCTCCAGCCCTTTCCATTTGTCAGTACCCCCTTTGAGAGGGTGGGAATCGACATTGTCGGACCTCTGGACCCCCGGACCTCCTTGGGTCACATGTTCATTCTTGTCTTGGTCAATCACGCCACCCGATACCCCAAAGCCATCCCCCTCCGGACAGTGACGGCCCCGGTCGTGGGCCGGGCCCTCATGGGGATCTTCTCCCGGGTGGGATTCCCGTGGGAAGTGGTGAGCGACCGAGGCACAAACTTTATTTCCCGGTACATGAAGTCCCTTTGGCAACAATGTGGGGTGTCGTACAAGTTCACCACCCCATACCACCCTCAAGGTAACGGCCTGGTTGAGCGGTTCAACCGCACCCTGAAAGGAATGATCATGGGTCTCGAGGAGCCCCTGCGACGCAAGTGGGACGTCCTCCTGCCCTGCCTCCTGTTCGCCTACCGAGAAGTTCCCCAGAAGTCCTTGGGGTTCAGCCCTTTCGAGCTGCTCTATGGGCACCCCGTCCGGGGTCCCCTCAGCCTGATCAAGGAAGGCTGGGAGACAGCCCCCCCGAGCACACCCCCCAATGTGCTCTCCTACGTCCTGGCCCTCCGGAACCAGACGCGGAGATTTCGCGAACTGGCCGAGGCCAACCTGGAGGCCAGCCAAGAGGAAATGAAATGCTGGTACGACCAGAATGCCACTCTGGTTGAGTTTCAGCCCGGACAACAGGTTTGGGTCATGTCCCCAGTGGAACCTTGTGCCCTTCAGGATAAGTGGACTGGCCCCTTTAAGGTGATAGAGCGCAAGAGCCAGGTCACCTACCTCGTTGATACGAAATCGGCCAGGAATGCCCTGAAGGTTCTCCACGTGAACCGGCTCAAACCCCACTTTGTGCGTACTGAGTTGGGATTACTCCTTGCCACTGACGACGGAGAGGAAGAGGAAACGGACCCTCTACCGGATCTCCTGTGTGCGAAGGACCAAAATGGCTCTCCTCCTCCCTCACCCCCTTGCAGCGTGAAGACTGTCACCGGGTGTTGGGACAGTTCTCGGACCTCTTCTCCCTCACCCCCGGCGTCACCAATTGGTACATCCGCGACGTGGACACCGGGGACAGCCCTCCGGTATGGCACAGAGCCTACCAAGTCCCTGACCGAGTTCGAGCCTGCATCAAGGCTGAAGTTGACAAAATGTTGGCCCTGGGAGTAGTAGAAGCCTCCGACAGCCCATGGGCTAGCCCCGTGGTCCTGGTTCCGAAGGCTGCCGCCCCATGCACCGTTCCTGAGCTGAGGTTCTGCGTAGACTACCGCGGACTCAACGCAGTCACCCGAACCGACGCACACCCCATCCCCCGAGCCGACGAACTCATTGACCGCCTAGGGTCGGCTCAGTACCTCAGTGCCTTCGATCTCACCAGTGGCTACTGGCAGATCGGCCTCACGGAGCGGGCCCGAGAAAGGTCCGCTTTCTCCACTTCGGATGGCCACTTCCACTTCCGAGTAATGCCCTTCGGTATGAGAAACGCCCCCGCCACCTTCCAGAGACTGGTCAACCAGGTCCTGGCCGGGTTGGAAAGTTTCAGCGCGGCGTACCTCGACGACATTGCCGTGTTCAGTACCCACTGGCCCGAGCACTTGCAACACCTCTGGGAGGTGTTGGACGCCCTGCGCCGCGCAGGCCTCACCATTAAAGCTAGCAAGTGCCAGATAGGACAAAGCTCCGTGGTATACCTCGGGCACCAGCTCGGAAGCGGCCTCGTAGCCCCCCTCCAACCCAAGATAGACGCTATCAATGCCTGGGAGACCCCCACGACCCAGATCGAGGTGCGGGCCTTCCTAGGACTCACAGGGTACTACCGTAGATTCATTAAGGGCTACGGGAGTATTGTAGGCCCCCTCACAGAGTTGACAGCCAAGGCAAACCCCAAGAAAGTTAGTTGGACCCCCGCCTGTCAGAAGGCGTTCGAGGAACTGTAAAAGGCCATGTGCACCGCTCCAGTACTACAGGCCCCCGATTACTCCCGAGAGTTCGTGGTCCAGACAGACGCCTCCGAACATGGCATTGGAGCCGTGCTCTCCCAGGTGGACGACCAGGGGATTGATCACCCAGTAGCCTTTATCAGCCGGAGGCTACTACCCCGAGAGCAGAGATGGAGCACCATCGAGCCAGAGGCCTTCGCAGTGGTTTGGGCCTTGAAGAAGCTGAGGCCCTACCTGTTCGGTACCCACTTCTGGGTCCAGACCGATCACCGTCCTCTCCGGTGGCTCATGCAGATGAGAGGAGAGAACCCTAAACTGCTACGCTGGTCTATCTCCCTCCAGGGGATGGATTTTACTGTTGAGCACAGGCCTGGCACCGACCACGCAAATGCCGACGGCCTGTCCCGCTTCTTCCGCCTCAGTGAAGAGAACCCCCAAGAGGATGGGTAGTTCTCCTCGTCTTTCAGCTGGAGGGTACACATGTTGGACCCGGCCTCATGGCGTGGTCCTCTCTGATCCCCGCAACCCAAGAACTACTGATGGACCTGACCCCAGTCCACCCAGAACTGTACATGACGCCTCTACCCCGGAACTGAGACGATCTCCAGACCGCGTGCCTGCACCCGTGCACGTGACCAACAGACTCCATGTTTGGCCACTCCAGCCGGCCGGCCGCCTTCTTCCCTTTCGGCAGCCCTTGGCCGCTCCTGGCTGCAGCCAGGCGTGCGCGTCCGGCGCGCCCGGACCCGCCCGGGGAGTGAAAGACTCACCAAGTACCCGAAACCAAGACTTCAATCACACCTCCGGCCCCCTTCCGAGGAACTGATTCCCCTCACACCTCTGAACTATCCCTGGGGGCTGGTTTGGATCACACCTTTGGCCTCCTAGCGAGCTGGCTCCAAACCATGATGGGCGCCTGGGATCCCCTGGACGCATGGTCCAAAGCATCAAAGAACCAGCCGCCCAGACAATCGGCCGCCTGGCCCTCGGACCACCGGCCTCCTGCCTCTGAGAGTCCGGACATCAAAGGGCCCCTGGACTATAAGACAGCCTGCCTCCCATCCAGCCGGCAGTTGCATCCTGGACAAGAAAGCCCTGCTGATCTGATCGCGGCTGACCTTGAGGAGAACAGACTCTGACCCACCGAGCCCTGCTGACGCCGTCGCGGCTCATCCTCGAAGCTACGGAACGGAACCACCGAGCCCTGCTGACGCTGTCGCGGCTCCCTCTCGAAGAGTAAGACGTGAACCATCGGAGCCCTGCTGACCTCGTCGCGGCCCACTCTTGAGAACGAGAGACTCTTGCTACCATCCTGAGCCCTGCGGACGCTGTCACGGCCCCACCTGACTATGAGTACTACCAGGTACTCCAGATCAAGCCCTGCTGACCTTGTCGCGGCTTGAAGAACCCTCTGGTCCGGTTGGACCATCAACGCTACCCTCACGACAACCTCAAACCGAAGTGAGTAGGACAGCAAGTACCATCGCCAGCCCCCGTACCCCCCAGTTCGAGGATTGAGAACTGTGCACAGGGTACGCTACGTACGGGCTGGCCCTCTAAGACTGTCCCGCTTCCCCGTTCCCGTGTCCACGAGACTTTCGCGATCCCTCAATCGCTGTGTATTGCTACCTATTTTTACTTTGATAAAGTTTATACTTGATAAAGATTCACGGTGTGGTGTCCGTTCGTAAGTGTGGTGTGTCGACAGTGTGTACGATCAGTCCTCCCCGGCGAGGACCTTCCCTCGATAGGACTCGGCAGGAATTGTGGGAGAGGAGGGTCTCAGGTGGTTAAGAGCGCAGTCTTGACCCCTGGGGTCACCCCCTTCCAACACTGCCGCTACTTCAGGATTGTCAAAAAACCAAGGTTTACCCGTTATGCTCCACCCGGAGACGGGCCAGGAACATCATTCCGTATCTCATTCCCTTATCACGTAGTTGCAGTTTCACCGCTAGAAAGCTCTGCCTTTGTTTTTGCACCGCTTGTGTGAAGTCTGGGAAAAAGGAGAGCGTTGCGTTTTCAAATCGCATGTGGAGGCCCCACTCTTGCAGCCTGAAGTATGGCATCCCTGTCACGGAAGTTAGGGACCCTAGCGATCAAATGTCGGGGGGGTCTGGGCCGGCCCCCAGGGACCCTATGAGCTCTCTCGACCGTGAAGAAGTTACTGAGGCCCTTCGGTTGTAGTTGTTTAAGTATAAAATCCTCGATAAACAGGTCAGGTGCCTGCCCCTCCGACTTTTCCAGCACTCCCAGGATTCAAACATTATTCCGCCTTGCCCTTCCTTCAAACTCGTCCGGTTTGCGATCCACAAGAGTCCTTGAGGCCTTAAGATCACGTACCTCCTGCTCCAGTTGATTCACGTCATCAATGAGGCTGGACGTTTTAACCTCCAGAGTCTTCACCTTCTCACCAGTCATCGTAAGATCCGCCCTAATCAGCCCCATCTCAATGGTAACTGTGTCACGCTTGGTATCAAGGGCTTCCATATTCTGGCCCAGGGATGTCTGGACTCCCATTATAGCTGCCATAAGATCTTTGAGAGTTGGTTCCTTCTCTGCCAGAGTATCATCCACACACCCCCCTTGCGACATCTTGGCCTCCATCGGGGAGCCCTTCGGGAAAGTGTAACGGTCTAGTCTATTTGACTGAATGTTTCTAGACCCTTTGGTACTCCGGGACGTAGTTTTGTCCGGGTCCATTTTGGTCACCATTTTATGACTGGATTACCACCAACGCCCCAGCTCCGGTCGATCCCGAGCGGTGAGCCCCTTGTTTCGAGCCCTCCGGGGGCAAACTCACTGCGGCTCCACCTTGCAGACCACTGGTGACGTGTCTCCTCTGGACTCGACCGCCACTCCACCAACAGGGGCCCTATTCAAACTCCAGAGGGTTCACCACCCCACAGCCAAGCGCCACCAACTGTTGTGTGACAGGAGGTAGGCTCTGCGCAGCCCCGGGCACGGCACTCCTGTGGGCCCTCCAGACAGTCCACGCCTCAACAGATCCCAGATCCCTTGCCGTGGCATCAAAGTATGCTGAGGGTTATAGAGGCGACCCCTGATGCGTCTCAGGGCGCGCTCACTGCTCCCCGGTCTCCCCAGGAGCACAGGTCCCGTCTTCACATGCCCCCTCGGTGTGAGGGGTGCCTCCCCAGGACCCCCTGCACAATCAGGCACTTCAGTCAAGTCAAGTCAACTCAAAAAATTTGTATAGCGCACTACATACCCAGAGGGTTTCAAGGTGCTTAGGAAGGGGAGGAGGATTATTTGTCGAATATCCACGTTTTAAGCTGCTTTCTGAACGCTAGGTGGTTCTGGGTGAGGCGAAGGTAAGCGGGGAGTGAGTTCCATGTTTTAGCAGCCAGGTATGAAAAGGATCTGCTTCCCATGGTGGTCTTGTTGATGCGAGGTACAGTGGCGAGGGCTTGGCTGGAAGAACGTAGTTGGCGGGAGGGGGTGTAGAAGGACAGTCGAGAGTGGAGGCAATCTGGTCCGATGTCGTAGAGTGATTTGTGTGCGTGGGTAAGCAGTCGGAAAGTGATTCTCTTATTGACGGGTAGCCAGTGGAGGTCTTTAAGGTGACCAGAGATGTGTTTGTTGCGTGGGATGTCTAATATGAGCCTGGCTGATGCGTTTTGGATTCGTTGGAGTTTCTTCTGGAGTTTAGCGGTGGTACCTGCGTAGAGGGTGTTTCCGTAGTCCAGTCGGCTCGTGACCAGAGCATGGGTGACTGTTTTCCTTGTTTCGGAGGGGATCCAGCGAAATGTTTTTCTGAGCATGCGAAGAATGTTGAAGCAGGAAGAGGATACGGCGCTGACTTGTCTGTTCATTGAGAGTGAAGAATCCAGGATGACGCCAAGGTTCCGTGCGTGGTCTGTCGGGATGGGTGCTTTTCCGAGGGCTTCCGGCCACCAGGAGTCGTCCCAAGCAGAGGGGGATGTACCTAAGATGAGGACTTCTGTTTTGTCTGAGTTCAGTTTCAGACGGCTTTGTTTCATCCATTCGGCAACTTCTTTCATTCCTTCGTGTAGGTTAGTTTTGGCGGTGCTGGGGTCATTGGTGAGAGAAAGGATCAGTTGAGTGTCGTCCGCGTAAGAGATGATGTTGAGGTTGTGTTGGCGTGCGATGGCCGCGAGGGGGCTCATGTATACGTTGAAGAGGGTGGGACTGAGTGAGGATCCTTGAGGTACGCCGCAGATGACTTCAGAGGCCTCGGACTTGAATGGAGGAAGGCGGACTCTCTGGGTTCTTCCGGTGAGGAACGAAGTGATCCATTCAAGTGCTTTTCCTTGAATTCCGATGTTATTGAGGCATTGTAGAAGGGTGCTGTGGCAGACTGTATCGAATGCTGCAGAGAGGTCGAGGAGGATGAGGGCGACTGTGTCTCCATTGTCCAGTAGAGTTCGAATGTCGTCTGTTGCTGCGATGAGGGCGGTCTCAGTGCTGTGTTTTGGTCAGAAGCCAGATTGTGAGGGGTCGAGGGATTTGTTGGCTTCGAGTAAGGCGGCGAGCTGGTTGTTGACGGCTTTCTCGATGACTTTGGCCGGGAATGGAAGAAGCGAGATGGGGCGGTAATTTTTGAGTTTGGTGGGGTCCGCTGTTGGTTTTTTCAGAAGGGCGGTGAGTTCAGCGTGTTTCCAGTCTTCTGGGAAGGTAGCGGAGTTGAAGGAGCAGTTGATGACGTCTCGGAGGTGCGGTGCTATGACGGAGTCTGCTTTGTTGAAGATGTGGTGAGGGCATGGGTCTGTGGGGGATCCTGAGTGGATGGAATTCATCAGGCGGATGGTGTCCTCAGTGGAGATTGGGTTCCAGGCGTTAAGGGTGTTCACGGGGGGAAGATGGTCAGCAGATGGTAGGGTGGTTTGGTTTCCGGGTTGGTTGTCAAAGCTGTTGTGGATGTCTGCAATCTTGTTGTGGAAAAAAGAGGCTAGGGAGTCGCAGAGGGTTTGAGAGGGGGTGATGTCGTTGGAGTTGGCCGAGGGATTGGAAAATTCCTTGACGATGTTGAAAAGTTCCTTGCTGTTGTGAGCGTTGTTGTCAAGTCGATCCTTGAATGCTGTTTTCTTGGCTTTTCGGATCAGTTGGTGGTGAGTGCGGGTGGCGCTTTTGAAGGCGTCCTTGGTGCTGGTGGTTGGGTCTTTTTTCCAGGCCTTTTCAAGGGAACGGCAGAGTTTCTTGGACTTCTTGAGATCATCGTTGAACCATGAGGCCTTCTTGCTGCCAGGTTTACTTTGACGTTTTTTCAGTGGAGCTAAGGTGTCGGCGGAGTTGGATAACCATAGGGTGAGGTTGGCGGCGGCTTCGTTAGCGTTAGAAGAGAGGGCTGGGGAGTTTCGAAGGAGCGATGCGGAGATTTGGTCCGTGGTGATTTTGTTCCAGTTTCTTTGCAGGGTAGGTTGGAGGTAGATGTTGGGTTTTGGTTTGTTGTAGGTGAAGTGAACGCAGCTGTGGTCAGTCCAGAGGAGATCCGTAGTGTGGCTGAAAGAGACATGATTGCTGGAGGTGAAGATGGGGTCGAGTGTGTGACCTGCGATGTGGGTGGGGGAAGTGACTAGTTGTTTAAGTCCGAGGTTGGCGAGGTTGTCCAAGAGGGTGGTGGTGTTGCGGTCGTAGCTCTTTTCAAGGTGAAAGTTGAGGTCTCCCAAAAGGATGTAGTCTTTGGAGGGGAGCGCGTGTGGGGTGATGAAGTCTGTGATGTCTTCACTGAATTTTGCGCGGGGTCCTGGTGGTCTGTAGAGGAGGGTGCCTCTGAGTGTGGTTTTGGGGTCGATGTGGATCTGGAAGTGGAGGTGTTCGGAGTTGGCGAGGTTGGCGTCAGAGCTGGTTGAGATGCGGATTGATTTCTTATGGACGATAGCGATTCCTCCTCCTGTGTGGCTGGTACGGTCTTTGCGAGTGATCTTATAGTCTTCAGGGATGGCAATGGTGATGTCAGGTGCGGAGGAAGCATTCATCCATGTTTCCGTCAGGAAGGCGATGTCCGGAGAAATGGTGTCTAGTGGATTCCAAAGGTCAATGGCATGTCTGTGGACTGATCGGGTGTTGAGAAGGATGCATTGAAGGTGATTGGGGTCGGGGATCTGTGCTGTGGGCGTAGCGGAGATGTTGACAGTGCCGATGAATTTGCAGGAGTAGCAAGAGAAAGGTCCATGGGTGTGACCAGGAGCGGCTTGGACGCAGTTGGGGGCGCGACCGGGGTTAAGGGCTAGGAGAGTGGCGGCATCGTAGGTAATGCGGGAGGGCTGGGCAGCGCGAGGGGCAGGGGGTCTGGCGCTGGGCGCGGTCCAGGCGCGGACGGGCGTAGACGGGCTTACCTTTGGCGCACCTTCGGCGTGGGTTGGGCGTGGACGCTGCGCGTGGACGCTGCACGCGGGAATTCCTGTCATATATGGAAGGTGGAGGGGGAGGGGCGAGGGCGGCTCAGCTGGGGGGCGTGGCGGGCTCAAGGGACGGAGCACAACAACAACAACAACAAGCTCAAAATGGAGGGGAGGGCAGAGCAGGGCGCCGGGGGATCTCACAGATAATGCACCGGTCTACTTGAAATGATTGAGTAATGGCAAGTAAATGCACACGCCTTCAAAACGCCAAACAGTGCAGCTTACAAACAACAATGCGCAGGTCTACTTGAAATGAGCGAGCAATGGCAGGTAAATGCACACGCCTTCAAAACGCCAAACAGTGCAGCTTAAAAATAACGATACCACTTATCACACAGAGCGCAGGCAGGGGAGCGATCTCTCGAGGAGGAAGCGACGAGAGAATCACAGCGCTGCGTGGTCAGAGGGCGCGTTATAATGCTAGTGGGAGGGCGGCTCAGCTGGGGGGCGTGGCGGGCTCAAGGGACGGAGCACAACAACAACAACAAGAAGCTCAAAATGGAGGGGAGGGCAGAGCAGGGCGCCGGGGGATCTCACAGATAATGCACCGGTCTACTTGAAATAATCGAGTAATGGCAAGTAAATGCACACGCTTTCAAAACGCCAAACAGTGCAGCTTACAAACAACAATGCGCAGGTCTACTTGCAATGAGCGAGCAATGGCAGGTAAAAGCACACGCCTTCAAAACGCCAAACAGTGCAGCTTACAAACAACAATGCGCAGGTCTACTTGAAATGAGCGAGCAATGGCAGGTAAATGCACACGCCTTCAAAACGCCAAACAGTGCAGCTTAGAAATAACGATACCACTTATCACACAGAGCGCAGGCAGGGGAGCGATCTCTCGAGGAGGAGGAAGTGTCTCAGATATGCGGCTCCCAGTTTTCGGCGCATTAAGCCCCCAGACAGTTCTTTAGGGGGGAAGCCCCTGGCAGCACCAGATGAGACAAGTAGCTCCTACAAAGGGCCCCCCCTGCACCGGGGCCAGGTGCCCTGGGGTTAACTAGCTCGTTCGCCTCTCCAACACCCGGTTCCTACGGGCACCGCTACACCGCCCCCAGCGATTGGCTCTAGCTTCGGCAGTAGTGTTCAGAGCCTGGGCAGCTCGAATTTCATTTTGGCCGCAAATCGGGCGGAACCGAGTCCGCAGCACACTCCGGCACCGCTGTTGTGACACTCTGCCGCAGATCGCCCGCCACTCAAGGCCCCGGTCTGAACGCCAGACCAGGCCCTAATCTCACGGACGACACCTCTCTGCACCTGAACCTCGGAGGGGGCCTGTTCCTTCACCGGAGGTCACCGCCACCTTTCGAGCACACGGGGGTAGGGCCAGGGGACCAGGATTTGTGCAGGATGCGGCGGCGGGCGAGAGGGATCGGCGGAGCTGACCCTCTAGGCGGCCATCTTCGTCTCCGGCTTGGCTCCTGTGTGTACAGTCTTAAAGTGCCATGTCAACCTGGCAAGTTAACCCTCTTGTCAGGCTCACACCTTCCTTTTTAATACACATAAGTCACACCTAAGGTAGGCATTGGACAGCCTAAGGGTAGAATGCAGTGTATCTAAAAAATAGGACATATACTTTTAAGCGTTATATGGCCTAGTAGTGAAAAACTCTTATATTCATTTTTCACTACTGCAAGGGATTACTTTATTACACTTTATAAGTGTAATTTCTAATAGGGAAATGTGGGACCCTCCGGTTTGATGTCTCTGGAATCACAAGTTAAAATACCAATTTATGGTGAAGTTAGATTTTAAATTGTAATTCTGAAAAGATCACTTTTAGAAAGTTGGTATTTTCTTACTTTAGCCATTTAGTGCCTCTGCCTGTCTATGAATAGACGTCTGGGGTGGGTGACAACTAGGCTTTGGGCATTCCCTCTAGACAGCCACCCACAAAGGAATCTTGATGTGACTGATGGGCCATCCACATCCTGATGGGCTATCTTGGCAGGATAGGAGGGAGGATCTGACACGCCTGAATAGACTGTGTACTGTCCCCACACAAAGGGGAACACACCCCCCTTGTAATGAGTCTGGAGTCAGGGAAGGAAGGTCAGGGACTTCGTGCACTTCAATTGCCTCTCTTTGAAGTCTCCCCAACTTCAAAGGTACAATTGTGTATAAGTGCTGGATCTCTGACACCACCAACTCAGTAAAATTCTAGGCCTGTGGATACTCTGCCATGAAGAAGGACTGCTGTGTTGCTGAAGAGACTGCCACTCTGCTGGACTGCAACTCAACTGGACCACTTCTCCGCTGACCTGCTGCCCTCTTGTCTCGGAGTGAGAAGGACTGGACCTACATCTCTCCAACCAAGAACCAAAGTAACTCAAATGGCTTGTCTGCATGCTTCCTGTTTTGAAGTCTCAGGTACATCAAAGACTTCCAAAAATCCACCTATAGCACCTGGACTCTTCCATCTAACAGTCTAGCCCTGCCAAGTGGACCCTTGGAATTGGGTATAAAGTGCTGCAACTACCAGAAATTCATGCATCATTGTTGTTGCACGGCTCAGAACCGGCCTAGATCCCTCGACACTGATGCATTACTGCTGCCTTAAGGAGTAAAGACATCGAATCACCAGCTGCAGGGCACATGAGCTCCAGTTCCCGGTGCATCTTCGACTTTCATGGCTCAATGAGGACGCATTGCCTACACCTTGTCGTTGTACGACGCCAACACAGCTCCGACTTGCGCAGCTCGGAACCAACACATCGCCTATATCCAAAGCTATTGATGATGACGCATTGCATCATCTGTCCCACACATTGGGCCCTCGCCGATGATGCAACAAGGTACTTTGCAGCGAGACAAGGTAGGTCCCTGTATCCATCGCGATCAACCATAACCTTTGTATCTGACCCAGTCTAGCGCAACCAGTAACCTTGGTTGACACTTTATGCTTTTAAGCACTACACTTCAGTTTAATATTTAAAAAATCATAACTCTAGTTCTACATTCTTTATTTTTTGTTGTTGTGGCCTAGTTTTGTTCATAAAAATATCATCTATTTCTCTAAACTGGTGTGGAGTTTTTTTGTGGTGTTTTCACTGTGTTACTGTTTGAAGTGTTGCGCAAATACTTTACACATTGCCTCTCAAGTTAAGCCTGACTGCTCTGTGCCAAGCTAACAGAGTGTGAGCACAAGTTAATTTAGGGTGTGCATCTGACTTACCCTGACCAAATTGTGGTTCCTGCTTAGACAGGGTGCATACCTATGCTAACAAGAAACCCAATTTGTAACACCTTGCAATATGCAGATGAAGTAATGCTCCTTAATCAGTCTGTTGTAGGACTCGGAGACTTTTAAATAGTATAAATACATACTATAAGGCAAATCAAATGTCTGTGAATTTTGATAAAACAAAAATTTACATTTTCAGCAAAATTGTGAAAAAGAAGGGGCCCTAGCACTTGGGTGGGATGCCAGTCAAAAGGAGTAACAGCTGCAAATATCATGGTTCCCACCTCGTGCACCTCAATGGCCTGAAACCTAAGCTGGCACTAATTCACACTTTCCAAGCACTTTTTCACAAGTCTCCTAGTCCATCATTATACCTTTGCAGCAGTTTATCAAATCAAAACACATTCCAGCACTATCCATCGGCTTTATAGCATTTCCTGATAAACTAGGGTCTTTTGTAAATGTTTCACAAAGCAAGTGTCCTACATATTATTTCCTCTCCCCATAAACGCATTGCAAGCCCAGATAAGACTGAAATTCAACCTTATTGATCAACAGCTGATCTTGAAGGCTTTGCTGATCAAGTATTCATTCTCTTTGAGGTATGCTGAAGCAGCTACATTAAAAGTGCATATCTTGAAGGAGATTCAGATGGATGCAAATTTGAGTACATGGGAATTAGCATTGTCCTCTGCCCTCAGAGATCTACAGAGAGAAAGCCTATGGGAGTAAAAAATACTGTACATCTGTGTTCGGGTTGTAGGAAAGTAGGATCTGCTTCTTATAGTTACCCCCACTTTTTGCTGATGTTTCACTGTTTTTGATTTAGTCTGGCTGGTATCCTGCTATTTAGGACCCCAGCCTAGCTGCTTTCTCTTCTAAACTGATTGCATGTACTTTAGATTGGATTCAATTCTGGAGTACCCTTGTAAGTGCATAGTATATGGCATACTATATACTCAGGGCATAGCATAGCTACCCCAGAGGTCTCCCAGGGGCTGCAGCATGTATTATGCCACCCCTGAGAGGCCACTCAAATTGACACCACAGGTCTGCCACTGCAACCTGTGTAAGATATAGGTTCACTATAGCTACCTTATCACTGCACATATAAACCTATCAGTCAACCCAGGTATACAGTCAAAATATCGAGTTTTTAATATCGATTTACATTAATATTGAATTAAAAATATAGAATGGACACAATATCGAATGGACAGAATATAGACTACAAAAATATCGAATAGAATAGCATTAATATCAAATTAAAAATATAGAATGGACAAAATATCGAATAGACAGAATATAGACTACAAAAATATTGAATGGACAGAATATAGAAAACAAAAATATAGAATGGACAGAATATAGACATGGACAGTATATAGACAAAAAAAATATAGAATGGACAGAATATAGATAACAAAAATATCGAATTTGAGGTAAGTAAAGTGATATAAATTTTTGAATAATACATACATTTTTAAAGTATTTTTTATGTTAGTAAGGGCCAGATGTATCAAGGCTTTTGCGACTCGCAAACAGCCGTTTTGTATTTTTTCTGATGTATGAAAAAATCGCAATTTAAGGAATCGCAATTATTTGCGATTCCTTATTTTGCCATAGCATTTAAGGAATCGCAAATTTTGCGATTCTTTAAATGAGATGTACGACACATTTTTAAATTGCGATTTTAAGTTAAGGAATCGCAAATTACCACCAACTTGGTGGTAATTTTCGATTTCTTTTAAAAATGCCCTATTTGGCATTTGTGAGGGTGGCATGTGACACACATACATGCCCTTAGGGCATGTATGTGTGCCACATGCACACACATGTAGATTTCAGGGGTGCAGCAGGGTGTCTTTGAGACACCCCTGCACCCTTTAAATAATTCTCAAATTGCGATTAGCAAATTGCGAATTCGCAATTTGAGAATTATTGCACTTTCATTCCTATGGGCCTCCTGGCCCATAGGAATGCATTGGAAATTATTCTTTATTTGCGAATTTGCAACATGCGAATTCGCAAATAAAGAATTATAAGGAATCTCAAAAAAATTGCGATTTAGTACATACATACCGTTTTGCGCATTCTAAATAGCGATTCGCAAAAAATCGCTATTTAGGATTCGCAAAACAGATTCTTGATACATCTGGCCCTAATTTATTTTAATTAATTAATTTTATTGTATTATATTTTTGCGTAATATAATTCTGTAGCGGGTTGTGGGTTTATAGGGGAATAGGGTGGGAAGTAATTTAATTATAAATAATTTTAAAAAAATTATTTATTTATTGGTATTTATTTTGAATTAATTGATGTTAAAATATTTTACTGGTAATTAAATAAAATATAATTTGTAATTTATTTTAATTAATTGATTAATTGATAATTATGTTAATTTTCTTAATGTATTTTCTGTTGCGGGTTGTGGGTTTGTAGGGGAATAGGGTGGGAAGTAATTTAATTATAATTAATACATTTTTTTAATTTATTTATTGGTAATTATTTTAAATTAATTGATTAATTGATAATTATGTTAATTTTCCTAATTTATTTTATGTTGCGGATTGTGGGTTTGTAGGGGAATAGGGTGGGAAGTCATTTAATTGTAATTAGTTAAATATTTTTATTGTTTTTTTGTTCAAATTTTCAATTATTTTTTAATTGTTAATTAATTGTTAATTGGTAAATACTTTGTATTAATAGGTAATAATTTTTAATAATTAATTTGTATTAGTATTTTTAATTGATTACATATTATATTATATAAAATTGTTAATTATTTTTAATTAATTTGTAATTGGTATTAATATTTAATTTATTTTTATTCATATATATGAAGTATTTACTTTCCCTACTGTTGCACTCTCTGGAGTGGGAATAGTAATTTTTACCCTCCCACTATCCAACGCTTTCCCTACTGTTGCACTCACTGGAGTGGGAATAGTAACTTTTACCTCTACACTATCCAACGCTTTCCCTACTGTTGCACTCACTGGAGTGGGAATAGTACATTGTATGCCTACGCTATCCAACGCTTTCCCTACTGTTGCACTCACTGGAGTGGGAATAGTAATTTTTACCTCTACACTATCCAACGCTTTCCCTACTGTTGCACTCTCTGGAGTGGGAATAGTAATGTTTACCCTCCCGCTATCCAATGCTTTCCCTACTGTTGCACTCACTGGAGTGGGAATAGTAATTTTTACCCTCCCGCTATCCAACGCTTTCCCTACTGTTGCACTCACTAGAGTGGGAATAGTACTTTTTACCCCTACGCTATCCAATGCTTTCCCTACTTTTGCACTCACTGGAGGGGGAATAGTAATTTTTACTCCTACGCTATCCAACACTTTCCCTACTGTTGCACTCTCTGGAGTGGGAATAGTAATTTTTACTACTACGCTATCCAACGCTTTCCCTACTGTTGCACTCTCTGGATTGGGAATAGTAATTTTTACCCTCCCGCTATCCAACGCTTTCCCTTCTGTTACACTCACTGGAGTGGGAATAGTATTTTTTACCCCTACGCTATCCAACACTTTCCCTACTGTTGCACTCACTGGAGTGGGAATAGTAATTTTTACCTCTACACTATCCAACGCTTTCCCTACTGTTGCACTCTCTGGAGTGGGAACAGTAATTCTTACCCCTATGCTATCCAACGCTTTCCCTACTGTTGCACTCTTTGGAGTGGGAATAGTCAATTTCACCATGCTGCTATCCAACGTTTTCTCTACTTTTGCACTCTCTGGAGTTGGAATAGTAATTTTTACCCCTATGCTATCCAACGTTTTCCCTACTGTTGTACTCTGTGGAGTGGGAATAGTAATTTTTACCCCTACGCTATCCAACGCGTTCCCTACTGTTGCACTCTCTGGAGTTGGAATAGTAATTTTTACACTTCCGCTATCCAACGCTTCCCCTACTGTTGCACTCTCTGGAGTTGGAATAGTAATTTTTACCCCTACGCTATCCAACGCTTTCCCTACTGTTGCACTCTCTTGAGTGGGAATAGTAATTTTTACCCCTACGCTATCCAACGCTTTCTCTACTGTTGCACTCTTTGGAGTTGGAATAGTAAATTTTACCCTGCCGCTATCCAATGTTTTCCCTACTGTTGCACTCTCTGGAGTGGGAAAAGTCATTTTTACCCCTACGCTATCCAACGCTTTCCCTATTGTTGCACTCCCTGGAGTGGGAATAGTAATTTCTACCCCTACGCTATCCAAATCTTTCCCTGCTGTTGCACTCTCTGGAGTGGGAATAGTAATTATTACCCCTACGCTATCCAACGCTTTCCCTACTGTTGCACTCTCTGGAGTGGGAATAGTAAATGTTACCCCTACGCTATCCAACGCTTTCCCTACTGTTGCACTCACTGGAGTGGTAATAGTAAATTTGACCCTTTCTGCTATCCTACGGTAAAAATATTGTATTTTTTTAATTTAATATTACGTTTATATATATATTTATGTATTAACAAAAAAATGTGTATGTTTTGTTTTAACTTACATTATTTATTTATTATTTTTTAAGGTTATTTAAGTATTCTAAGTATGTTTAAGTTAATTATATTTATTATTTCATTAATTTTTAATTAATTTAAAGCATTTTAAAAAAATCGATATTTTGACTAACTATATTTTTTACATTGATATTTTTTAGTCAATATTTTTTGAGACAGGAGGTCGATATTTTGGTATTCTATATTTTTTCCTCGATATTTTTGTAATTCGATATTGTTGACATCGATATTGTTTCAGTGATCCGTCAACCCTATGCAGGCCTTATCAACCCTGAAGGCATGGTGCTGAGTTTCATGTGAGAGGGTGCCCATGCATGAGCAGGACCCCTGTGCAGCCTTCGGAGTATATTCTCCAGGGTTGTTCTGTGATGCAGCCATACCATATACTCTTAAGTGCATTATAACCTAGCCGTACATGCTAACTTTAAAACGGCTGCACAGAAAACTGTCATGTTTGGTGTCATACACCTTGGAATCATACCTCCCCGCCAGTAACTGGTGGGGAGGTATGAGTCTACCCTCCTAGAGGGAGAATTATTACAATACCGGTTGACCCGGTACCAGCTTTCTAGACCCTGGCATCACAAGATGGATGCTGTCAGCCACAGACACGAGTCTGCCCTCCTGCTGCTGGATGAAATTCTGGCAGGGGAAGGCTGGACAATAGGTTTCCTGTCACAGGGAGGTGTAACCACCTCCCAGACAGTTTTTAGTGTATTGGGGCTGGGGGGTTCACTCCAAGAGTGCTTTGATGTCTGCACTGGGGGCACATTTGGTGTCCCTGAGCATAGTCCAGCTCAAACCGGTTGCAGGGGCTATCAGCCCCTGCTCTGGCGCGAAACTGGACAAAGGATATGGTTGTAGCCACCATTGTGTCCTGACCCTCCCATATGTGGGTCCCCAGAGTTTGTCCCACCCCTTCCTTGGGTATAAAGTAGAAACCCCTGGCTACAGGACTTTAGATTTACCTGGATGGAACTCTGCTACAGAAACTAAGTACTTTGATGAACTACACTGCGCTAGATGACTGAAGACTCTGCCTTGGAGTAAAGGAGTTACTCCCCTGCTAAGCAGGCACCGAAGACGCATCTGACTGGTTTGCAACTCCAAAGCTCCTGAGGACTTTGAAGACTTTTGCAACACAGGAGGTGGGTTTCCAAGTGTCTCCGAGGTTGACTAGTGTTCTCAGCAAACCTGAGACCCGTATCCCTTGTGGGGACCATGCAACCCAAACCCCTAGGCACTGTTTCCATTTGCAGAAGCATCTGCTTTCCCGCAATCCCTGAAGCTGTGCTTTGGACTACTTGTAGACCAGACCCCGAGCAGTGATTCCACCGAAGATTGCCGGCCTACACTCCGTGAGTGTTCCGTGGGCTGGTACTTTGTGATTCCTGTTGACCTGTGGGTCCCTGTGAAGGCAACTTTAACTTTCCGTGGGCTAACCTGGTTGCTCCAGAAGTGCCCTGACTCTCCATCGCTTGGGGAGTCCCCAGGACTTTTCTGGTCCTCACCAAAGCATCCTTTCTCTGACCACGTGGGTTGCAGTTGCTAAGGCTTGTTGGTGTTCAATCCGGACACTGACCCCCAGCACTCAACATCCTTTGTGGGACAGCTCACCTGCAGACTTTGGTCATCATCGACATCTCCTTGTGCCCGTGGCTGCAGAGTCAAGCTTCACCTCTTTTCACCTGAAACACCCAACATCAGTGGTCATTCGTCTACCGAGCCCCTGGTCACTGGCAAGTGACCCAGACTTTGTCCCCTCTGCTGTCAGGTTCTTTTCAGCTTCAATCCAGGTTTGGATCACACCGGAGACTTTTCCTCTTCACGGCAGCAGCACTTTGCAGCATCTCACCATTGAAAACAACGAAGATTCCCGACACCATTTGACACCTATGCACCCGGCTTCCCTGGATTAGGTAACACGAGTACTCTGGTGCTCACATGGGTGCTGGCCTTTGAACCTTCTAAGTCTGAAAGGGTTTACTCAAAGTCCTCTCCTAAGTGTCCTTAAACTTTAAAATTCCAACTGTGACTTTCCCATAGGAATGTACAGAGTTTGCGGCTGTGTTCTCACTCTGCACGCATCCCCCGTGGATCCCCTGTGTCACTACCTTGGGTGGTTCCTTGGGGTCCCAGCAATTGTATGTGCTCTAGGCACTGTGTATAGTCAAGTCGTGCTTGTTATATCACTTTTTTAGTATGTGGTTTGCTCTCCCCCTGGAGCCCGCTGTGTATTGTGCTATTTACTGTAATTCTAGTACTGTAATATTGTGTGCTTTGATCTCTAATCTCATAAAGAGGTTAGTAGAGAGTGTTTAGTAATAAATATATATATTTTATATATACCTGATGTGGTTCTACTTTCATATGGTCATTCAGGAGGTTATAGACTGGTAAAACAAGCTGCTTTACATTCCTTCGAGACTTAGCCTGGGGGCTGCTCTCCATAGCTACCACTAGGATAGCTTTCAATAAAGGTTGTCTTTAACCTAATCATCAATAAGGGTTGCTTGGATTGGTTCAAGGTGCCCACTTTAATTAGTGGACAGCATTCAGACCAACTTCTCACAGTGGTCTCTAGTTGGCAGTGTCCAAGTAGGGTCCCTTCTTTCCAGTCATGATAAGGGGATTACACACCAAAAATAACCTCTGCTCACTCCCTGGGTAGCTTGGCACAAGCAGTCAGGCTTATCTCAGAAGCAATGTGTAAAGTATTGTTACGTATCACACACTAACACAGTGAACATACTACAAATGGACACCATATCAGTTTAGAAAAATAAAGTATCTTTAAATCAAACAAGACCAAAATGACAAAAATTCAAAATACAGACCTCTAAATATGACTTTTAACCCGTTTACCGCAGCGGAAATTCCGTCGCGGTGCGGCGGCTTTGATGAGTGGGCGGCCGCATCGGCCAACGGACATGCGCAGCACTACGAAGGTAGTGCGCGCAAAGGCTGACAGAAGCACGCAACAGGTTAAAATGTTTCAAGCACTTCTGTCTGTAGGAGGAAACTATGGCTGCATGATTTTTACACAAAGTACCTCAAAGCATCAAAATCCACAAGGCAAAACAGCTGCAGAGGAGGGAAGCATCAAAAAACACAGCAATGTGTCAGTTCCTGACTCCTTGGGGAAGCAATACGACAGTTCTGCTGCACGCAGGAGAAGTGATGCATCTAATCCAGACTGCAGGGGGAAGTGATGCTTTGAATTCCCCCGCGATTCTGATCTGTGGGTGCTGCATAGAAAAATGTAGCGCACAGGTTGCGATGCGTGAGAAAATCTAGGTGCTACGGGTCGATGTGGCACTGATCCTAGTACTGTGCAGATTTCCGTAGCTGCTGACAGGCAATGCGCCTTTTCTTTTGGCGGCTCAGCAGGGCCTGTGTTGGAGTCAGTGCGGGGATCTCAGACTTTGGAGACAAGGTGAGCTGAATTGGTGTGTGTCAGTTTTTTGGCCTGCCGGCAGGTGCTGCATTGTTTTCTTAGGCTGCACGGGGCTGTGTGTCAGGGTTTTCTCCTACATTGCAGTGCTCTGTCGAAATAAACAGCCACTAGCAGAGCAAAGTGTCGATTTTGGTGATATCTTCAGTTCTTTAAAGCAAGAACAACCTCCTAGGGCCCAGAACTGGATTTGTTACACAAGGCAGGTCAGAACTCCCAGCATTGGAGTTCAGGGATGCTGCAGGTGACCCTCTGCTGACCCTGAGACTACAGAACAGAAGGCCAGCCCACACAAGCCCTTGGAGAAACTTCACAAGCAGGAAAACAGCAAAGTTCAGTCCTTTTCCTCTTGATTCCAGACGTATTCTTAAGTTTTGGGGTTTTGGTTCAAATACATATACCCCTTTTTCCTTTTAAAGTCTCTGTTCAGAAAGTCTCTCTTGCTCAGTAAAACCAGCTCTTCCTTCCCTGGTCCAGCCACACTACAGGGAGTGGAGACGGCACTGTGCAGGATAGCCACAGCCAATTCTGGTGCTACTGGCAATTCCGCCCACCACTCTAGCCCAGGATGGCTCATCAGCATATGTACGGCACACCTCAATTCCCGTTGTGTGAGTGTCTGGAATGAATGCAGAAACAGCATGTCAGTCTAAAACCAGACGGTGAATTCACAAGAAGGCAGAGGCACACAGGATGGTTAAACAAGAAAATGCCCACTAAAAGTAAAAGGAACAAAAGACAGACGAAATGCTGAACAAGGCAAACATTCACCACCAGTTACAAAGATCTGGGTTTAATCCATCCTTCTTTTGCTCACCACGCCACCTCAGTTTGGACCCAGCCATATGCAAATCAGTCTTGACCCTGAGCCTCATGGGAACAGTCCAGCCAGAAACTGCCAAGCCAGGTCCTTCCTGGACCATAAACAAGCATCCTGGGACCGGTTTCTGTCCATCAATTGTTCTTTTTGCATTTGTCACTCCATATATAAATATTGGGAGTTTTCTAAAGACTAAGAGGAACCGGATTAAGAAATGCTGTATATGGAGGGCCAATGGGACATAGATTTTGGTAACATTGTATATGGTGTGGCCACTTAGGTAAACATAGTTCATAAGACTTAGGGTTTGAAGCTCATGGTGAACAATCATTGCAAAAGCTGATTTTACCATGTGACTGTATGAAAATATGTAATACACCTAAAGATAATATGATGCTTCATAAACCGTTATTGTTTTCTGTGAAACTGTACTGTACATGAATTTCAGTAAAAAGATTTTTTTTAAAATCAGTACAGGTCTCTATAATTTTTATTTGCTCCACTTCCTAATGACACGGAAATTGGGTTTAAGTAGGGATTTAAGAAATTCTGAAGAGTGATCATGGAAATCATAACTAAGGACCTGATTTAAAGTTTGGTGGATGTGTAGAGCATCACAAACGTAACATCTATCCCATCTGCCTAGTTGTAATTGATTATAGCCTAATAAACTTATAGTAAGGCGCACTGGATATCCGTCCTGTTTGTGACAGAGTACCCATCCAGCAAACTCTAAATCAGGCCTTACAATGTGGTTACCAAAAAGTTAAATCAGCATTGGGCTTGAAAAACTTTAGGGAACAATATATTATTATGTTATTATGTATGATGGAGAAAAAGGCCTAATGCTGTGTATCCCACAAATCAGCCTGACGCCCCTGAAGAGTGTCCTACATGCAGACTCTGACTCTGCCTCCATCTGCCCATCTTAATCACATTCAAGACTGTTACATTGTTTATAAATCATTCAATACAAGCACTCCACCATACTTGGTAAACAAGATTGAGATCTGCGGTGATGCATGTATTACACAGCAGCAATATTTCTAAAAGTAGAAACTCCATCCCCATCCACTTCCACCATGCCCAATCCCTTCTTCCATGTCGGAAATAACTGAAATTAGTTTTCTCCCAAAAACCACCTCATCAAAGTGCAATTTACTCTGACTGCCTGATTTTAACCGTTGACACACCTCTTTTCTCTTACCCACCTCCACTCTATCGTACTCCAAATAATGTTTCTCCTCCTCCTCTCTTTTGTGCCCTGCACCTCTCTCTAACTGTCGTTTCTACTCCTTCTTCGACTCACCAGGCATCAATGCCAATTTGAATCCTCTGCCCTGGCCCCTTAACTTCATCGTAATGTAAATAGTCCCTATGTGTACTAAACAGGCCCACTCTCACCCCTCACTGTACCTTTAAGTAAAACACATTTCGACAGTTCTCTGCTGCTATCTAATAAGTGTGTGCTATATAAATCTTATACAATCTGATACATCGCAAAAGCATCCATCTGAATGAAGAATATAATCCATTTAGCTGAGCAAGAGACAGCATCTCGTCTAGATAATCTTGGCCAGTGTGATCCAATTAGCACTACTCGTTTCCTGCCTCAGTGTTTGTTTATGAATTTACTCCAGGTACTTCTTGAAGACCTCTGTTTATTTTTCAACTGTGCATATTTTACTTTTTCTGGTATATTTACTTTTCACCTTTCACTGTAGTTTCATTAAATAGGGAGCTCATGCACATATAGGGGCCGATTTCGATTCGGGAAAAACCGCTCCGAATAGCCGCTCGGAGCGTTTTTCCCATACGAATTGTACTCTGCAACGTCCCCCATACGTACGACGAAGTACGATTCGTACCAGGAGCCGTACTCCGTACGAGCCGTACAGAGACTGTACGACTCTAATCTCCGTACGATTCTCCCTTGGAACCTGCTGTACGCGACATCTGTACAGCTGGTTTTTACGACCCAGCAAGTACGATACGTGTCGGGTACGCACCGTACGACCCTTTTTCTATGGGAGCTGAAAATAGCCGTAAAAGCAGACTTTGCGCTGAAACAGGTACAGAACGGCCCCCCTGGGTACGGTGCGTACCCCCCATGATCGCAGGGTATGCACCGTACCCCTGCGATCTTGGGGTGTACGGACCGTACCCCATGTACGATGGGTATACCCATCGTACATGGAGTACGGCTCGTACACCCATCGTACATGGGTACGGCTCGTACACCCATCGTACATGGGGTACGGCTCGTTCACCCCTTGATCCCAGGGGTATGCACCGTACCCCTGCGATCATGGGGTGTACGGACCGTATGGTGTGTATGTGTTTGTGTGTTTTTCTGTACGACTCGCCCTTACCTGACGTGGACCGTACGAATCGCCTCCTCATACCCTGGTCCGGATCGTACTCGTCGGGTCGTACGGCATGTGTACGAGTTGTACGGCATGTGTACGAGTCGTACGGTTAACGGTTTCAGCCTTGCAATACTTATAGATCGCGACGATTTGGACGGATTCACGGAATACGGATCGTACTACGCGACTCGGATGGACGGGTACAATTCGTACGGAGAGGGCTCCGGATACAAAACGTATGGACGTTTTTTTTCCCGAATCGGAATCAACCCCCATAATATTAAAGTAAACTAACAGGCAAAAGAAAATGAAGGCCAAGCTAAAAAGTCACATTATTGGCTGGTCAGCATTTTCTAAAAACAATTAGAGTGTTGAGGTGGCGGCTTTGAAAACCAGAAGAAGAAAGCAAGCAGGAGTCTTCCTTAGAGTGAGCTTGCATACGAAATGATATTCATATATCCATTGGAAGGCGCACACCCCTATCATTTCAAAAATCCTTTTTCCCATTATCATTTTCCTTGCCCGTAGCATTGCCACACATTGGCTGGTCTGTATTATGGCAAGTTCAGGGGCCTATAATAGTAATACTCATTGCAGATATGGGTTCCAATATCGAAGGTTAGAATGGGGTACAAAATAAGCCCAACCACTAAAATAAAAGTTCTGTCATTGAAGAATCAGAAAGCTGAAAAAGTGGCCCACATTTCCATATCGGGGTAGATGTGAATTTATAAAGACTTACAATATAGGTGTTTTGTAAGGTATTGGGGACTGTATGTATTTTTGCTTGCTGTATTTAATGTTTGTAGTAATATCAGGAAAATCTGTAGTAAAACCTGGTGCACCAGGCCATAAAACTGTCCAAAAAACAACCAAAAAACTGGCACACACACTGACTTATCAGACCAACCTTTCAAGCACTGCCAGATTGCCCTATAGCCTAGTACAATCCTGCCCATATCTAAGTACTCTCTGTTTTTGGCCATCTCTCTGGAGTAATTCACATTTTTTCAAACAAATTAAATTTCTACATATTTTAGCTTGAGACTCTTTGACATTAGCTCCGTAACGTTTTGCATGCATTTCCTTTTTATGTCCCTCTGACTGTAGGTATAAACCTGTGTGAGTGGGAGTCATGCTTCATTCTACTAATTGAGAAACTGCAGTGCGCAAGCTTCCAAGTATCAGGCAGTTGCATCCATAAATTTATCTGAGAATCAATGGAAAGAGATGCATGTATTTTCAGATTTTTCACATGTAAGTGCCAGGTGTTAGATAGTTGATTTAATCTTCATTATTTCACACCTGCCCTGGCAGGCCTTACGTACTCCAGCACCATTCCTCATGAGGTCAAAAAATAATCATACATAAGATATTGAGTTCATTTAGCAAAAATAAGTAGTCCCTTTAGATGGCATACAGTGTCAAAGTTAGCAGGTTTGTCTTTGCTTTCCAAAATGAGATACATAATTTAAAGTAAAATGTGTGTGCTCATTTCATTTAAATCGTCATTAATCAATGAGTGGCTTGCTACCGTCTTCATCGTGTTTTGCTTCTCTTCCAGTGCTGAGAGGAGACACTTGGTACAACGTTGTGTTTTTTAACTACAGAAGGACGCGAGGAGCAGAAAGGAGAGTGGCCAGGCATGGGAGGAGGCACACACACAGGTAAGTGGCTACTTTTTTCATTTTTAAAGAATTTTGGAGGGGGGGGCAGCTTACTCCGCTCATCCAGAGAGGCAGAGTTTTGCCTACCTCCGCGATCACAACAGAGCGCGGAGTAGGGACATCACAAACTCCGCTGGCGGAGCGGAGTGACACGTACAGGGTTAGAAGAAAGCTGCACAGCCATGCTCCAGCGGATAGTAAGTTGCCCTTTTTATTTAAGTTGCATAGTCACCAACAGTGTGTATATATATATATATATATTCTGCTCCTTACTCACAGAATCCACTGCCAGTAAATGAGTAACAGCACTCGCAGGGGGATTTTCAGATATTTATTCTCAACAAAACAGACGCGCTTCGGGTTGCCTTCGTCAGTGTTTACCAGCGACACTGCGAGGGGCCATTTTGAATGTTTGAGTCACAATTCATTCGCAGCATGACGTTTCAGCCTTATCACATGACGCCATAACGGAAGGAAACATCATTTAAAGTGCAAGTGCATACAAACTAACGCACATGATTGGATATTGAGACACACATCACAATGGGCAATGAAGAAAGACTGGTCATTATAAAGACAGCTTAATCACTGGAGCATATCACAATTGAAATACAGCGTACCTGATTGAAAATAGCTAAAATTACATAACTAAAATCAATATATACGTGAATAAATTAATTTAAAAAAAAGTATATAGCAGCAGTATTTCGTACAGCAGCATTAATAGCGAAAGTGCAAATGTGATTGTGCAAATACGCAAAATGTCTTTCTTGTTACTGTAATAGTCTAAATTCATTTAGTCAGAATATCTATGAATACAGTCCGACATAAATACAGTAAATGCTACTCAGCGAGAGAAATGGAAATCCTTCTGATATAGTTGTGCAAAATGACGCCATGTGCAAACAAAGACTGCCCAAGTGGGCAAATGAGTCAAAACAGTCCCCCATTGTAAGGTTTTTGTGCCTTATCGATCATGTGCAAAATTGTGCAAAACAGTGAGCGGGATTGGATAGTGAAATTAAAAACATGAGTGATGCAAATATATACATATGACTGCAACAACGGACCCAGAATAGGAAAAACTTGTTGTTATTGGGGGGAGACCACAAATCATACAGTGAACCAGGACTTAAAGGTATTCAAGCCACTGGAAAGGCAACTACCAAAAGTTGTAACTCATTGAAAATCTCAATAATGAATCTCAGTGCAGCAGGCTAAAGGCATGTGTGGAAATCTTCAGTCGCATTGAGGCCAGAGGGGGTCTTGCTGTCTAATTCCACGATATACCTGGTTTTTAAGGCTCGCAGAATAGCCTCCCTGTTGCCACCCCTTCTCAAGGGGGCAACAGCATTTATCACAAAGTATTGCAATAGCTCGCTTTTGTTGTCATGCTGATCTTTAAAATGACGTGTGACTGGGTACGCGGCATCGTTGGTGTTGATGGCCCTGATGTGCTGGAGTATCCGTTTGTGGACCTGCAATTTGGTACTCCCAACATATTGCAGGCCACACGGACCCTCCAGCACATAAACCTCGTATTCAGTCTTGCAAGTTAGTTGCTTGTCAATTGTTTGAGGAATGTCAGAAAAAGGTGTGACAAACTCAGTCTCACTGACCCCTTGTTTGCACGCTTTACTACTAGCACACTTTCTGAAGCCCTTGCTGGCCTGTAACCAGGTGTTGGAAGCAATTACCTCGGGCTAGATTTTACAAGAGCGTCGCTCATGGAGCGTGCCTTCCAGAAAGCTATAGATGGTTTAGGTGTCATAAGCTCACCGATAACTGGATCATTACGCACAAGGCTCCAATGTTTGTTAACAATTTTGCGTAAAGCCCTGTGCTGTCTGTTATATGTCCAGATTAATCTGGTGGGCTGCTTTGATTCACTAGAGTTTGCGATCTGACTTTTCTTATGAATTAGGGCCTCTGTTCTCGAAACTGAATTGGCTTTTCTGATAGCGTTGTCTATGGCAGTGGCCTTGTAGCCTCTGGCCAGAAACCTTGCTTTGCTGGCCTCTTGTGCTAGACGGCAGTGCTGATCAGCGCTGCAAATGCGTCTGATACGCAGCATTTCCCCATAGTGGATACTGCGTATCAGATGCGCCGGATGATGACTTTTAGCGTGCAGCACCGTGTTGCCCGCCGTGGGTTTTCTATACAACAAGGTTTCAAGCTTACCATTGTTTACCTCGATCTCAACATCTAAAAAATAGGCCTTAGTCTGACTGATGCTGGATGTAAATGATAGATTGAAAGCATTGGAATTGATCAGCTCTATGAATGCAACAGCCTGTTTGTAAGAACTACGCCAAATCAAAAATATATCATCGATATATCTATACCAATGCACAATATGTTCAACACAGATATCATGATAGCTGCCATGGAGGACCTGTCTCTCCCAGTAGCCCATATGAAGACAGGCGTAACTAGGAGAAAAACAGGCCCCCCTGGCAACACCCCTAATCTGTTGAAAGTGTTGGTTGTTAAATATAAAGTAGTTGTTGTTTAAGCAATAGGTAATCATGGCTAGTAACATTTTGTTATGTTCTGACATCTGTATAGGTCTGTTACCCAGATAATATTGGACCGTCCTAACACCGTCTTGATGGTGGATGCTGGTGTATAGTGATGATACATCCAAGGTTAGGAGCCAACAGTCAGAATCCCAGGTGACACCAGAAATTTTCCTCAGGAAATCGCCAGAGTCCTGTATGAAAGAAGGCAGACTACATACAAATTCCTGCAGAAATGAGTCTATATATTAAGTGGTGTTCTCCAACAAACCATTGCGGGCAGAGATGATTGGTCTGCCTGGTGGTCTCTCAGCGTTTTTATGTACCTTGGGAATAAGATAAAGGACAGAGGTAACAGGATCATAATTTTTTTTTTACTTGAATTCATCCAAGCTTAGAAGCCCTGAACATCGCCATCCCATCAGAAGAGAATAGAAGTCTGCTTGTGCTTTCCTCATCACGATAGCATCGCATCGTTTATAGCACAACAGATCGTTCAGTTGGAGAAGTGCTTCTTCCATGTATAATGTTCGAGGCCACAAGACGACATTACCACCTTTGTCTGACTGTCGGATTATGATATTGCTGTCCCCTTCTATTTTTTTAATCAAGCTGACATATTTGTTGTTCTGTATCAGATATTGACGTTTATTCTTCAATGTTGTGACGTGCAAAGCTTTGATTTCCTTGGTGGTCAGTTCATGGAAAATGTCAATATTGTCATGCAGCATTAAGGGTGTAAAAGTAGACCGAGGTTTGAAGTTGGTAAAACCTGCGGTGTTCAGAACTACAGGTTACTCCGTGCAGTGTGAATTCAGCTGTTCAACTCGCAATGCCTCCAAATTTTGCATCAGCTGCACATCATTGACGTTGAGACCTGGCGTTCCACTTATTACTGGTGGTCTGGTGGAAAAAGGGTGGAATTCGTAGCAAAGGAAATATTTCTGCAACTTGAGTTTGTTTGTGTATTTAAAAAGATCAATTCTAGTCTTAGCATAATCAAAGTTGCTCTTTGGACTATATGATAGGCTTTAGAGTTTGGTGGTCAGATTTAGTGAGGGTGACATTGGTAGGGTTTATCACTGAAGGCTCACAGATTGTTTGCACAGATATGCCTACTTCTTGTTGTTGTTCCATCTCCTGGAGCAGTTTCTCTTCTTTGGTTTTATGCCTTGCGCAGACTTGTCTGTGCCTACGACGCTTGATGTTGTTGCTTGGGCATTTTGCTGATTTGGTCTTCTGGGGCGCAGTGTTTCGCGCGCCTGTCCTGGCGCAGGCAATCCACCTCCTGCGCCAGCGAGAACCGGGTACACTCCAAGCGGGGGTCACCTCTAGTTGCCTCTGTGTCGGAACCACTATCAAGCATAGAACTCAAATCAGAGACCGAAGAGCCCAGGAGCAGAGCCGCAGTGGAACTTGGGATAGCCTGTATAGAAGAGGGGGTGTGGAAGGTAGTTGCTGCTTTAATGACGTCAAATTTCCTGTAAAGATTTGCCCTTCCTGGTAATCTATCTTGTCGCGCTGGAACTTAAACGCCTTCCTCTTCTTGATAATCTCCTCTTCTTTGCGCAGTCTAACCAGCATCTCATCTTTTAATTTTGTGCATTCCACTGCTGCCCCAGCACCCAAAGCGTCAATTTCACCATTTATTTCCTCAATTTGAACCTGGAGTGCGGCACGATCACTTTCAGCATATTTGACTAAGATGGTAACTAGTCTATGGGACGAATCCAAATTGCATTCTGCCCACTCATAAGCAAGTTGGGAGCTCATAACTCGGGGCAAGCATAATCCTTTAACCCCTAGGAATGCGTCCCACTTCCAAATACCTGCTAAGTGATCGATGTTCCCACCACTTAGCTTGTTCCCTCTTCATTAATTTCTCCAGCTTTTTTAATTTTTCACGAACACTGGAACCCCCCTCACTCCTTGGTTCCGCTGTTAAAATCACAAGTGACCCCCCAGCCGGGGAGTCATCAAACATGTCGAGAGCTGTTTCCTCTCTCCCTTTTAAAGCGTCTGCTGACATGCCGCTGGGTAATGTAAACACGCTAGTGCGTACTCACAGGTCGTAGGAGCCGTCACCGCAATGACTCTGCCACAGGACCAGCAAACTCCTTCGCTGGACAATGCTGGAATCACCACCTTTGCAGCGAGTCCCAGGCGCAGGCAGAAACAGCCGTCTCGCAGCGCCGATCCCGTTCTCAGGAGCAGTGAATGTTTGAGCATTCGGGGGCTAGAACGGTAACTCCCAAACGGGAGCATCGAAGGACTTCCGGGTTACCGAAGGTCAAAGCTTCCTGCCGCTCTGCCACTGGTTGAAGGAGGGGTTGACTCGAAACCGGAGAAGCAAGAACCGGTTGAAGAAATGCCGTAGACTCAGTCCAAATCGCTGAGCCCCCAGTGCAAGGAGTGTTTTGAAGACAAGAAACGAGAGTCGACCCAGGAATGCAGGTGAGTAATTTAGGTGTTTAATTTCGTAAAAGCTCACCCAGCCAGCATGACGTTTCGGCCTGCCCAGAGGCCTTGATCACATGACGCCGTAAAGGAAGGAAACATCATTTAAAGTTCAAGTGTATACAAACTAACGCACAAGATTGGATATTGAGACACACATCACAATGGGCAATGAAGAAGGACTGGTCATTATAAAGACAGCTTAAACACTGGAGTATATCACAATTGAAATACAGCGTACCTGATTGAAAATAGCTAAAATTACATAACTAAAATCAATATATACATGAATAAATTCATTTAAAAAAAAAGTATAGTAGCAGCAGTATTTTGTACAGCAGCAATAATAGCTAAAGTGCAAATATGATTGTGCAAATACGCAAAATGTCTTTCATGTTACTGTAATAATCTACATTCATTTATATATATATAAACAACAGGTTCTCTTCCAGACAGAATGGGACACAGCTCCGGGGTAAAATGTAAAATGGCTTTATTGATTGTCTAGCGCTTTAAGAATCCTTGAAAGCGCTTCGCAGACGCGTTTCAGCCTCCAATGGCTTTCCTCAGTGCCCGTTTCAAATGGCTTCTCATTATCCCTGGGGTTCAGTTGTTACGATGATTTAAATGTGACCACTCCCAGTCCGGTGGTCACTTGCCCCTCCTCCGCCTTAAAGTAGCAGGATATAATATAGATATAGATATATAGATAGATAGATAGATATAGATATATAGATATATATATATTCACTGAAAAAAACATAGGTTTCACACCAGTTATAGTTAGCTGGACATTTTACTCATACAAAACCATTGAAATTTCCCTGTTATAGTTAGTTGTACTCACTATAACTCGCACACCCGCAATCCACTGCTGATGATGTCACATATTACATCATTCATGACATGGTCAGTGACATCACTGATGACATCACTGATGACATCTCAAATGACATCACTGATGACACCACTGATGACATCATCCATGTGACAATCAAATACACCTCATCACACACTAGTATAATCTTTCATCACTCACTTTAAAATAGAAAGTGCCATATTTAAAACCATTGACACTAAGCATGGGCGGAAAATCCGTTCTGCTCGCGGATTTTGCGGATTTTCGGTAAATTCGCAATCCGCGAACTCTCGCAAATTTACCGAAAATCTGCAAATTTGCACGCAGCGGATTTTTTTTCTTTGTGATACAATATTGCGGCGTTCACTTACCGTCATTCAGTGTTTGCCGAGTTGTTTTTCTCAATATTTTGCGAGTGCTGCGCCATTTTGGATCTTGCTGCGGGATCCCGCGGGAGCTTGGCGACGCATCGCGAGAGTTCGCAATTGCGAACATGTAGGTGCGGCGGGCAGCAACAATCTCGCACTCGCGAAATTACAAAATGTGCAATTCTGCACAAGAAATCCACTAGCAAGCAACATAGACCTTCAGAAAATGATGATTTTTATCAGAATAACTCCTCAGGTTGACATTTGCCTGCACTTTTTTGGATTTGAGGCCTTTTGACTTTCTTTGGATCACTTTTGGATTAGAAATCAACTTTCACAAGTAAGTTTGTTTGGTGTATTACAGTTGCTGTTCTGCAGAAAAACGAGTTTTGCAAAACTGAAAGCACTCAGCAGGTGCAAAAGTTCACTCATCATTAGTAACCATTCCCTGTAGTACTTCCTGAGGGGCCCCTCCAGAGTTCAGTTGCCTATATTTGTTTGGGGCATTACAGTTGCTGTTCTGCAGAAAAACGAGTTTTGCAAAACTGAAAGCACTCAGCAGGGGCAAAAGTTCACTCATCATTAGTAACCATTCCCTGTAGTACTTCCTGAGGGGCCCCTCCAGAGTTCAGTTGCCTACTTGCAACTATTCTATGACCCTGCTCTGACCCTCACAGCAGGCTCATAGAATAGCTACAAGTAGGCCACAAAGGTCCTGGGAAAAAAAATTGCACTGCAACAGAAAGCAAATTACAGATAAGGAAGCAGGTGCCAGACTGCAATTTTAAAACAGTGACACATTCATAAATCAACCCCAAATTAATTCATGTCAGTTGAAGCAGAGCAGGTGTGCTTGCTTTTCCCCCCCATAATCTACAGTGATGAACCAGAGGGTGGCATCATTGATGTACCAGAGGGTGGCATGGGTGAAACAGAGGGTGGCAGTGGTGAAACAGAGGGTGCTGTGAACCTGTGATGATGAACCAGACGTAGAAACGATATAGTCGGGACCGTTGCGAGCCGACAAGTAAGTTCGCAATTGCGAACTGGTACAAAACCCTCGCGAACTGGCAGAAACCCTTGCGAACACAAAAAAAAATCTGCAAATGGAATGGAATGGAAATGGATTTATTGAGCGCGATTGCTGCCCAGGGGCGTCCAAGCGCTGGGGGTAAGAATCGGAGGGACAAGCGACGTGACACATTAGAGCTCGGAGGCTTGGGTGAATAGTAAAGTCTTCAGCTTTTTACGGAATGACAGCAGGTCCGGGTTGGAACGGAGTGAGAGGGGGAGGGTGTTCCAAAGTTTAGCGGTATTCAATGAGAACAGCCTACCTCCGGATCTGGCTCTCTTCACTCTAGGAACCACTGCCAGGAAAGCCTCAAAGGAGCGGAGATTCCTATTTGGGTGGTAGGGGGTGACAAGCTTGCTGTTAATAGTGGGTCCTGTTTTCCAAAATGCCCGGTGTGCAATGCACAACGCCTTGAATGACACTCTGTGTTTAACTGGCAGCCAGTGAAGACTTTTTAGTGCAGGTCTGGCTGACTGGGCTCGTGGAATCTTTAACAGGGTGCGTGCTGCGCAGTTTTGCACTACCTGGAGTTTCCGGAGAGTCATCTCGGGAGCCCCCAAATATAGAGCATTGTTTGAGTCAAGGCGGGACTGGATGAGGCCTTGGACTGCCACTTTCTTGGCTTCTGGAGGCAGAAGTGGAAGGACCTTCCTTAGAGTTTTGAGGATACCGAAGCAGGTGGCGGACAGCTTGGTAGCCTGGGTGGAAAAGGACAGCTTGCTGTCCAGCCACACTCCTAGGCTCTTGACACTTTCCTTGGGGGTGGGAGGAGTGCCCAGGGCTTGGGGCCACAAGGAGATAAAAGGAGTTGGCGAGGCTGGGCCTAGAAGAAGCATGAGCTCCGTTTTATCTCCATTTAATTTGAGGGAGGAGCTGGTCATCCACTCCTTGATGTCCTCTAGGCAGCTCAGCAGGCCTCCATGGGGGTGACTGATGTTCTCTTGAGCCAATGATACCACTAACTGAGTGTCGTCGGCGTACGACACAATTTTGATGCCGTACGGTTCGACGATTCCAGCCAGTGGTTTCATGTAGACATTGAATAACACAGGGCTCAAAGAGGAGCCCTGTGGTACTTCACAGCTGAGAGGCTTGCTGGTTGATATTGTGTCGCCATCGAAGATCTGAAAAGATCTGTCGGACAGGAAGGAGCCGAACCACCTTAGAGCGTCGCCAGAGACTCCGATGTCCCGGAGACGGTTCAGCAGGGTGGCATAGCTGACCGTATCGAAGGCGGCGCTTAGATCAAGGAGGATCACTGCCACTGATCCTCCCTGATCCAGAACCCTTCGAGATTCCTCGGCGACCGCTAATAAGGCAGTTTCGGTGCCATGTTTCGGCCTGAAACCTGTCTGGGATGTATCCAGTAGGGAGTGATTTTCAATAAACTGGACCAGTTGGACGTTTATATATTTTTCCAACACCTTGCCAGCCCAAGGGAGAAGAGAGATGGGATGATAGTTGGAATAATCGTCGGGGTTCAAGTTCGTTTTTTTTAGCAGCGCCCGCACCATGGCTTGTTTCCATGCTGTAGGAACAACGCATGCGGCTATAGATGTATTAAGGAGTTCCAAGATAATAGGCAGGGTGGCTTCGTGTGCTTGCATCAGAACTTCTGGTGGGGCTGGGTCGCGTGGGGAACCCGATTTGACTTGCCGTGCCATTTTACCGAGGGTGTCGAGGTCCAAGGGAGGGAAGTGCTCGAGGGTTGACTGGACAAGGGGAGGGAGTATTCTAGGAGAGGGTGGGTCAGCTATCTCTGGAACTGTGGCTCCTGTTTGAAAGGTGGAGTAAATTTTCAGGACTTTATTGTGAAAAAAGTCCGCAAGCTCGTTGCATTGATCTTGGGTTTTATTCGGAGGGGGGGCGGTGGTGACATTTGAGCAGTGTTTTATTATCTGGAAAAGTTCCCTGGGCTTTGATTTGGGCTCTAGGATTTTATCAGAGTAGAATGTTGCTTTCGCCGTTTTGATCCCATCTCTGTAAGTTTTTATCGCCTCTTTATATGCGTCCTTTTTTTCCGGGAGAAAATCCATACGCCAGGCTCTCTCTCGTTGCCTGCAACGACGTTTTAGTTCTCTTAAAGGGTCAGAAAACCAGGGTGCTGATCTCTGCATTCTTTTAGATGAGGATCTCTGGAGAGGGAGGATCGTGTCTAGTGAGTTAGTGATCCAGCTAACATAATTTTCGTTTGCTGCACTGGGGTCTGAGCAGGGAGGCGGATGGGTAGCGTCCAGGCTATGCAGCCAGGATTCCAACTGGAGTTTTGACCAGTTTCTCCTGAGTGTTGTTTGGGGTGGTAGCTGAGGGACCTTGTGGGTTGCCCAGGAAAACGGTATCAGAAAATGATCCGACCATGGGAGGGGGATAGGAGGGTCGACAGTCAGCTCGCTGCAGCTGCTGAAAATTGGATCGAGCAGGTTGCCCTTCTCATGAGTTGGAGCTGTGACCAGCTGGGACAGCTGCAGAGCTCCTAGCTCATCTATTAGTTCTTTGGCAATATTATCTGAGGAGGAGTTGAAATGGAGATTCAAATCTCCTAAGACTGTGTAGTTAGCCACGGAAAGAGTTCTTTTAGCAATAATCTCCGGGAGCGACCTATGAAACAGTTTTGTTGGGTCAGGAGGGCGATAGATCAAGGTGCCCGAGAAGGAAGTATTGGCGTTGAACTCTATGCAGAATTCTATGCTTTCGCATTCGGGAATACTTTCTGTTGTAGTGCGGCAACGGTACTGGTTTTTGAGAATAATAGCCAGACCGCCGCCTCTTCCTACTGGTCTGTCCGATCTGACGATGTAGTATCCACTTGGTAGAGCTGCGACTATGTCTGGGTCGGAATGGGTGGAGAGCCAGGTCTCTGTTAAAAAGATAACATCTGGCTTGCGCTCCTCTAGCAGTATGGACATTTGGGTGCTATGCTTAGGTAATGATCGACAATTTAATGCCAGCATGCAATATTTCAGTGTCGAGGGGCCTGCTAAGGCATTTCGGAAGGAGTGTTCGCATTCAGGGCAGCAGGAAGGAAGGGATATGGCTGCGAAAGTATGGGTACATGAGGCAGTAGCTCTGCTTCCTATGGACCGTAGAGCAATGGGGCTGTAGGTCCTGACCGGAGGAGCGGGAGAGGCAGGGGGGGTGGCCCCTGGTCCCGTCTGGTCGCGGACGGGCGCAGAAGGGCTTGCCTAGGCGCTCCCGCTGCGCTCGTCCGCTGCGCTTCCGATGGCAACACATGATGTAGCTGAAGAAGGGGGCGTGGCCTGCAGTGTGGGCGTGGACCAAGGTCTCGCCTGGATGGCGTCTGTGTGGTCGTTGCAGCCGGCGCTAAGGAGCGTTTCACGTCTGTTTAAAGGTGGGCTTAGGTAGGCTTTAGTTACAAGAAAGTACACAGAAATTCAACAATTTTAAAAATAATCGTCTCTAAAAGCTCCCGGCGTGTGCCTGCGGAGTCCGTTCAATTCTGTGGCGGCGCTCTGTTTTGGCGCGTTTTAATCTGTTTTCTAGGCGGAGGGGGCGTGGCCTGCAGTGTGGGCGTGGCCCAAGGTCTCGCCTGGATGGCGTCTGTGTGGTCGTTGCAGCCGGCGCTAAGGAGCGTTTCACGGCTGTTTAAAGGTGGGCTTAGGTAGGCTTTAGTTACAAGAAAGTACACAGAAATTCAACAATTTAAAAATAATCGTCTCTAAAAGCTCCCGGCGTGTGCCTGCGGAGTCCGTTCAATTCTGTGGCGGCGCTCTGTTTTGGCGCGTTTTTATCTGTTTTCTAGGCGGAGGGGGCGTGGCCTGCAGTGTGGGCGTGGCCCAAGGTCTCGCCTGGATGGCGTCTGTGTGGTCGTTGCAGCCGGCGCTAAGGAGCGTTTCACGGCTGTTTAAAGGTGGGCTTAGGTAGGCTTTAGTTACAAGAAAGTACACAGAAATTCAACAATTTTAAAAATAATCGTCTCTAAAAGCTCCCGGCGTGTGCCTGCGGAGTCCGTTCAATTCTGTGGCGGCGCTCTGTTTTGGCGCGTTTTATCTGTTTTCTAGGCGGAGGGGGCGTGGCCTGCAGTGTGGGCGTGGCCCAAGGTCTCGCCTGGATGGCGTCTGTGTGGTCGTTGCAGCCGGCGCTAAGGAGCGTTTCACGGCTGTTTAAAGGTGGGCTTAGGTAGGCTTTAGTTACAAGAAAGTACACAGAAATTCAACAATTTTAAAAATAATCGTCTCTAAAAGCTCCCGGCGTGTGCCTGCGGAGTCCGTTCAATTCTGTGGCGGCGCTCTGTTTTGGCGCGTTTTTATCTGTTTTCTAGGCAGAGGGGGCGTGGCCTGCAGTGTGGGCGTGGCCCAAGGTCTCGCCTGGATGGCGTCTGTGTGGTCGTTGCAGCCGGCGCTAAGGAGCGTTTCACGGCTGTTTAAAGGTGGGCTTAGGTAGGCTTTAGTTACAAGAAAGTACACAGAAATTCAACAATTTTAAAAATAATCGTCTCTAAAAGCTCCCGGCGTGTGCCTGCGGAGTCCGTTCAATCCAAGTCCGAGAATTCGCGGATTTTGCGGATTGCGAGTTCGCAAATACGCAAATTCGCGAACGCCAGATTCGCAAAATTCGCCCATGCTTAATTGACACACCAATAGAAATTTCTAAACATCCACTCAGTTATTCATCGAACTATTCACACATCTAATCACTTACCTATAGATTCAGTGTTATATGCGGTGAATAATCAACAGAACACTATCAAATATACTTATACGCCTATTTCAACATTACACACCAGCACACATTGTATTCACTTATAAAGACATCCTTCTGACGTATGCAAACAATTGATTATACTTACATTTACTCACCTACACACTTATACAAACACCACTTCATCTATTTATATAGATAGTAACTCACACTTAGTGTGTTATAAAATCACCATTACAAGTATGCCATTATCCATATAGTGACTCATACAATTACTCAGTCTTAGGCCCACTTTATTAGATATAACTGTCACATACACTGCCTTTTTTCAAGTTTATTGGAGATGTACCATTTAGAGAAATATTTCATCACCACACCCATAAACATATACACTCACTGAAACAACTGTTATAACATGTAGTCTTAACCTCATATACCTACTGAATGAACTATTCACACATTTTTGGGCAATCACACACCCCCCACCAAACATCATAGACATTCATTTACCCATACAAATACTCAGTTAAGAAACCAATAACAAATAACATAGCAATTAAGACAAAGCAATAAAGACTTTCACACAGTTTAGTAACTACACATTATATATAGTGAGACTCTACAAATTAGTCAAGGAAACAATCAATGACACTGTTACTAAATCCACAATCCACACATTTATATTAATATATCCACTCAATCTTCAATGCAAAGTAGTGCATTTATAATACATATTTAAATATCAAAGCAAACCACATTCACTGGATGATGTCATCAGTGATGCCATCAGTGATGTCATTTGAGATGTCATCGGTGATGTTATCAGTGATGTTACTGACCATGTAATGAATGATGTAATATGTGACATCATCAGCAGTGGATTGCGGGCGCGCAAGTTATAGTGAGTACAACTAACTATAACGGGTGAATTTCAATGGTTTTGTATGAGTAAAATGTCCAGCTAACTATAACTGGTGTGAAACCTATAGTTTTTTCAGTGAATTTCAAAGGTTTTTTAAATGCTAATTCCTAACTATAACGAGTGTGAAACCTATGGGGCCTTATTTACGAGCCCCTTGCGCCTCTGGAACGTCACTTTTTGTGACGTTCCGGTGGCGCAGAAGACAGAGTGATATTTATCAGGCAGGACTAAGCCACTTTTTGTGGCGTAATCCTGCCTGATAAATATCAGTCCCTTTAACGCAGTGTCCTGCGTTAAAGGGGCGTGCAATGGGTGTTGCTGGGGGCGTTCCCAGCAGCATTTATGGGCTTGAGTGATTTATAGTATTCTCAAAGTCAGTCTTTCAAAAATTCCAAAGTATAGGACATGATAATCCAAATCCAAATTTTTCTCAAGAAAAGTCATAAACCGTGTCCATGGGTCATATCTGCCCAAACACCGATATTCCGAACAATTGAAAATGACTTTTCTTGAGAAACATTTGGATTTGGATTATCATGTCCTATACTTTGGAATTTTTTGAAAGACTGACTTTGAGGATGCTATAAATTACTCAAGTCTTCCCGAATTGTGTGGGTAAAATTGATACCTAGTCACTTTGAATAAGAATGTACTTATGACTCGTCTAACATTTGGAAGAAATATCTAGTTATATGACAACAGGATACCAACATAACTTGAAGGAAATAAGAACGCCCTGAAGATGTTCTGTTGTACAGAACGAAACGCGTCGGCTGGCTGTGGTACATAAACTTAAGGAAAATAAAAGCATTTGAATATACACCAAGATTCAGTGCTTCAATGAGGACTCTAAGTGATATGATTTGATTGGACTTGTTGTGCAAGTGGTACTGTGCCAAACTTTGGAATATTCTCCACTACTCTCTACTACTCACTCTTTACTACTCCACTACTCTCTAATACTCACTCTTTACTACTCATTCTCTACTACTCTACTACTCTACTACTCTCTCTCTACTACTCAATCCCAACTACTCACTATCTACTGCTCTCTACTACTCACTCTCTACTACTCTCTACTCTCTACTACTCACTCTCTACTACTCTCTCTCTACTACTCACTCTTTACTACTCACTCTCTACTACTCTCTACTACTCACTCTCTACTTTTCACTCTCTACTACTCTCTACTACTCACTCTCGACTACTCTCTCTCTACTACTCTCTACTACTCACTCTCTACTACTCACTTTACTACTCACTCTCTTCTACTCTCTACTACTCACTCTCTGCTACTCTCTCTCTACTACTCTCTACTATTCTCTCTCTGCTACTCACTCTCTACTACTCACTCTCTACTACTCTACTACTCACTCTCTACTACTCACTCTCTACTACTCTCTACTACTTACTCTCTACTACTGACTCTATACTACGCACTCTCTACTACTCTCTACTCGTCACTCTACTATTCACTCTACTACTATCTACTACTCACTCTCTGCTACTCTCTCTACTGCTCTCTACTGCTCTCTACTACTCATTCTCTACTCTCTATTACTCACTCTCTACTCTCTACCTCTCTACCTCTCTTTACTTCTCTCTCTACTAGTCTCTACCTCTCTACCTCTACCTCCTTACCTCTACACCTCTACCTCTACACCTCTACATCTCTATCTCTCTCTACACGCACACATTTACACATATATATATGCATATCCATGCATATCCATTTATATATATATGTATGATATATAAACATATATAATCAGCATATATATATATATATATATATATATATATATATAAATTCAAATATTAATGCATGCGTGGATATACATATATGCATACATATGCATGTTATTTATATGAAAGTTTGAAAAACACGAATAAAAGCAAAGCTAAAAAGCCTCCTCATTATAAACAGAATGGCTTTAACTTAAACGAGGGTGAGATCTATTGCAATTTCAGTGCTTGTTTACTTTGGTTCCATCAAAAAGGCATTCAGATTAACCCTGGGCGTAGTTCGCGGAGTCGGACTCCGCGAAGCTCCGCGAAGACGTAGTTGCACTCCGCGAACTACGCGTAGCTCCGCAACCATGCGGAGTTGCTTGCTGGGCCCGTTCGCGCGCCGTTTTTCGTCTTCGGGAGCGCGGTGCGCGTGTTCGGGGCATTGCCTGCATGCTCGGGATGGCTAGCGCGCTAAATTACCCCAGAGGTTTGTCCCGCCTGCTTGCGTTCCCTTATTTCCTGTTCCGGGTCACAAGTAACGTGGTCGCGTTGTGCAAGACATGTTCGGGAACTCATCTTCTCGTTCGCACTACAAAAGTGAGTGATCGCGCTAAATATCGCGCGAACCTACCCATGCGGTCGCGATGGGCGCAGCCATCTTGGATCACACACTCTGGCTATGGTTTTGGGCCTACTTTTGCATCCTGTTAAAATCTCTTTAATCCTTGTCTTTTTACCCACTTTTTCTAACTTTCTTTAGTTATTACCTATTTCTCTCTGTGCCTAGGTTTATATTTTTCATTTTATTTCTACTTTTACATCTTTTCTATTGCTTTTATCTTCCTTCTTGTTCTTTTACCTTGCTTCTTCTTTCCCCTACCTTTTTGTCTTGAACTTTTAGTTTTCTTCTACCCTCCACCCAGAACCATGGTCAAGGGCGCCAGCAGCAGCGGCGGCTCAAAGGGCAAGGCGCCAGTGCCCCCAAAAACTAGGCTGCCTTGCGGCAGAATGCGCCCCCTTGGGGTAAGGCCCCGCCAACTTTTTGGGGAGGAGGAGGTGGCTGCCCTGGTGTTTTTTATCCAGCGCTACCTCCCCTTGATGTTGGCAGCAGGTGGCAGGCCCGGCTCCGGCTACCAGCATATTGAGGAGCGTCTCCGGCGGTGGGTGAAGGTGCGCCGGGCAGTCTTCCGCTGCTCCGGTATCCTGCGTACCCACCATCAGCTGACCCACCGTTGGGCAGACATTTTGGACCGGGAGCAGGACCTGTTGGACCTGCTTGGCGTCGAGGTCGTGGGTCTTGGTGAGTGGCTACCCAAAAAAAAAAAGTGTGTGTATAATATATCTCTATAGTAGTATAAGTATTGTTATTGTATCTTTGTAAATCTTGGCTGAATAAGTAACGCGATGACTGGTGCTCCTAGTTACATTTCCGATGTATTCCGTTATTATATCTACTGTAATTGTATGACACTGGTCTATGCTGCGCTTCTTCATCTTCACTGACTCTTGCGTGTTCAATTTGGCGCTAGCTTTTGCTGTTTATTGGTGTGAGATTTTCTTTATTGTAGAGAACTGAAGTTAGTTAATGCTATTAATAGAGTCTTGTCCTTCCTTTGTCCGTCAGTGAAATAGCCGTTGATGGATAATTGTACGTGTTTGCAATGCATATTGTATCATTTTTTTTTCACGGCCTTCTCTTCTGCATGAATACTCCTCTGGCAATGAATGCAAAAGTTACTTTGTTCTTCTTACCTCAGCCAGGGCCGGATTTAGGCATGTTCAAGCTGTGCAACTGCACAGGGCCACCAAACGCCAGGGGCCACCCCACCAATATATATCCTTAATTTAATAATCCTCAGAGGATGGATACATATTTGCGTGGCGGCCCCTGGCAGGGATTTGGTGCCTCCGGCTCTATTCCACTTCCAAACACCCTGACTCCCCTCTCTTCACTGGCCTCCGTGCTCCGCCCCGACCTCCTCTTCCGGGCCCCCCACCTACGCTCCCTGGCCAGGAGTCCAGGACCACCATGAGCCTAGAGCCGCCCCTGCCTCAGCCCTCCATAGAACTGATGTAGTTTGTTTATTGAGTGGGTAGGGCAGCAGTAGCATTCAGTCAGTAGCAAAACAAAATATGATGCCATGAACGTACAATTTCATGTTAGTTAGTATGCACAAAGTTAAGCATGTCTCCTCCTTGTGATCTATGCATTTTGCTGGCAAAAAATGAAAAAGAAATGGCTACTTACAGATAATTGATTGATTACCCCATTCTTGAATCTGTGGTGTTGTTCAGGTCTTACTGCCTCTGTGTTACTTAGTAATCTGCAATCAGAATGTTTATGGAACATTTGATTTGTTTTCTCCAAGTACACTAGTCAGTGAATCATGCAAGGCAGTAGTCATTTGGTAGACCAATGTTTGTTTCTTTTAATGTTGTAGCAGTGGTTTTTGAAATGCTGTCTATGTTTCACAGCACTCAATGTTTTCTCTTTCTTTATTATTTCTTACATGAACCACAGAACCCAGGGGCAAGCAGAAGGCTGGGACCGAGTCGGCGGGTGAACGTGAACCACAGGCACAGAGCTCCTCTACTGAGGATCCTGCTGCTGTCCCTAGTAAGTCCAACAGTGTTTTCTTTTGGAACAATTATATTTCCCTAACTTTCTAACGGAGCTTTTTTTCCAACCGATTAATGACATTTCACCTAACTAAATTTTGACAAATGCTTGTTTTTGTTTTATGTTTTCAAAATTTTGGGTATTACTATCTGTCCCTGCCTTTCTGTTCCTTGAAAGAGCCTCTGCTACTACTAGACTGTCTGTAGGTAAGCTTGCCCTGTTGCCCACTCTTTAGTTAAGGTATCAATCTTTTCAAAAAATCTGTGATCGAATAGCGGAAGGCACAGGGTCCACTCCTGTCTTATGCTTTTTCCTCTGTAATGTCTCTTCTTTGCCAATTGACACCAACCAAGTATGCATCCAGATGTTGGTCTACTATTTTTGTAAGCGTTAGTAATGAATACCACTACTACTCTTGCGGGTATTCTTCTATGCAGTCACATACATAACTATGTATGCACCCCAAAATTGGATGTTGTTGTTGATAGGCAGGTTGGACCTTACTTACTTACAGTCTTACACCTCAGTCACAGAACTCAGAGGAACCCACAATTCAATGAACGACAACCTATATGGGCTCAGTCATTGGTCAATTATTCAATTACCCCTTTCCTGAACCCCAATATGAAGATGCCAAATGCTTTTATTACACAATCCATAACCTAAGAAACCCCCTTTTGCTCACTCTCTCGTGTAAGTCTACAAGACAACAGACACTGAAAATATACTTCCGAGTCAATGTGGTACTTCAAAACCTTTATTTTGTTAGAAGTAACTAAGTAAGTAACATCAATGTTTTTAAGTTGTTCTGTGAAATGCGTCAAGGGCAGGGCCACCAGAAAAAATCCAGAGTTAAAAAAGGCTGAATAAAAAGTAATCTACATTTGTACAGCTACCAGTGCACGATAGGGAAATGTGGGAAATGTCGGAGACCCCTCACCATTGAACGTATACTGGTTGCATATGCCTCTTTTTGGTAAGCTCTGGAAATCTTTGCTTCGTAGAAGGAAATCTTCTCATCTGCCGAAAGATAATGACAAAAGTGGTGCACGTTAGACAGTATGAAAACATTACATTACATACATTTATTCAACTTTTTAGCTGTCATGCTAAAAAAAAGGTGTAACCTGAGGCTGTAAGGAAATTCCACAATCCACATTCAAAAAGTAAATACGGGCCTTTCTATTTTCCGAACTCTTCAGGTGTATGCTTTGAACTATCATGTGGCCTCAAAGGCGTCTTCTCGTACTGCGCAACAAGGTGTGAGGTAGCATGCGCAAAACTGTAGACATGTCATTGATGTACAAACTGGTTAGGTTACATGGTTCAGTCTAACTTTCCAAGGACTAGACTAGAGTAGCAGTATAGATGAGATGAGCTTGGGTACCATACCATACCAAACAAATGCTAATATGTGTAGTGTGTTACTTACTCTGCTGTACTAGGCAATGTGGACTACTACTGATTACGTTGTACTTAACTGTTTTGCAGAACTCCGTTTTTGGTGAACAAGTACAATGGGGGCTGTGCATCCATCTAAAAAGGTGTACTTAATTACTTATTTTTATTTTTGCAGAACCGGTACCATCCGCCAGTGCCGACGGGGGCAGCGGCGCTGCAACGGCGGCAGCAGAGGCGATCCCGGAGGGGAATGGAGGACCACCAGAGGCACCTACAGCAGCACCGGCAGCAGCGGGGGAGGAGACAACAACGGTGGGCGATGGTAAGTTACATTCAATAGTGATCCGCATTACTTGGTGGGTGGGGAAAACTTCCTCACTGTACTCTGATATTTATAATGAACTTGAAGTTCTACTGGACAATATATGACGCCACCGTTGTCATTACCAAGCTTAGCAAAAGCATTACCACCGGCGAGAATTGATAAAATAAGTTATACAGGCCTCTTCTATGTGACTACAACTCAGCTGTGAAAGGTTGGTGGCAGACTGAAAAAGTCTTATCCACAACATTACATGACCGCGATGGATTAACATGAGATTGATTTTAAGTATGATGAAAGGAGCAAGGAAAAAGCTTAGAAGGGGAAAAACACAGCTGCCTGCGTGGGTGGGAGACACATCCAATATCGGTGGTTAGTGGATAGTGGATACTAGTGTTGGCAGCGGTGTTTTGCTTAAACCCAAAGGCAAGGGAAGGAGGGGACGACTGAATGCATTCCGGGTCGTTGCTGGCGAAACACAAACCACCTAACGTTTGTTGGCGATATAAAGAATGATATAAAGAATGATAGTCTCTAGAGTAGACATTTACTAGTACTAGCTGGCCACTGTTAATTAATGTTAGTTGGAGACTGTCACTTTTCCCGGAAGCACAGAGTATATGATATAAAAAAACGAGATATGAAAAAGACAGGTGTTCGTATGTGACCGTTGAAGTAGACCCATGCTACCTATGTTACTAGGGCAGGCATAATGCTGTGCCAAAAAGGCAGACAAAGGAAGTATATAAGGCGTAGAATGTTCAAGATAGATAAAACAACATTTTAGGTACTCAACTTGCTTGCTATTGCTACTGTACTGTGCCGCCCACTATGTGTTGGATCCATGTTGTGTTCTTGATTTGCTGGGATTTTTGATTACAACAATTCTGTCTCTTTCTTTATAGTTACTCCTTCTAAACCAACGAGGAAGGAGCTGGCAGTCCGGGCCCGTCAGCGGAAACTGCAGGCCATCGTTGAGGCCTACCGCCGGCTGGTGGCTCAGGCCGAGGAGGAGGAGGCGGCGGCAGCAGCTGCTGCCTCTTCCAATGCCCCGGCCCCCAAGCCTGCAGGAGTACGTCGGCGTGGTCAGGCAGCCGCCCGCCGCCAGATTTTCCACGCATCGTCCACCCCCCCACAACAACATGGCTGCCAATGTAGGTGCCGCCAGTTCCAGCGAAAAATTCTCCTCCGGGTAGCCAGGCTGGAGGCTCAAAGCAGTCAGACTAAAAAACAAATAGAGGAGCGTGTAAAGATCCTGGTGGATCAACACTTAAAAGCCTGCCGGCTATGAGATGGACCCTGTTTGCCCCTTTTTCAATCCTTTTGTTGGTGGGTGGGAATTGGGTGTTGGGTTTTTACTTTTTTTTTACATGATATTGAGCGTGGGAATTTGGTTGGGGTTAGGGGAGGCGGGTAGGGGGACAGCTGTGGTGTAGGATTTATATATATTTTATTTTTGTATCATCTTTAGTTATATATTACATTATGTTAAAATAAACGAGACACAAAGTTATGTTAAAAAGAAAACATTTGAAGTTCATTTGCGTTTCTTGTGGGGTTGGAGGGGGGAGTGTTTCACCAAATAATGTACGTTGTGCAACCTCGCAAGGTTTAATTTGGCCATGCAGGTCGGCGGACAGTGCTTTTTAATAATAAAATATATTGCCCACATCTTTAACATGCAAACAGATAGATGCAGTAAACCCTCACCGAGTTATATTTGTAGTATTAGAAGAACGACCAGTCTGTCTTGCGTTATACCTCACTGCAAACTTATCTTACCTGTGATTGCTGATGAGATGATGATGATTTATCATGAAGTGTGGCACTGCAAGGGCTGCATTTGATTTCCAAGACAATGGCGAAGAATCTGTGGTTCAGAATCAGAACTTCTGTGATAGTAGTAGACAGACCCTGCCAGTAGCGACAAAAAGAAAGAGACAGTCATTTGCGTGACAGACAATGTGGGGGTAGTATAAGTAAGTACAGTACATTGCATGGGTGACCCAATATTGCAACTGCTAAACTGAAACAAAACAATGGTTTTGGGGACTGGAAACTAAGTGCAAGAGAAGATAAGAAGTTCAACTTTACTTGTAGTACTCACGGCAACGTCAAACTTTTCTAAATCATAATGCTTTACACTTTAAACCCAAAAAATTACGCCAATTCATTAGATGCATTCGTTGTTTGATGTTAATGGTAAATTATTTGGCGTTATACACAGAGCTTGAGTTGGGAAGCCGCAGAAGATCCTGGCCATGCCTTGTTGACATTTCACTATTGTTGCTTTGACCACATCTGCCCCAGCAAGCGCGTGATCAAATTGTTGGTGTATATTTAATGTAAGAAACATCACACCTCAATGTAACCACGCAGCCCGGGGGAAGAGGGTTAGGGTTTGTTTAATGGATGGGTACGGGGGTTTTGGGAAAGGTTTGAGAAAGAAAAACAGTACGCATGGAGATTGGAGACAACAAAAGCAAAACAATGAAGACGATGATTTATGATGTTGATCCGCTAGCTAATGATTGTAAGCAATGGACGTAAGAAAAGGACACGCTGAATATGATTCTTGGTTTCCCGCAATCCAATTGCTTGATGATGAGGATTTGTGGTAAGGGTGAGAGTTGATGCTCATACTATAAAGCAGTGGGTGAAAGATGTCCAGCCTGAAAAAGAAAAGGCAAATACAAAAGAATGTGAATGACCTAAACAAATTTTAATACAGTGAAGATAAAAAAAACAATACAAGAGGAGTAGTCGTATGAGAGGACTTTCAGACTGAGGCGGCTTGGATACAATTTGTATAAGTCTACTAGTTGCATATCATTTTTAATCTAGAAGTACAAAAAAAGACAGGAGCCAGCACACAACAACAGGCCCACGACGACACAGGTTTGGCCGTTATACAAACTGCATTTCCCTAAAAATTTCAGAGCCACAGAAAGGTGAATGAAATTGAAAAAGCAACCTAGCATTTACAAAATTAATCAACAAAATCAATGCGTCATTCTCAGTCATCAATCATACCACTATTGTACTCTACCACAGCACTGTGCACAAACATGTAGTAGCCTGGGTCTACTATGCTGTGACTCTTATTTGTATTTATTTATTACCTTGTATTCCACTCCAAGAAACATCGTGCATCAATCAGCTCAGATCCAACTGCCTGACAGCAAAGATATGGTGGTCACCATCATTATCATCAGCAACTCAGTCTGTAGTGAGTGACTACGATAAATTAAGTCCTGACTGCATCTGTAGTAGTAGGAACACAAGTGCGTAAATAATTTCTATTATTAGTAAATAACATGGAAAAATTGGCTATCACGTGAGTCTGAACTGAAGTTACTAGTATACTTCAAGTCCATGCACATTAGCTCAGAGTCAGCAAAAAAATACATCCAATGCAATGCATGGCATCATTCATTTTTATACCTGTTTTGCTCTTCTCTTTCACTGTCAGAAGATTGATCACAGATGCTGCCGAGCCTTTGTAATGCGAGTCATCACAACAAGTTGACTTCAGTTGTGGATGCCTGCTCAAGTTTCTTTTGACACAGAAGAGTCGTCTCTGAATGCCTGCAGACAGAGGTGGTAGCCTTAAGAGTAAGACTCAGCAAGGCAGTTATTATGAGTTGCAGATTTCAAATGAAATAGAGGATGGCTGTAGTCATGTACGGTTCACTTATTATGGAGGGACTGTTAGAGGCTACATTATTGTTATTGTACTATACTCCATCTACAACATCAAATGTATGGCTGCCAAGATGGAATTGTATTGACTTGAGTGGGAGTCAAGAAGATGGAGCAAGACTCTGAGGAGTGCAGTCAACATGGAACATAAATGCACAGGCGTGCAACTCCAGGAGGTAACTAAAAAAGATACAGCGAAAATAAATGCACAGGTGTGCAACTCCAGTAGGTACATTAAAAGAATGAGTGGTGGGGATGGATTTGGTTGAGCTTTTTATTTTAAGATTAGCAGTTTTGCACCAGAAAGTCATTTTTAATAAGAAAATAAATAACACAAATAAAAGAATGGAAAAAGTCACAATTTAACAGCCTATTGGTCAGGGAAGAGGTGCTCGTCCTCAAACTCTGTGGGTCCGGACAGCAGTAGGTCATGTAACCCAGCAGTGATGAATTCTTCGGGCTCGCTTTCTTCATCCTGCTCTGATTCACGTACAGTATAGTCTGGTGGTATGAAGTGTTGATTCATTTTTATCATTGTCAGCCTCTCGACGCTTTTGGGGGAGAGACTGGTCCTTTTCGATGTCACAATGGCACCAGCAGCACTGAAAACCCGCTCAGAGGCGACACTGGCTACAGGACAAGCCAAATACTTTATCGCCAGCCTGCTCAGCACTGGCCACTGTCTCCTTCTTTCATACCAATAGACCAATGGGCTTTGCTCCATGAACACCTCTGTTGTGTCATCCAGATAGGCCTGAACCATCCGCTCAGTGTTCATTGGTGCTCGGCTTTGCTGCTCCTCTTTCCCCTTTGCAACAGCAACGGACTTACCCATCCCCTTCTGTAGAAAAAAAGCAGTTATGCTTTTGGTTGTGTCTGCTGAATCAGATCGTGTAGGTGCTGCTTTTGGTACTGTTGGTGCCTGCTGGGAAGCGGACGCACCGCTCTCATGCTCTGATGAACTTGCCTGAGTTGCCTCAGGAGGATGGCCTGGAGTACTTTGACTGTCCTGGGCTGGCACTGTCAGGCCTTTAAGTAACAGCCGTTCAGTTTCGAAATCATTAGCTTCCACAGCTATGGAACTTTTGTAATTGGCAACATCCCCATCTGAAAAAGGAATGACTGCGCTACTGCTGACAAACAATTTGTACCGTGGATCCAAGATTGTTGCAGTTATGTAATTTGGATCTGACACAATCATTTTAAGCCTTGCATTTACAGATAAGCGGTTGCGTAAGGCCTTGGCCAAGGTACATGCATCAACTTTTTCTTCGTCACCTTCGTATGTTTCACAGACCTCCTTCAGCTGTTGCTCGAGCATGTACAACAATGGGATGGCTTGGCCCATAGTACAGTCCTCCCTGCTAACTGCACGTGTGAACACCTCAAAAGGTTGTAGCATCTCTGTCAAGCATTTAATGATGTCCCACTGCCACATCTCAACGGTCAGGCTTTTAAGATTAACAGTAGGATCCACTAATCTTCTTGACATTACATAAGCATTCAGTGGTATGTACTGCTCAAAGAGACGCTCAAGCATGAAATAAGTCGAGTTCCAACGTGTTGGGACCTCCTGGATCAGTGCTTTGACTGGCAAATTATGCTCCCGCTGAATGACGCGTAGCAGCTTCCGCGCTTTGAAAGAATGGTTAAAATGCGTGCATATTCTTCTGCAGATGGTCAGTATGGTGCTGACTTGGAGTTCATTTTTCAGAAAGTCTTGCACGACTAAGTTAATGCAGTGTGCCAAACAGGGTACCCTGAAATACTGTCCATCTTTCATTGCCCTCACTACATTACTGCCATTGTCGGTGGCAACAAAACCAATCTTAAGGCCTCTTGGTTTCAGCCATTCAAAGACCTTGCTGTTAAAGTCAGACAAAATGTTGTCAGCAGTATGATTTTTCTCCATACCAAACATGGCTACAGTTGCATGTTTGCGAGTGTCATTGAAAATCCCAGCAACGTCAAGAAGGCCTGATATTAACTTGTCTTTCACACCTGCAAAAGAGATCCAGTGTGCGGTGATGCACATGTAATCTGTTGTGGCTTCGCGACTGCTCCACATGTCGGTTGTCAGGTGGATACAATGGACAACACTCTGTTGTAAGGCTTTCCCAATCAATCCCAGCACGTCGTGGTGTAGTGCTGGAATAGCAACTCTTGCAAAATAGTAGCGACTGGGAACGTCCCATTTTGGGGCGAGTGTTGCCACTAATTGCCGAAATCCCACTGCCTCAACAAATGAAAATGGGAGAAGGTCGAGTGCCAACATTTTTGCAAGTTTCGCATTGTACAAACGTACTGTTGGGTGGTTCCGCTCGTACTTTCCCTCCTGCCTAAACATGCCAGTAATGGTAAGCTGCTTGGTAATTCTTTCTGTTCTGCTAGACGGACCACCTTTCAACGCAGACTTTTCACTCCTTGCCCTTGGTGTCTCCGGCTGACTCTGGTGCCACTGAGAAGTTGCTGATGCTGAGGATTTGGACTGCACCACTCCAGTGCTGGCGACAGGGCTCATTTGTGTACCACTCCCAGATAGAAGGTCATCGTCTCCCTCTTCTTCCATGAGTGGACCTTGTAGTACTGTATCCTCCCCACCAACACCAGTGCTTACATCTTTTAAGCTTGCAAGGTGGTTCTCCCATACAATTGTGTGTGTTTTTTTCATATGGGTCGTTGGGCCTCCAGTACCATAGTTTGTACCAATCTTACCACGACTAACATTGGTGTGACAAATGGTGCATATAGCAATGTTCTCCTGATGTGGGTTACCCGTAAAAAAAATCCCAGACTGGGGAGCTAAACTTTTGTCTCCTGCCATAGGAAGAGGAGGACCCACTTCCAATCCCGGATGAACTGGAGCCTTTTTGTTGAATTTCCCTATGTAACAGTTCAGTACTAGTACTGCCACTACCTCCTTCTGTTGAGGTGGCGCTTGCGCTGGATGTCGCACGCTGCCGGGCCTTCGCTGATGCAAAAATGGGAGCTGGTGTTACTTTGGGCGCTGAGTGTGTAGGAGTTACACGTGCTATCTGCTCATCACTAATCGCAGCCCTTCTGGATAGGGTGAAAATGCTGGTCTCTACATCCTCTGCACCAGGAATAACGCTTGTGATGATGACATTGTCAGTGTCAGACCCGTCTTTATCACCATCAGTATCCTGTTCACCTACATCGAACTCCGGAAGGTCAAGCCTTGACGGATCCTTCCTTTTTCCCAGCCTGGTCTTAGGATGCCTCTCCTTTGAATGCTCAGTTCTTCGTTGTGGATGCCATTCCTTATCAAGGTCATCTGAAGGGATGCTATGCGAAGAACTCGATGCACTGCCACTAACCCTCCTTTCCTTTGGTAAATTTAAAGACAGTAGATCACCTCCAGAAGTGGCTTCCTCTTCTTCTTGCTCGGAATGAGGCTCTACTTCCTGAACTGCCCCGACATCGGGAGGAACAACTTCCACTATTGCGTGCGGAGACGGTGGTTGTTGTTCTTGAGGAAGTACTATAGCGTGCTGTGGTTCTTCAACAACTACTATTGTGGGATTTGGTTGTTGTTGTTGAACAACTATTGCGGGCGGTGGTTGTGGTTTTTCAACAACTATTGCGGGAAGTGGTTGTGGTTGTTGAACATCTACTGCTGGCGGCGGTTGTTCAGCACTTTCATCTTGCGTGGATTGTGTGCTACTTTGAGACAGCGATAAGTTAAGTTCAGGCTCAGTATCACTGCTTTGTAACACTAGGCCGGCTACCTCTTCGACCCTCATGTGCTTGGCCCTGGGTTGGTGGCTTGCCCCCGCTAATGCGGATGTGCTGGGCCTGGCTCCAGCTTGCACCACAGACACCGCTGCTGCAGGCGTACGTTTTGGGGGCCCAAAAAAGGTTTGGGGGTCCATACCAGCCTTAAGTGACACTTCCTTCTTCTGTACCTTCTTCTCAGCAACTTTCTTGGTGGTGGAGGACCTGGTACCTGCTCTCTTAGGACCCATCTTCTTCTGATGTCAGCACACAGCAGCACTCAGTAGCACAAATTGCAGAGATGTGTGGTCAGATGAGTCACACACCACACGTGGCGTACAATTGAAGGACGTCCGTCTGGCAGTTGAACGGGCGATGGATGAAAACAGCCAGCACCTCCTCAGTCTTTTTCTGTGCACCTACAAGCAAAGAAGACAGAACACGTCAGTCAAACAAGCAGTAAGCCAACACATGAACAATTGAAAGACACACAGGCCAATGTATAAAACACAAAAAAGAAGACTAATACTACGAGCACCACAGCTCCCAGCCACATGAAGTCCCGAAATAACCAATCATAATGTCAAGCAGGCCTATCATATACCAATATGGACAGAAAAAGGAGGATGCCTGCTACACATGAGTCATGACAGGTTAATGCAAGGAAAATCAAAATACCCCATGGCTAAGAGTTTGTAAAACTTCACTGCAAAAACACACACAAGCCATAAAATTATTACACACACAAAAAAGTTACCTACCCCCCCTGCCCAGACAACCAACTTGGAAATGCAATGGCATACACACATGCCGTAATGATGGTAATTAAATAGACCAAATAGAAACAGCTACATAAAGCAGCCCCGCTAACTAGTAACTAACTACCACCTCTGGGACTCTGGCCTACTATCAGATCAGACCAAAAGCAGGGAGGCCAATGATAAATGCACAAAGGAAGTACCTACAAAATGGCCGCCACCACATGGCCTGTCCAGGAAGACAAAACTACAACCAAATAACACATAAATGAGGACTTTTTTGTAGCACAGGGTGTGGAAATTGAAGAAATTGATGTACATAAACAGCATTCATTTCCCTTCTTCTCCCACTCCTCTCCCTGTGAGCACCATGAATACCGTAAACTATTGACCGTATCACTCTGCCAGTAAGAGCCCATACCTATATGCATATGCACAGCCATTCTAGGCACCATGGCCTTTTACCCATTGGAATCCCCGGCTTCCCTCCTGCGCGTATCTTAAACCCCCTCTCTCATGCATAGACCATGAAACCCTCTCCCTCTGCGCGACCCTGCTGTGAAAGGCAACTCTCCTGCTTGACCCGCACAAACCCCCCCCCCCCCATTCCCTCTTGAAGAGGCATCCTTCGCCTTAGCTGACATAGCCCTCCCCAGCTGCACCTGACTGCCCCCGCTCTCTCATGTACGGGTCATAAGATCTCTCTCTCTCTATGTGACTTTGTCCCCGTGTCCACCCTGGCTCCCCCTCCCTTCTCCTCACATGGGCAAGCCGTAAACCTTCTTCTTCTGCAAGACCCTGTCCTTGAGAGCCACGGCCGCGCCTGACCAACACCTCCTTTCCTTCCATGAATGCCCCTCTGTTGACAAGCCTTCCCTCCGTGCTCGATTGTCCACGCAGCATGAATACCACTCCTTTGATGACCCCTTCCCCCGAGTCCGGCTGACCACACATGTCCGAGGCCATCGACTAAGCCAGGAGATACCATTTACTGCCCTTATTGTATGAAGTCACTCCTCTTCAAAGGACCCACTATTGATCCTAGCCACCCCACCCCCTGGGCTATGATCAGGCGCACACATCCTAAACAGTTGACGGAACACTCAGCTGCGTGATTGCCCTCCCCTCTTATCAGCAGGTCAAGGGTCCCTATTGTGAACATATGTGGGGTAGGATTGACACGAGGATCATAGGGATGTCTTTTCCTTTGCATCACACTGTCCTGATTGTACTATCAAGTGTTTTGTAAGGTATAAAAGAAAGAGTCTCAGCTCACTTGTTAGAGCACCTCCTGAAAGACACCGTGTTTCGTGTCCGAAATGACTGGCTCTCCTCATGAGAATTAAACTCTGTTCTTGATTCCTGCTTCCAGCGCCCGTCTCTTTATTTGGTAACTATTCAACATGGGAACTAAGAGGCGGTTTGCGCCAGCGGCCTGGGCATCGATAGTAATGTGGGCTCCTGTTTCACAATTGGCGCCCACGCGGGGTCCATCAGTGACATAAGGTTCGGTAAGAGAGATCCAGACGAAGAAGCGAACATCTAAAATGATCGGAGTATACCTGCCTTGAGAGGGCCCTAGCCCGGCTGCCGATCAAAAGAACTTCACCAATTCTGAACGGACCTCTCTTGAATGACCTATTGTCCAGACTGGAATCCCACAGGAATGCTACATGGAGTAAGAGAACGATCGGGCGCTGGAGGAGGAAGTCGAAGAACTGTCGGTATGGTCCGGTCCGGGTAAGATTAAGTAGGGTGTTTTTACGCCTGATTGGTAGGGTGGTTCTATCCACCTGATTGATTGATTGATTGTATTGGAATCGGTATTTGTATACTGATATTGTTGGTATTGGTTCATTTAGCTTTGAAGGCTACTTGACATATTGGTTCTCTTCTGGAGAACGAGACATTCTCTGTTTGCAAACAGCGGCGAATAGGAACGTCGTCCCTCTTTGCAGATCGAGAAGGGTAGGTAATGCAGACTTTGGTCCCCGTTGTAATCCGTCATGCCTACTTTTCTCCCCACTGATTGTTTGAAATCGATTAATAATCGATTGTTGCTCTTTGAGATCTTCCCTGTCTACAAACTGAGACGAGTAGAAATATTCTGTCTTCCTTTCTGGATAGCGAAGGGCAGGTAATGCAGACGTTTGTCCCCGTTGTAATCCGTCATGCCTGTTTTTCTCCCCACTGATTGGTTGGTTGCCTGGACATTGTTGTTCCAGGAATTGTTTCGTTTGAGGTATTTTCTACTTGCAAACAACGTGGAATAGAAATATTCTGTCTAGTCTTTGCAAGTAGTAAAGGGTAGGTTATGCCCCTTTGTGAATTCGTCAGTCCTACCCACTCCCCACTGTTTGGTTATTTGGGGGGTAGCTCGCATGGTCCGCCCAGGAGACTACCCTTATGGAGGACATATGCTCCCCGCTCATGGGCCATTTAGTGGAAGTAGACCATCTGGTCCGTCCAGGAGGCTACCCTAGTAAGTGGAAGTACATCGCTCGGTCTGTCCAGGATGATACCCTAATGAAGGAATATATGTTCCCCTTTTGATCGATAATCTAGTTCCACCCCGGACCATTTATTGGAGGGAACTCGTCTGGTCCGTCCAGAAGTACCCCCTAGTGAAAAGGACACATAAAAATATGAAGTGATCGCCGTTCCCTACTAACAGAAAGCTTTAGCTCGAAACACGCTAAGGAAGAGAAAGAAAAATAAAAAGAAATCAGGCTAAGTCAGTAACCCCCTGATGAGCTTTCGACTTCACTAAAAATAAGAAACATTAGAAACAGTTCGTAATAAGAAATATAAAATGGCGAAAAGTTTGACAGCAAAAATAGCCACAAGGTAGCTAGGCTCTACTGCCTATTCCTGCTCCCAACATGTCTGCCTCATTGCCCGCCACGCCCAAATAACGGTCACATGAAATAGAAACAATTCAATAGGTACCTACCCCCATTCCGGAAGCTCCCGAAGTGCAACAGGTCCGCGGTTACGACCATCCGGAAGGCGAGGCCTCGAGGCACGAGGGGCTCGCCTGGCCGCGGTCAGTAGGAGATGATGTTGGGCAGGCGGTCCAAAGAATGACAGGGACCTCTCAATCCCTCCTCTTCTGCCGCCCTGCAGGCCACGGGGAGAGAGGGGGCTGTTTTGCCTCGGCCACCGACCACCCCTCTCTCTCACCCGATCCGGCTTTCGTCGAAGGCCGAAGCCAAAGCGAGGATGGCGGCATTTCTTTGTGCTATAATGGCCGCAACTACACCCAACGCCTGACAGTTGCAGGTAGTCCCGCCACATGCCATCGCCTGGATAGTTACAGGTAGTCCCGCCACATGCCGACGTCTGGACAAGCGCAAGTAGCCCCGCCACATGTCCACCCCTGGAGAGTTGGAGGTAGTCCCGCCACCTGTCAAAAAGGAAGGGGGGGGCTGTCTTGCCTCAGCCGCCGACCACCCCCCCCCATCTTCAATAGCCAGCACGGCCAACATCGAAGCGACGGAGCCGAGGAACGGCGCGGGGTCGCTGGAAGGGGGAGGTGACGCGAACGAGCCTCCCCCACCTCCCTCCAGGTGGAGGCTTCCAGCGACACCCCAATGCTCTTACTTAAAGAGGGTCAACATCAAAAAGCGGTCTTTTGCCCAGGACGGGCACGCACCCCATGCCTTCTCTCCTCAACCTTGAAGATTCTATGAGAGCCGGGGGGCACCCCGATCCCTCCGCATGGGCGCCCCCGCCCCCCTCACTGGGAACCACGACATCGGTGCAACTCCTGCCGGCGCCAGCCTCGGATGGGAAATGGCTAAAATGCAGCCACGGCACAGACTTGTTCAGTTCCGGTGGAACACCAGAATGACCCGGTAGGAAAATTGTTGCCGCCCTCCCCACTCTTTGACTAATGGTCCATATTGTTAGAACTGTTAACCACATGATTCAAAACTTTTTGAACTTCCAACGGAAGGTTCTGGTCCAACCACGAGTCATTGGAGATATTCTGACTGTGCTGGAACTCGCCTGACCCCACCCAAAATGGCGCCGACACAAAATGAGACTTTTTGAATAAACTTTGTTGCACCCTGACCACGCAGCTTTTTGCCCCGAGATATGTATGTAGTTTTCTTGGATAATGAAAGTAGATACGAAGGATATTGAGTATGTGCTTGGACAATGAACTGACTTAGGGTGGGTACTGATTATGATTTGGAAAATGAATTGGTGTAATTTAGGTAATGAATGAACATTGGATAATGAATTTATGAATTTATTAAAGACGAATTACTGACATGCATCATGCTTGCTCTGTAGGGAAGTTTAATACGATTTTATTGCACTGCTGCACTTTATGCAATGAACTGCCACCAACTTCGTTCTTCTTATGTACAGTTTCAATCTGCTTCGTAGCCGGCCCACTGAGTTGTAGGCCTGTATTTGTACCTCAACACTTTTTATTAAAAGTATTTTGAAAAAGAAAGCATGGTTGTAGCAGTTGCATTAATGAGTTTTGGATGTCTTACTACTGTGAGCGAAGAATAAGTATGATGAAAGATGTAGATCAAAAAAAAAAAAAGGATCAGATATTTAGCAGCTACATTATGTGTCACAGGCAGCCAGAAAAGTGTTTTAGACACCCTTAAAACGACACCACAGAAATGCCACCTGACCGTCACCCTTGCACCCGACAAAGAGGGTTACGACCAAGTAACTCATGTAGATACGTAGATCGTCAATGATTATCTATCTGACCACTGGTCCCTCTGGGCTTAAACGCCGAGATGGTAAAAAAAATGCAGTACGTGGAGATAGGTCGAGTATGTGGTAGGTAAAAACATTTTCGGACTACTGCATGCTGATGTACTTTGAATGCTGCCCCCCACCCCTTCTTTTTCCTCCCTTCTGCAGGTCACGTCAGAACGTCGGCTGAAATATGGGAGAGCGATGGTCGAACCACCGACGAAAAGGGAAGGAGGGAATATGTGCATAGTCCTCATAACGATAAGTTTTTAAAAGACGTAGACTTAAACATGACTGTTCCTCCTTAGAACATAGCGACTGGGAGGATGGACTGACATAGAAACTGGACAGGTACTGAATGACGAAAAATTGACTAGAAATGACGCGTTAAATAATGTAACTGGACGTTTGACTAGGTAGGGAAAGGACAAAGAAAAATATACGGGTAAGGGTTACCACGGCACCACCCGTCTGGGAAGTTAGAAATGTTGCTGATGTTCAAAATGCACTGCCCCCTTTCTCACACTCTTATAGATATAGCCAAGCTGTCCGACTGTTCTCCCGATCAATACTTGCCGTTGCCTCAGCCTGGAGAACTTCCCACCAAAGGAAGGAACTGAAAAATGGTTTAAGATCCAACCATGGGTAAATAGCGCGACCAGGTTAATTTCTGACCGACCAACCGAGGTGTAAGTATTGGCAATTGAGAACACTCACAGAGATAACGGGCGAGAAAGAAAAGGAGGGAAGGGTAAAAAGAGCTAAGCACGTAGATAAATAGGATAGTAAAGATACGTAGGATATAAAACAGATCTTGTTGGCTAACAATTGTTTCCTGTCTTGTCGTGAATGTCTTATATATGTGTAATGCATGTGCCGTCTTCCCTGTCTGAGTTTGTGTGTGTGTAATGTACGGATTTATGTCTTCCCTCTGTCTGTATTTGCGTGTTACCTGACCTTTGCTGTTCTGTGTTGTGAGCGCACTAAATGACCTATTTTCGTACACGTCTCTCTCTCTCTCTCTCTCTCACCACCCCCTTATCTCTCTCTCTCTCTCTCCCTCTCTCTACATGTCATACGTGTACCGAATGGCTCGTTTAGATTGCGGATGACTCTCACTCTCTATGAGAGTCTCCCTATTTTCTCTCCCTCTTTGTGGTAAAATTGTGCCCCACCGGCACCAGTCTGATTTGATACATATTGAACGCGAAGGTGTTCAGCGAAATTGGCCGAAACTAAAATGATTGTATCTCGCCATATTACTGCCTCTCCTTTCTGCAAAATGAATGACCTTGAATTGGCTGAGAAGGAAAGGACAGGTAAGACGACTAAAGTCCCCCAAATCTGGCCATTTATAGGGGAACTGTATGTCAATGGCACCTTATGTCTGTTCTTCAGAGACGAACGCCAACGTCTAGATTGACCCCCAATGCCCAGATTGCCCAACCCCCTTTTGCACCCAAGCGCGAGCGCCCAAAGCATCCCCGCCCCATTTTGATAGACCCCAGTTGCTGTCCCGGATATAAACATGACGACCATGAGTAACTGTTGACCCTCGAGAAAACCTTGTTTTGCCTGACTCTCGATGATGGCACCCCCGCCCTGTTTGAAAAGGTTAGCCAGTCCCGAAGTGAAATGCTCCGTAATGTTGAATATGATGAAATGCACAGTTGATGGGAATATCATTTATCCTCACTTGAGTTATAAATAGGACGATGAATAAACCTGCCATGAACTCAGTAGGAATGCTGACACATGCACTGCTTGGTAATGGACCTCTGACTGTGACCAATGAGCGTATCTCCCAAATGCGTAGAATTGAGGGAGGAATTCACATGCGTAGATATCTTCTTCTGCCATTTCTCTAAAACCTTGTCTTGTACCTATTCAAAGATTCAGGATCACCGAGGGAGATGGGTCAGATGTGATGTACAGCCTGACTGCAGGTCTTGGGACACGTGTGACCTCGACCAAAGGTGGAGCTGCAGAGCAACAAGATACGGGACGAGACCGCAATTTCGACGTGGAAAATGAAAAATGACGGGCCGCCTTGAAGCCCTCCGTCTGCTAACCCACGTGTGCCTGGAGTCTCCGTCCCCTTTCTTTGGGCCCGATTGATGGGCCTGCCTGCTTGTTATCCTTTGCTCCCTTGGTCCCTTTTGTGTGTCCCAGGAACTCTGACCCAACTCCGCCCTCTCTCCTATCGACTATTTGAACCACACTCACCCTCTTTTCCACGTGACTTTTTGCCAAAGGAAAGAACTGCATTCCAGTGGGAATGGGGTGTTGCCACGGAAAATATAGGTGCCGAGCATAAGGCGCCGCCAAACGGATTGTTTAGGGAACAGGACTATGGTCTAACAGCAGAGGACTGACCGCACCCTGCAACGCGTAAGGATAGAACCGAGCTGGACCTATAGCTCCACCGCCGGTGCTCAACAGCGCCAACGAAAGTACACGGACTAGAGCCTACCAGTGATGGCTCAATGATAAAAAGACACTGTGACGAAGAAATCTTGTGTATTGAACTGAATTCCGCTCTCAACTACCTGGTCAAAACTGTTCATTGGTCACATTTTCAAGTCAGAAACATTTATGCTGTGTAGTGCGCTTAATTGTCAGGAACACAACGAAATGCAATTTCCTATGTGCTGCATTCCGCCCATCACCTCAACTGTCTATGATTGTACGCCAAATGTTAGTATCGACAAAATGCTAATTCATCAACGATGCCTGTCTACCTGTAACCCCATCAATTACAAAAATGACTGCTGTAATGTAAAAAGGGGCGACTGTGGAAATTATATTTCCTCCCTTCTGCAGGTCACGTCAGAACGTCGGCTGAAATATGGGAGAGCGATGGTCGAACCACCGACGAAAAGGGAAGGAGGGAATATGTGCATAGTCCTCATAACGATAAGTTTTTAAAAGACGTAGACTTAAACATGACTGTTCCTCCTTAGAACATAGCGACTGGGAGGATGGACTGACATAGAAACTGGACAGGTACTGAATGACGAAAAATTGACTAGAAATGACGCGTTAAATAATGTAACTGGACGTTTGACTAGGTAGGGAAAGGACAAAGAAAAATATACGGGTAAGGGTTACCACGGCACCACCCGTCTGGGAAGTTAGAAATGTTGCTGATGTTCAAAATGCACTGCCCCCTTTCTCACACTCTTATAGATATAGCCAAGCTGTCCGACTGTTCTCCCGATCAATACTTGCCGTTGCCTCAGCCTGGAGAACTTCCCACCAAAGGAAGGAACTGAAAAATGGTTTAAGATCCAACCATGGGTAAATAGCGCGACCAGGTTAATTTCTGACCGACCAACCGAGGTGTAAGTATTGGCAATTGAGAACACTCACAGAGATAACGGGCGAGAAAGAAAAGGAGGGAAGGGTAAAAAGAGCTAAGCACGTAGATAAATAGGATAGTATAGATACGTAGGATATAAAACAGATCTTGTTGGCTAACAATTGTTTCCTGTCTTGTCGTGAATGTCTTATATATGTGTAATGCATGTGCCGTCTTCCCTGTCTGAGTTTGTGTGTGTGTAATGTACGGATTTATGTCTTCCCTCTGTCTGTATTTGCGTGTTACCTGACCTTTGCTGTTCTGTGTTGTGAGCGCACTAAATGACCTATTTTCGTACACGTCTCTCTCTCTCTCTCTCTCTCTCTCTCTCACCACCCCCTTATCTCTCTCTCTCTCTCTCCCTCTCTCTACATGTCATACGTGTACCGAATGGCTCGTTTAGATTGCCGACGACTCTCACTCTCTATGAGAGTCTCCCTATTTTCTCTCCCTCTTTGTGGTAAAATTGTGCCCCACCGGCACCAGTCTGATTTGATACATATTGAAAGCGAAGGTGTTCAGCGAAATTGACCGAAACTAAAATGATTGTATCTCGCCATATTACTGCCTCTCCTTTCTGCAAAATGAATGACCTTGAATTGGCTGAGAAGGAAAGGACAGGTAAGACGACTAAAGTCCCCCAAATCTGGCCATTTATAGGGGAACTGTATGTCAATGGCACCTTATGTCTGTTCTTCAGAGACGAACGCCAACGTCTAGATTGACCCCCAATGCCCAGATTGCCCAACCCCCTTTTGCACCCAAGCGCGAGCGCCCGAAGCATCCCCGCCCCATTTTGATAGACCCCAGTTGCTGTCCCGGATATAAACATGACGACCATGAGTAACTGTTGACCCTCGAGAAAACCTTGTTTTGCCTGACTCTCGATGATGGCACCCCCGCCCTGTTTGAAAAGGTTAGCCAGTCCCGAAGTGAAATGCTCCGTAATGTTGAATATGATGAAATGCACAGTTGATGGGAATATCATTTATCCTCACTTGAGTTATAAATAGGACGATGAATAAACCTGCCATGAACTCAGTAGGAATGCTGACACATGCACTGCTTGGTAATGGACCTCTGACTGTGACCAATGAGCGTATCTCCCAAATGCGTAGAATTGAGGGAGGAATTCACATGCGTAGATATCTTCTTCTGCCATTTCTCTAAAACCTTGTCTTGTACCTATTCAAAGATTCAGGATCACCGAGGGAGATGGGTCAGATGTGATGTACAGCCTGACTGCAGATCTTGGGACACGTGTGACCTCGACCAAAGGTGGAGCTGCAGAGCAACAAGATACGGGACGAGACCGCAATTTCGACGTGGAAAATGAAAAATGACGGGCCGCCTTGAAGCCCTCCGTCTGCTAACCCACGTGTGCCTGGAGTCTCCGTCCCCTTTCTTTGGGCCCGATTGATGGGCCTGCCTGCTTGTTATCCTTTGCTCCCTTGGTCCCTTTTGTGTGTCCCAGGAACTCTGACCCAACTCCGCCCTCTCTCCTATCGACTATTTGAACCACACTCACCCTCTTTTCCACGTGACTTTTTGCCAAAGGAAAGAACTGCATTCCAGTGGGAATGGGGTGTTGCCACGGAAAATATAGGTGCCGAGCATAAGGCGCCGCCAAACGGATTGTTTAGGGAACAGGACTATGGTCTAACAGCAGAGGACTGACCGCACCCTGCAACGCGTAAGGATAGAACCGAGCTGGACCTATAGCTCCACCGCCGGTGCTCAACAGCGCCAACGAAAGTACACGGACTAGAGCCTACCAGTGATGGCTCAATGATAAAAAGACACTGTGACGAAGAAATCTTGTGTATTGAACTGAATTCCGCTCTCAACTACCTGGTCAAAACTGTTCATTGGTCACATTTTTAAGTCAGAAACATTTATGCTGTGTAGTGCGCTTAATTGTCAGGAACACAACGAAATGCAATTTCCTATGTGCTGCATTCCGCCCATCACCTCAACTGTCTATGATTGTACGCCAAATGTTAGTATCGACAAAATGCTAATTCATCAACGATGCCTGTCTACCTGTAACCCCATCAATTACAAAAATGACTGCTGTAATGTAAAAAGGGGCGACTGTGGAAATTGAAGAAATTGATGTACATAAACAGCATTCATTTCCCTTCTTCTCCCACTCCTCTCCCTGTGAGCACCATGAATACCGTAAACTATTGACCGTATCACTCTGCCAGTAAGAGCCCATACCTATATGCATATGCACAGCCATTCTAGGCACCATGGCCTTTTACCCATTGGAATCCCCGGCTTCCCTCCTGCGCGTATCTTAAACCCCCTCTCTCATGCATAGACCATGAAACCCTCTCCCTCTGCGCGACCCTGCTGTGAAAGGCAACTCTCCTGCTTGACCCGCACAAACCCCCCCCCCATTCCCTCTTGAAGAGGCATCCTTCGCCTTAGCTGACATAGCCCTCCCCAGCTGCACCTGACTGCCCCCGCTCTCTCATGTACGGGTCATAAGATCTCTCTCTCTCTATGTGACTTTGTCCCCGTGTCCACCCTGGCTCCCCCTCCCTTCTCCTCACATGGGCAAGCCGTAAACCTTCTTCTTCTGCAAGACCCTGTCCTTGAGAGCCACGGCCGCGCCTGACCAACACCTCCTTTCCTTCCATGAATGCCCCTCTGTTGACAAGCCTTCCCTCCGCGCTCGATTGTCCACGCAGCATGAATACCACTCCTTTGATGACCCCTTCCCCCGAGTCCGGCTGACCACACATGTCCGAGGCCATCGCCTAAGCCAGGAGATACCATTTACTGCCCTTATTGTATGAAGTCACTCCTCTTCAAAGGACCCACTATTGATCCTAGCCACCCCACCCCCTGGGCTATGATCAGGCGCACACATCCTAAACAGTTGACGGAACACTCAGCTGCGTGATTGCCCTCCCCTCTTATCAGCAGGTCAAGGGTCCCTATTGTGAACATATGTGGGGTAGGATTGACACGAGGATTATAGGGATGTCTTTTCCTTTGCGTCACACTGTCCTGATTGTACTATCAAGTGTTTTGTAAGGTATAAAAGAAAGAGTCTCAGCTCACTTGTTAGAGCACCTCCTGAAAGACACCGTGTTTCGTGTCCGAAATGACTGGCTCTCCTCATGAGAATTAAACTCTGTTCTTGATTCCTGCTTCCAGCGCCCGTCTCTTTATTTGGTAACTATTCAACATGGGAACTAAGAGGCGGTTTGCGCCAGCGGCCTGGGCATCGATAGTAATGTGGGCTCCTGTTTCACAAGGGGACACATTAAACATTTTCGAGGAACTTTTATGCAACTCGGGACATATTGTTCGCGAGAATGCAAAATCGGCGTGTTCGGCAACGCGAATCGAGTGAAAAGTCGTTATCGCGTTCCCGAGCCAGTACATTGAGCGCGCGAACAAGACAAAAAAGGTACGGTCGCGTTCTCACACGGTGCGACGTTACCAAAAGTACGCGAACAGTATTCCTAGGGTTACCTACTGGCAGGGAGTGCCATATTAGCTACACACAAGCAACCAAAAACTGAAAGTACCACCATTACCAAAAATGTGAAGCAATCCAAAGCCATACACGGTGTAATTAAAGTTACACCACAAAAATAGTTGATTAACTTGAATGCACCTATGGCTGTGAGTAGTAGTACCTACAAAAGCCTTGGATGGCTATGGCAAAAGAAGAGAACCAGGGAAGGACACAGAAAATGGCCGCCTCCATAGGGCCAGGAGGACAGGGACACCCAAAAACAACATGGAAAAGGGATGCACCCAAAATGGCCTCCACCACATGGCAAAATCAGTCACAAAGGAAGCATACACAAAATGGCCGCCACCACATGGCCTGCCCACCAACAACAACATAGCAGAATCATCACAAAGGAAGTAAGTACACACAAAATGGCCCTCACCACTACATGAAAAGAAAGAGAGGACAGACAATAAATGCCTATGCCAAAGGGACAATGCTTAGCTTCACAAAATGGACACACCAGACACCACCCCCCAAATTGGTCACCCCAACCATAAACAAGAAATCATTACATAGAGGACAGAAAGGAACTGGGAGTGGCCCATGCTCCAGGAAGACAAAACTACAACCAAATAACACATAAATGAGGACTTTTTTGTAGCACAGGGGACACATTAAACATTTTCGAGGAACTTTTATGCAACTCGGGACATATTGGTCGCGAGAATGCAAAATCGGCGTGTTCGGCAACGCAAATCGAGTGAAAAGTCGTTATCGCGTTCCCGAGCCAGTACATTGAGCGCGCGAACAAGACAAAAAAGGTACGGTCGCGTTCTCACACGGTGCGACGTTACCAAAAGTACGCGAACAGTATTCCTAGGGTTACCTACTGGCAGGGAGTGCCATATTAGCTACACACAAGCAACCAAAAACTGAAAGTACCACCATTACAAAAAATGTGAAGCAATCCAAAGCCATACACGGTGTAATTAAAGTTACACCACAAAAATAGTTGATTAACTTGAATGCACCTATGGCTGTGAGTAGTAGTACCTACAAAAGCCTTGGATGGCTATGGCAAAAGAAGAGAACCAGGGAAGGACACAGAAAATGGCCGCCTCCATAGGGCCAGGAGGACAGGGACACCCAAAAACAACATGGAAAAGGGATGCACCCAAAATGGCCTCCACCACATGGCAAAATCAGTCACAAAGGAAGCATACACAAAATGGCCGCCACCACATGGCCTGCCCACCAACAACAACATAGCAGAATCATCACAAAGGAAGTAAGTACACACAAAATGGCCCTCACCACTACATGAAAAGAAAGAGAGGACAGACAATAAATGCCTATGCCAAAGGGACAATGCTTAGCTTCACAAAATGGACACACCAGACACCACCCCCCAAATTGGTCACCCCAACCATAAACAAGAAATCATTACATAGAGGACAGAAAGGAACTGGGAGTGGCCCATGCTCCAGGAAGACAAAACTACAACCAAATAACACATAAATGAGGACTTTTTTGTAGCACAGGGGACACATTAAACATTTTCGAGGAACTTTTATGCAACTCGGGACATATTGGTCGCGAGAATGCAAAATCGGCGTGTTCGGCAACGCAAATCGAGTGAAAAGTCGTTATCGCGTTCCCGAGCCAGTACATTGACCGCGCGAACAAGACAAAAAAGGTACGGTCGCGTTCTCACACGGTGCGACGTTACCAAAAGTACGCGAACAGTATTCCTAGGGTTACCTACTGGCAGAAATTGACAGACCCCCAAAACCTGACATACCCCACACATAAACATAAGATTTTCTAAATCAAACCAGTCCATCCATGACTTTCTAATTAGAGGTACACCAGAAAAACAGTTGATTACCTTTCATGACCCTATGACTAGTACCTCTGGCCTACTGGCAGAGTAGGCCACAAGTTTGGAGGCCTATGGCAAGAGCAAGGTGGCTGGGAAACATAAAATGGCCGCCAACAACACATGGCCAGGCCAACCACAGAAAGTTATTACAATGAACTCAAACATGCCTACACCCTAACTACATGGAGTACTAGGGTCAGCTATTGGCTTAAAAAAATAAAAAACTTTTTAATTACACAAACAGAAATTCAACAGCAGACATTGCTATTGCATAATGATGACCATAATCCAATGCCAGCCATGATGTTTGTTTACAAACTTGAATAAAAATGTAAACACAGAATTATGATTTTACCCATGGGTACCTCTCTATGTAGCCTGGATGAAATTTAAAAAGAAATACAAGTTGGGACCTCATAAAAGTATAGGCACCCATCAATAATTTAAATCAAGGAATGAATACTGTAGTTAAAAAAATTTAAAATCAAACAAACACAAGTCTACAACATCATACTCACTCATACATTACTGAACTTACTTGAAAAAGAGAATTCAAAATCCAAAAGTCCTCAGTAAAATTCAAAAAAAGCAGTAATGCAGCCAACACACACAGAAAGTGATCCTGCCAGCTCAAAATCCAAATGAAAGTGACCACCTCATGGACAAAGCACTGGGAGGAGCCTGGTGGACAGGAACAGGAAGTTGTAAACTCCAGAGCTCTTCCTCCTTAATATTCAAAAATAGAGTAGAAACAGAAAGAGGACTCCTTCCCCCCAAAAAATACATCCAAAGGTACAACTTTGAGGGGTTTTTCACTTGTTTGCTAACCAAAATGGTAATTTATTATTATGGTTTAACTTTTAACATGCTCGCGAGTTATTCTGTGCAAGATTGCAGGTTCTGCGTGTTCGGCAACTCGATCTTACCAACAAACATACTCGCGCGTCCTTATGGCTTTATCGCGCTTCCAATGACGTTATCGCGTTCGCACAGCTGCACGAAAGGGTTTACAAACATGGTGGCAGACGCGACCGGGAAAAAGCGAACGCAGAACCAAGGTAAGCCATTGCCGCGCACGCGATAATGCTATTTAGCGCGCGACAATGTTATTTAGCGCGCGACAACTACGCTCCGCACCGGATAGCGGAGTTATCGGCAGCTACGCGAACTCCGCGGAACGCGGAGTTGCCAAAACTCCGCAAACGGAGCGTAGTTCTTCGCCCAGGGTTAATTCAGATGTTTCACACATTTGCCATAAATTCTGAATGTTAGCACTCTAGTTGCTCATTAGATCATTGTAGTAAAACTACTGCTCACCAGGGTAGTCTGCTGCTGGTATTCAAAGTGCATGTTTCAGTCTGCATGTCAGAATTTTTTTAATGAAATAGGAGAGGATTTGAGAAGTCAAAATGTGCCCTAATTTTTCTTTCTACAGCACTAATCATAATTTCTATGGTAAAATGAACCCCCGTATTTTGTTCCTTTGCAAATTAAATGTTTTAAGTGTTACCACTTTATTCCAATCAAGATGACTTCAGGTGTGCCATACTTTTGTCATAAGTAAAACTGTTGGCGATCTAGTTGTTCTTTAGAACACTCTGGGACATTCTGTCATTGGGCTATACTTGGGCTACATCTGGGGGATATTTGTGCTACATTTGGGCTCTTTTGTCTCTGGTGGCCATCTTGGGAGACTTATTTGTTATGAAGTTTCCTAATTTCCTCATTTACTACAGTCTCCTCAGTAGGAAATACTTTCAGTGTTCTACTTTGATTACATCAAGAAGGCATTCAGATGTAACACACTTTTGCCATGAATTCAGAATGTTAGCACACTAGTTGCTTATTAGATCACTGTAGTAAAGCTACTGCTCACCAGGGAAGTCTGCTTCTGGTATTGAAAGTGTATGTTTCAGTCTGCATGTCAGAATGTTTTAATGACATAGAAGAGGATTTGAGACGTCACTCAAAATGTGCCCTAATTTTCTTTCAGAAACACTAAACATACTTTCTATGGTAAAATGAACCCCCTCATTTTGTTCCTTTTTAAATTAAATGTTTTCAGATTTACCACTTCATTCCAATCAAGATGGCTTCTGGTGTGCCATACTTTTGTCAAAAGTAAGACTGCTAGCGCTCTAGTTGTTCTTTAGAACACTCTGGGATATGCTGTCATTGGGCTATACTTGGGCTACATCTGGGTGATATTTGGGCTACATTTGGGCTCTTTTATCTCTGGTGGCCATCTTGTGAGACTGCATGTCAGCATTTTTAATGAAATAGAAGAGGATTTGAGAAGTCACTCAAAATGTGCCCTAATTTTTCTTTCTGCAGCACTAATCATAATTTCTATGGCAAAATATACCCCTCATTTTGTTCCTTTTTAAATTAAATGTTTTAAGAGTTACCACTTTATTCCAATCAAGATGGCTTCAGGTGTGATATACCTTTGTAATAAGTAGGACTGTTAGCGCTCTAGCTGTTCTTTAGAACACTCTGGGTAGCTGTAGTAAAACACAAAGGAATCAAAAATTAGCTAGCATTCGCGCCAAGAATTTTCAATTCTATTAAGGACACGGAGGCGAGGATTATGCTTCTCTTTCTTTACTGTAATTTCACAGCAGCCAATAAACATACAGTTTAAGAAAAATAAACTACCTAGGCCATGATGCTTAGCCTTAGCCATGCCTCCATGAGCCCTATAAGAGTCCTGGTAACATTCCCAGCGTCCTCTTTCTTTGCACAAACTTGCAGAATAAGTCCAACAACCAAAAGTCTATAATATTCTCCAACAGGTAATAACAGAGAACACTGTTCCAACTTCATTCTTCAACGGAAGACTCTTCATTCAGATTTCTTGTCTTTGCCTGGAAAAAAGGAAAATATAACAACCCGTAATTCCTGTATAAAACAGCCTTAAACATATCAGAACGGGTGGGTAAGCATGATCATACATTTCAACATAGCCGGTGGGATAATCCTCGCCTCCGTGTCCTTAATAGAATTGAAAATTCTTGGCGCGAATGCTACCTAATTTTTGATTCTATTACAGGACCGGAGGCTTCAGATTATGCTAGTTTAACGCTGTATCAAAAACAACAGATGTAAAGTCTCCCACCGGTTTATAATAAAACTGTTTGAATGTCGATTCAGACGACCAATCAGCAGAATGCATGATATCCTGAATGTTAGCTCCCAATAAATATGACTTCGAAGCCATGGCACCACGCACAGAGTGCGCCCCAAACAGTTGAACTTCAACACCAGCTTCCTTCATGACAAACTTAAGCCATCTTGCAATAGTAGCCAAGGACACAGGTTTAAATGGCTTTTGAACAGCAATCAAAAGTTGCGTGACACCAGCTGGTCTCAAAGAACTAGTACACTCCTCGTAAGCTTTCAAGCATTGGATCACACATAATTTGGAATAAGTAGGGAAAGCATTATAATCAACCTGTCTAGAAAGGGTCTTTGTACGACCTGTAATGGTAAAAGAAACTCCCTACGGAGTAAATACTCTACCTGTAACCTCCAAGGCGCGTACATCCGACGATCTCTTGCAAGCTGACAAACATAATAGCATGGCTAATTTTGCCGATAACTGTTTTCTGGATAGCGAGTCATTAGCGAGCCAACTATCAAGGAGTTTGATGACCAAAGAAACGTCCCATAGCCCAGAATACTTGGGCTTGGGAGGATTCAGGACACGTATGCCCTTGAGGAGTTTGCATACCAGAGGGTACATACCCACCGGTTTTCCGTCAATGTGAGTATGTCCCGCGGAAATGGCCAACCGGAAGTTGTTCACGGATCTATAGGCCAGACAGCTTGCCGCTTTGTCCAACAAAAAATTTACGATATGTGAAAGTCCTGCCCCCACGGGATCCAAATCCCGTTCCACGCACCAACATAACCAACCCTTCCAGGCTGAAGAATACCTTTTTCTCGTGGAAGGGGCCCGGCCTGCTTGATATAGTCACTAGCCGTTCCTGAAACTCCAGGCAAACTCCATTGTTGCCTGAAAGCCTCCATGCCATCAGCGATATTCTTTGAGACAAGATCAACGGATGCTGTTCCCGCAGAGGTCGTAGGAGGAGATCCTCCGACCACTGGAGCATCCTGGGAAGGGCGCAGCACATCCCCAATAACATCGGGAAACAGGGCTGCGATCTCCACAGAGGTGTCACCAGGACCACCTCCGCCTTCTGTTTGGTAATGTGAGAGGCCACTCGTGGAATCAGAAGAAAGGGAGGGAATGCATAGTTCACTGTCACCATCCAGTCCTGTAGTAACGCATCCGTTGCTTCCGCTGCTGGATCCGGCCTCCAGCTGAAGAACCTGGGAAGCTGACGGTTCAGCCTGGATGCGAATAAGTCGATCTGAGATGGGCCCCATAGATCCTGAAGCCAGCTGAACACTGTGGGAAGCAGCTGCCAATCGCTGTAATCCCGAAGATGTCTCGAGTTCCAGTCCGCTATCACGTTGGACTGACCCGGAATATACTCTGCTATAATCGTGAATGATGATTGAGACAATAATGCCAAAAATCCTTGGCTATCTCCACCAACATGGACGATCTCGTCCCTCCTAGCTTGTTTATGTAACGCACCGCCGAGACGTTGTCCATCCGAAGGAGGATGCAACAAGAGGTCTGTTGCGGTGAGAGGGACTTGACGGTGAAGGAGCCCGCGAGGAGCTCCAGGCAATTTATATGGAGTTCTTGCTCTTGCGGAGACCACCTCCCGCCTGTAGAAACATCTCCACAGCATGCCCCCCAGCCCCAACGGCTGGCGCCGAACTCGATGACTATCTCGGGCAGAGAGCCGAAGATGGCTCTGCCGTTCCATGCTTCCACGTGGCTCAACCACCAACGCATCTCGTCTCTCACCTCCTGAGACAGAGGGACCAGATCTGAATAAGACAGACCTCTCTGGAGATGCCGAATTTTGAGTCTTTGCAACGCCCTGTAGTGTAGAGGGGCCGGAAATATCGCCTGGACGTATGATGCCAATAAACCCACTACTCTGGCAATCGTCCTGAGCGAGATCACCAGTTTGCTGAGAAGGGATGCAATCTCCTTCTTCAGGTCCTTCAACTTGGACCGAGGCAGACTGAGTTGCGCCGACTGTGAGTCGATCACAAACCCTAGAAAATCCATCGACTGAGATGGGATCAGGGCCGACTTGGCTTGATTGATCACAAACCCCAGAGCTTGGAGAAGTGAAATGGTCATCTGAAGATGTCGCAATACTATATCCGGGCTTTGGGCCATGATCAGGATGTCGTCGAGATATATTATCATGCGCACCCCCTGCTCCCGCAGGTGCACGACCACCGGCTTCATTACCTTGGTGAAGCACCAAGGAGCCGAGGAAAGCCCGAAAGGAAGGGCTGAGTATTCGAACCACCGTCCGTTCCTCTGAAATTGGAGGAAACGGCGATGAGGAGGGTAGATGGGAATCGAAAGATAGGCGTCCTTGAGATCCAAGCGCACCATCCAATCGTTTGGTTGTAAAAGATCTGTCAACAAATGGATCCCCTCCATCTTAAAATGATTGTAGACTAGAAAATAATTGAAGTCCCTTAAATTCAACACTAGCCTGTGGCCACCACCCCTATTCTGCACTAGGAAGATATTGCTGCAAAACCTGTGTGTGTTGTACTCGCACTCGGCTACGGCTTGTTTGCAAAGCAATTCTTCTATCTCTTTGTCTATACAAATCCTCTCTGGTTGGGAAAAATGGAGAACCCTCGGGTGGTGTGCCTGCCTTGGTGTCTCGTAAAACTCCAGTCGGAACCCCTGAATAGTTTGTAGGACCCATGCGTCCTGAGTCAGGAGACTCCAAGTGTGAAGGAAGTGAATGGTGCGACCCCCCATTGGCATATGGAAACAATCTACTGTGCTTACCTGATGAGTTCTGGGCATGGAACCCTGCTCTGTTGCCTCCTCCTTGGTATCTGCCTTTGGAGTATGGACGTCGTGTGGGGTAGAATGTGCCACCTCTGGTTGAGTCCCAGTCTCCTCGACCTTGTCCGAAGTCACCTCTGGGGGGACCTTGATTGGCGAAGCGGCCTGGCGAGCGTCCCCTACCTCGTCCGGCCCTGTTTAAAAGGTGTTGCTGAAGCACACGCTTGATGCCGGATTGCGCCTTATCCAAGGAAGTGAAGGTGCCCACGTATTTGGAGACATCCTTCACGAAACGGTCGCCAAAAAGGTTGCCTTCCGCAAATGGACCAGGCTCCGCCGTCGCAAGCTCCGTCAGATTAGAGTCTATTCTCATCAAGAGGGACTTGCGTCGCTCTGTGGACACTGAGCAATTAGCGTTGCCTAATAAACAAATGGCACGTTGAGTCCAACCTGCCAATATATCAGGGTCAATTGGGACATTGTATTCCTTTGCTTTCAAAGCCATCTCCAGGATTTTTGCCATCGGTCCTACGACATCAAGCATTTTATCCTGACAACCGCGCCAGGCTTGGTCTAACCCCTTTTTCGGGTCCTTAGCGACCTTCTTCAGGAATGTGAGAAGGCTAGGGTCTATTTCTGGAGTCTCCGCCACCTTATGGGCAAGGTCGGGACGAGGACATTCCGATCGAAGGCGGTTCCGAACCTCCTTGTCAAACCCCTTCCTAATATTTTGTTGAAGGTACTCCGCCACAGCAGGGGCTGGAACCCAATCTGACGATCGAGGGTGAATAATGTCAGAGGGGTTGAAGGTAAAGGGAGTATTAGGAGGAGGATCTGATGCCGAAGCGACGTCTTTCTTAGCCTTCTTCTTCGGTGGCTGTTCCTCATCTGTATCCGTGGTGTCAGTTCCAGTGGTAGTAGTGGTGTCAGTGTCCACATAATGCTGCTTACTGGTAGCCTTGCCACCGGCCGGGTAGGCATGATCCTACCCAGGTGCAGACGGGAGGGAACTTAAAGCGCCTGAATGTGGCCATTGATCAGTAAGAGGTGTCTTGGGAGCTGGTGGAGTCTTTTTAGTGGACTTATCTTTAGTAAACTCATGGCGCTTAGCGAAGCTCTCCAGCTGCTTAGTTATCGGTTTAAGCGCAGCCACCAATGCTTGATGCACAGTTGCAGGAACTGCGCTTTCCACTGCCTTGCTGACAGAGGCCTGGACAGAAGCGTCCAAAGCCTCAACATTTTTGTCCTCCACAGCAGCAGCCAGCTGCTCCTCATAAGTTTCTTCCCCCGCCTCCTCATCGAAATACACCCACTCCTCCATATCCAACAACAGTGGGGTTAAATAAATGAAAATTATACAAGAGCTAGGCATTAGGGGAGTCGGGGGGGGGGGGTCAGCCCTATGCACACAGTCCAATACTTGAGTAACCAGTACCAGACCCCCTCAGCAGGTGCTGTAGTCAAATTCTTTCAGCCCAAAGGGCGTAGGAGCCAAGATAAAATATATATGGAGCATGTGCTCACTCCAATAAGGCATAAACTGTTATTCCAACCAGTTAGGCGTCACTCTCCACCAGCTCTATGAAAAACGCAGTAAATAATGGTGGAAAAACGGCAAAACGAAGGGTGCAGCCCAACGCGCGCCCAAATCCTACCAAAACATAGCCCAATGGGCGCGCGTCACGATGCATACGTCGGCCGAGAGGTTCACGGCTCCCAAGCGCGTTCGGGCGATGAGGGAAGCCCATGCGCTACCTGCCGGTGAACACAGGGCGACCGGAGGTTAGATAAGACCGCTGCGCGGCCGGATACCTATGCGCGCTGAGGCACTCGCTCAGAGGAGATCGAGGATACAATCAGAGCAGAGCTCCGTCCCAGTGCGCAGAAGCGCTGACAACAATGCCGCGTAGCGCGGTCCCTGTAACGCGGGAAGCACCCGCGAATTCAATACTCAAACCAAGCAATAATAAAACTGTAAAACAGACAATAATGCAACGCACACAGCGTGCCCAGTTGTGCAAATAGGATTCTAAGAGCTGCACACACAGTACATCAATATTCATGAAAGAAAAAATCAGTAGAATAAGGAGCATGGCACTTATCTCTTGCTGTGTGAGCAGCAAAGAAAGAGGACGCTGGGAATGTTACCAGGACTCTTATAGGGCTCATGGAGGCGTGGCTAAGGCTAAGCATCATGGCATATGTAGTTTATTATTATTAAACTGTATGTTTATTGGCTGCTGTGAAATTACAGTAAAGAAAGAGAAGCATAATCTGAAGCCTCCGGTCCTGTAATAGATTCATTAAGAAAAATGGGGTAACCCGTAAGGTATGGACCTGGGCATATTATGATATGAAAAAAACAATGGTCCTAATCCTATTGATTGTATGAATTGACTCAATCAATTATTGTTTCTGGATTTCTAACAGTAAAGAGCACCACAATCAAGTCTACTCTAATTTACTCAATAATCTTAGTACAGAATGAAAATTAGAAAAATAGCCACTACGACCAAGGGCAAAGGATACAATGTATTTAATTCATTGTTTCATCTTTTCAAATTCATTTTTTATAAACAATGTATTATTTCAAATAGGTAAAAACAGGTGGTTGCCCGATTAGAGCGTGCAGAGAAAAGAGTGATTAGAGTGTTAAGTAAATGAGAGGGAAAAGGTATTCACAGTGGTAGTCAGGACAGATTCACATTATTTATCAAACAATACCGGACATGTAATTCTTGCCGTATTGAGTACCTGGCCAAACATAAAATTCTTTTTAAACCATTGCAGTCAAAAAGTTGTTACATTCGGACATATATGTCAATAGGATTAGGACCATTGTTTTTTTTCATATCACTGTAATAGAATCAACTGATAGTCTCTGTCCTTGTTGGATGTACATGTTTTACTGAGAATGTCAGACTTCATTCTCACATGACTGAGAAAGATAATGTGAATTTACAGAAAATATGCTTTCAGTTTAGCTTATAGATCCCCTTCCAAACCACTGTGGGAAAAGCATGAGATAATAGTTTTCTTTCAAACATGATTCATGATATCCCAGCAGAAGGCTTTTTCACATGGTAAAATCACTTTAGAATACACCACAATTCCTAAAATGAGTATGGTGCCATCAACAAACTATTTATAATGTAACTAAAGGCCTAAAACCTTCTATTGACTGCAATGCTTTTTAATGAGGTGCTATCATGTATATTGGTCCCAAGATGGCTGCCAACACTTCTTGGATGAAGTGCTGACAGCCAATCAGATCTCAGGATGAGATGTGTGGTTAGGCTCCGCCCATATTTATATATATTTTTTCTTTTGATTTTCTCAGGAACTACTGGAGGGATTTACACGATTTAACCAAAAGCGTGATCTGCGTACCAGACCCTACCATTTTCCAAAATTTGGTGTAATTCTGTTCAGCGGTTCGGGCTGTAGCCGTGTCTAATCGTCCTATGGAAATTAACATGGGGGAAAACACGTTTTGGGACCCCCCTTTTTTCTCGGCCCCCGCTTGACGAATCTTCCCGAGACTTTCAGGGAAGGAGCCGAGCGGGCCATTGAAGTAATCAGGGTTCCCAAGGCCTACATGCTCCGTAGATAACCCACTTACACTCAAGAACTGTTGGCACGGAAACTGTAAAAGTCAAAGAACAAGTTTATTAAGACCCCATGGGGTGGTGGTACACTCATACAGCACCCTTCGGTAATGCAAGAGGTATCACACCGAACATCGGTGTGACCCCGTCTTTTATACAGTTTTCAGGTAATCAAGATAGGCGGCACAAAGTTACAAGACATTATGTACATATATGGTCATGTTTTGGAACTCAGCCAGCTCATTGGATGGTTTACAACTCCGCTGGTCAGTGTGGCGGCACATTCCTAAGGGGTGACTGGTCAGTGGGGACTGCGCATGTACGAGCTTGTCCAGTACTAAAAATAGCCTGTTGCTGGGCAAACTGAAATGGTCAGTGGTACGGACAACAGACTAAAGGGCACGCTAGCCACGAGGCCGCTCATGATCTAAGATGGCCGCCGTAACATTCAAAATGGCGTTTTCATGTATAGCCAAGTTAAGCAGGAAAACGTGTAGTTTCAGCTAATCGCTAACGCAGTCATATCAAATACGACAGACAACCCTTTTAGCGTTTAGCTGAAGCTACCTCATAATGAACATAATCAGGATGTTCGTCCTCAATGTCTATTAACATTATTTGCGTCACTTCTTTATGAAGCATCATTTTGTCATGAGCAAGAGCTCGTCTTGATGGTACACAAGCTGATAAACACATAGAACATAAAGCTGGGCCACATTGGATACACAAGCACACAAAGAACAGTGCCCCTACAATGATACATAGAATCGTTAACAGTTTCCAGCCCCAAGCAGTAAGTATTGACCAGAACCATCCTGAAAGTGTCCAAGTTCCATTGTCCGGGTGTATTTCAGCTGCTATTTTATGCAGCTTCGATATGGCATCATAAACAGATGGTGAATTGTCAGGTATGTACACACAGCAGCTACTTCCGATAATTCTACATGCCCCCCCACGGTCAGCTAGAACTACATCCAACACCATCCTATTTTGGAGCGTAACGATCCTAGAAATCTGAAGTTCCTCAGTAATATTCCCAAGTGCAGTGGCAGTATCATTTGCTACAGCCTCAACAACACGTGTCAATCGTCTTATTTTCTGACTGTTCAATGCGGCCCCCACAAAGGAAAACAGTCCCAAATTGAAGTCCACATACTGCTGCAAGGCAGTATCAGTCTGGTCGATGTCATCCAGAACAACAGTCCGCTTGACTCTATTCAGGACAAAGTCGTGATACAGGACATAGTCATTGTGATACATCGGCGGGGCAATGAATACAGGGGGTAGTACAAACGATACATAACACGTGCCTAACCATCCCAATGGAAGCTGATGATAACCTTTCGTTCCACAAATGAAATACGTATTTCGAGATGCTACAAACGAGATGCCATTCGGACTATCAAAAGTAAGTGTGGTATTGCATTCACTTTTCCCTACCGGAATCGAACCTTTATTTCTTATACACAAATCGGCTTTAGTAGCGATGACATTGATAACATGTGAGCTAGATACATTGATATTTCGTTGATTGCTGTACACACGCGGGGCAGATATGTTATCGGGCCGGTACTCCTCCCATTCAAATCGAGTACCCTCAGCCCGTGGAAACCCATCCTTGTCATGGAAACATATTTTATTCAAACGAAAAAGCACCCCCCCTTTCGTTGGCCATCTCAGAGTAAAGAGGAGGGTGTACCAGGCATTGCAAGATCCATTATGTGAGAACGGGAGTGGAATGAGTGGGGTGCCCCCTTTCTTCTGGTGCCCCGGCAACATCCCACACACTCAGCAATTGGAAGTATTAGTCATATTATGCATGTGATGGAGAATCTGGATAAAACTGTTGTTCAGATACGTTTGCCGATGCCGTTCTTCATGGTAGGGTAAGGTAAAGTGAAAATGTTCAGATGGAGCCGGGGTAGTCGGCAGCAAATGTTCACGTGCAGGTACCATAAGTTCAACTACCCAGGCTATTACGGCTATCACCACAATAGTCAAGACAAAGAGAATGGCACCTAGTATTCGTTTGTCTCGTGAGGCAGATGACGCCATAGTTCAGAAAAGTTCTTACAAAGTCTCAAATAGTTCAAATTGTTCACAAAGTCTCAAATACACATGTGTGTATACCTAAAAATGAAAAATACGGTGCTGAGCTCCGAGGTAGCCGTTGTTTTCTTCTCCGGGCCAAGACGGGTGTCGCTACACTGGACAGAACTGACCCCCCCCCCCTTGGAATTCCCGGTCTCCGTTTCACAAACCCCAGAGCGGTAACCAACCAGTCATGAAAAAAAACAAAAATCTTCTTATCGTGGCCGCAAATTGTAGCGCTCTCGTCCAGCAACAGCGTGGTCCGGGAAGGCTCCCTCTACTTCGGCCGACGTCACAGCTGGGCTCTTTTCTTTCTCCAGAATCTCTTTGTAGTCAGTCAACACAGCAGGATTCACCAGATTAGGAGAGACACGACGGCAGTGTGTCGAGTGCACCCACCGCTTCCTGTTGGTCACTCGTACAGCGGTCCGGGTCGCCAGGAGGACCTGCTCGGGGCCCTTCCACCTCGGCTCCAAACTGCTCGCCCTCTCAAACGACCGAATCATGACATGGTCGCCGGGGCGAAGATCATGGCCCTCTCCAGTAGAGTTGTCAGGGAGCGCTTCTCGAACCTGTTGGTGAATAGAAAGCAGATCATTTGTTAATCGTGCCAAATAATCGCTCATCATTATACAAGGCACATCATGTATCAATCGCGGCTTGGGCACCCCCCAGATCTTCATAGGGCGACCAAACACCACCTCATATGGTGTGAGGCCAGTTCGTGAATGGGGTACTGATCTAAGAGAGAGCAGTGCTAGCGGCAAAGCATCAGGCCACTTCAACGACGTGGATGCCACAATTTTGGCCAATTTGAGTTTTAACGTAGCATTGTACCGCTCAACCAGACCTGCCGACTGAGGGTGGAACACAGCGTGGAACTTCTGCTGAATCCCTAACCCCTTCAGTACATACTCCACAAGCTTCCCAACAAAATGAGGCCCATTATCGCTCCACAAAAACTTGCAAACTCCAAAGCGAGGAAAGAATTCCCTAAGCAACACCTTAGCCGTTGTTAGGGCTGTATTGTCTTTCGTGGGGAAGGCCTCAACCCATTTGCTAAAGGCACATACCACCACTAGGACGTACTTCAGGTTGTTGCAGCGCTCGAGTTGGATATAATCCATTTGGAGTACCTCAAATGGTGCAGAGGGTGGAACGAACCCTCCTTTCGGAGTATGGGTCCCCTTTCCAGGATTGTGTTGTAAACATACCAGGCAGGTCTGCACTACTCTCTTAGCAGTATTAGCAATCTCGGGATGTTCCCAGACTTGTGTTAACAGTCGAGTGATTGCAAGAGCTCCGACATGCGCCAATCCATGTGTCATCTGGACCATCGCCTGCAAGTAAGCTGCAGGCAATTTCCATTTTTCCATGTCCTTGCTTCTCCAACAACCCTCATCATCTAGTACCCCATCTGCTGCCCATGCCGCAAGTTCTGATTCAGTAGCTGACTTCTGAATATCCAAGATTTCTGCTCTAGCATCACTCCATCGCTCAGCCTGTGATTGTGTCACATACATGGGGGAGTCAGTCCGAGACATAGCCGTTTGTCTCGCTATACTGTCTGCGAAGGCATTTCCTTGGCCCACTTTATCGGTAATCTTTTTATGGGCGCTACATTTGATTATCGCTACTTTCTTTGGGCAAAGCAACGTGTTTAAGAGATCACGCACCAGTTCTCCATGCATGATATGTACTCCGTGAGAAGTCAAAAACCCACGCTCTCTCCAGAGTAGCCCGAAGTCATGTGCTACTCCGAAGGCGTACCGGCTGTCTGTGTATATATTCACACATAGGCCCGCACTCAACTCGCAGGCTCTTGTTAAAGCTATCAGCTCTGCTGCCTGAGCCGATTTCTGTGGTATTCGTGCTGTTTCTACCACTGTCTTAAGTGTTGTGATCGCATAGGCTGCGGAAGTCGTACCATCTGGCAGCCTCAAACACGATCCATCAACCCACAGTTCCCCATCCACATCTGGAAGTGGAATATCCTGTAAGTCAACACGACCCTTTGTCTGTTCCTCGGTCAGGAAAACACAGTCATGATGTTGTTCTTCCTGACCCTCCTCGACCGGATAGGGCAATAAAGTGGCAGGGTTCAGGGTAGCGCATCTTTTCAGTGTGATATGTGGCGCCAAAAGTGTAAGCTCATATCCTGTTAGCCATGCACTCGTAAGATATTGGGTCTTTGTTTGATTTAACAGAGCATCTACTGCATGGGGAACTAACACCAACAGTTTGTGTGATAACACGATTCCCTCACTCTGCCGTATGGCTACTGCTGTTGCTGCCACTGCTCGAAAACACCCAGGCAACCCTCGTGCTACAGGATCAAGAATGGCAGAGAAATACGCACATGGTCTCTGCTTATCCCCGTGTACTTGCACTAACACTGACAACGCGCACCCATCGTTCTCGTGCACGTATAATGTAAAAAGTTTTGTATAGTCTGGTGTACCTAACACGGGTGCGGAACAAAGAGCCTGTCTCAATTGTTCAAAAGCATTCTGACATTCATCTGTCCATTCAAGGGGCATTGGTGTAGCTTTGGACAGTAACGCTAGCAAAGGTTTAATAATGTGTGAAAACCCCATGATCCACTGTCTACAAAAGGACGTTAATCCTATGAAGGCACGTACATCTCTCTGAGTGCGGGGGACTGGTGTGTCTAAAATTGCTTGAATTCGATCAGATGTTAATGCACGCCCCTCCTTAGACAAAAGATGACCGAGGTAGGTCACCTTGGGCCTACAGTATTGGAGCTTTTTCTTCGAAACCTTTTGATTGTTCTGTGCCAGAAAAGAAAGCAACGCAATTGTACTTTCTTCACATTGTGCATAAGAGTCTGCAGCGAGCAGAAGGTCATCCACGTACTGGATGAGGACAACGCCAGTCTGTAACTCAAAGGAATCAAGCTGTCTTTTCAAAGCCTGGCTGTAGATACTCGGGCTCTCAGTGTAACCTTGGGGAACACGACAAAATCTATACGATTTATTATTTAACGTGAAGCCAAACAAATATCTGCTATCAGGATGGACAGGGATGGAAAAGAACGCGTTTTTCAAATCAATTACACTAAAGGTCGTGGCCGTTGGTGGCACCAATGTAAGCAAGGTCGTAATGTCGGATACCACCGGGCATTGGGCAATGCAATTTTGTTAATCTCTCTCAAGTCAATAATAAACCGATAGACTTTGTCGTCAGTATCTCTCTTAAGGATCGGAAGAATAGGACTGTTACAAACATTATAAGGAGCCTCTTCCACCACTCCTGCAATGATCAAATCCTGAACAATGTGTGTCAAGGCAATTTCACCTTCTCTCGAAATCTTATACTGTGGGACTCGTGGTAGAGAGGCCCCCTCCTTAACAGTAATGTGAATAGGTGGAATACGCATCTCTCCCACATCGGTATCCGAGGTCGCCCATAACGTGTGTGGTAGAGAGGCCAAAACTGGAATGTCTAATATAGTACAAAACCTATCTGAGTCAGGATAATTGTCATTCAGGATAACCCACACTCCCTCAGGAGCGCACCGTATCGTTGCTCGAAAATATTTAAGCAAATCAATGCCCAGGATATTATCTGGTGTATGGGGCGATAACAAAAATTGACCAAAACTGAAAAATTTGTCAAGACAAAGTGCAAGGGGTTTTGACAATGGGCTAGGGGAGGGTGTGCCATCGAACCCTACACATGTTATCATTTCGCCAGACAGGGGAGCCCTCGGAACCAAGTTTTTTGACAAAGCGCTACGAGTAGCCCCTGTGTCGACTAGAAATTGATCAGTAGAACCCAGAATACCCGCTGTTACATATGGACCCTTCTGATCTACCGGCACTTCAATTGATTCCGTACCCCATCCTACGCAGTCCTATGCATGCACATAATCCTGGTGTTCCACATTCTCACCCTCCGATATCTGATATTGGTTTCGTCTATCAAACGTGTTTCGTTCGTCCTGGCCACGGCCCTTTTCCTCAACCCTTCCACGATCACCTCCGCTACCTCTCGCCCCCGCATAGCTGCCTCTCGACCTACCGCCTCCTCGACCACGCTGGCTACGCTGCTCACGAAGTACCGGACAATCATCAGCCCAATGCCCAAACTCTTTACAATAGGCACATTGATCCTCCGCTATATCCGTACGACCATACGACGCATTTCCTCCGCCACGTCTACCTCTATCAGTCCCTCTACCCTGTGTTCCCCGAACCTGTGCCAACATCACCTTCGTTTTCAATTCTTTCGCCTTCTTATCAACACTTTCTTTAGCCTCCAACTCCTGCCGCTCATAATACTGAGCCATAGTTAACAAAGACGCAGGGGTCGCCGTGGCCCAGGAACTTTCACTCGATTTCAATCGCTTTGCAATCTCCGGTAGGAGATTAGCCACATACTTATCTACGAAAAAGATGCCTACCCGTATCGTCTGTTAAAGATTGACCACTGTTATCATGAAATGCCTCCTCGAAACGTGTAAAGAAATCTGAAACCGTTTCATCAGGCTTTTGTTTGCACGAAGCTAACATGGTCCAATCAATTTTTTAGAAGGAACAAGTGTTTTTAGTTTAGTCAGGATAGCCGCCGGAAGGTCTAAAATCAGGTCACATGGCTTACATGCAGGTTCCCTATCTAAATCTGCTTGATTTATTTCTTTCCATGTCCCCCCCAGTATTGTTTCATCATTATTTTTACGAATTTGTCTCCACATATCAGGTGGAAGAATTAACCCGAAGAACAGATCTATATCAACAAGAGTCATCACACAAGACGAAATGGCCCCTTCCACCCCTTCATAAAATGCAGCCGGATTTTTCCGAGGGTCAGGTAAAGAATTTTTCAATGCCATAACATCTGCTCTATTCCAAGGAGTATACACCCAGTTATATATAAAATATCCCTTCGCATCCTTAGACAATTTATCATCATCTGTACCTTGCCCTTTAGGAGGGACATACAAAGGTGCGGCTTCACGCATAGGCATAACATGCAGTGCAGGACTCTTATCTGAACCCCGGAGAGAACACTCCTTAGACCGCTCGCTAGACTCCGGCCCGGACTCCTTTTGTTTCTTTTTCCGCTCCTCCCGCAATCTGGTGGTCTCATCTCGCAGCTGGACCAGTTGCTTGAAAAGGTCATCAACATCTGTAAGAGCAAATAAACCTTTATCCAGATTCTCACGATGAACTGACACAGCTTTAGATTCTAACGTATCTGAAAGTTGACGATACGCGGTAACAACTTCGTCCGCCAAAGTAGACAGAAAATACAGTCATTCCTGATCCGTCCAACTACCCCTTTCCGTAATCACCTCAGACTGAGAAACACAGTTCTTATTCACTTTACGAGCCCAACTACGTAAATGTGCGGACCTCTCCGCAGTAAACCTGAGAGCGGATACACCCTTCTTTTCCGGCTTATCCTGTCCATCATCTTCCGAATCTGCATCTGGAGCCGTAGGCAAAACGTACGGAGGCGGTGACCGATCTAGCAATGAAAAATCATCAATTTCATTATTAAGGACAGGATAAAGCGGTCGGCGAATAGGAAATTGACCAGTCGTTTGCAATTTACGTTCCCGTTCCTCCCTCTCTCTTTTCTCCTGAGCCTCTTTTTCCTCAAGCTGTAAAGCCTTATCTCGAGCAGCCTTGCGCTGCTCTTTGTCCGCCAAGGCAACTTCACGCTTCATTCGTTCACGCACCGCTTTCTCCCACATTCGCACACAATCAAACATATTTTGTCTAGACCTGCGTTGAAACAAACATTGTTCCACAAACTGTACTTTACGTAAATCGAACGACCCATGTAGAGGCCATTGCAATTCAGGATCAGATTTGGTGTACTTATGCCATAATTTGCTGTACATTATAGGGGGAAGGCCAAATTTAATATACATATCCCTGTTTGGTGTTCCTTCTGGGGGAGCCGGCTGTGCTTCTGCTAACCTAATTGTGGTACCATTTCCAAGACAGCACATCCCTCGGAGTGTGCTTAAAACAGGCATGTTCAAAAAGTATCACGAAAACGTGACACCGTATAAAATGGCACTTACAGTACTTCACACAAATGTGCCGCTCAGAGGGAAAAAAACAAAGTTAGAGAAACATCTCTACATGCCTGCCTATGTGAAGTGCACTACACATATAGATTCATAGTTCACAAATTCACAAACGTTAGCTAACTCAAATCAAAATCATAGGTCATAGGACTCCGGCAAGCGTCCGAAGACTACCTTACCGATCACAAATCATAGAACTTCAGTAAGCGTCCGAAGACTACCTTACCGAACACAAATCATAGAACTTCAGTAAGCGTCCGAAGACTACCTTACCGAACACAAATCTTACCCAAAATCTCAAATGTCCAGATTCCAACTGCCAAGGTCTTGTGATCAAATCAGCCAAACGGCACTTTCCCAGCAACGCAGACGATCGAAAACTCAGTCGGAGACCGGCGCCACCTGGAAGGTCAGATCAGAAGGAAAGGAAGAAACACCGTGGGTGCCAAGACTCGGGTCACTCAGTGGCAGCGCGCGTCCGTGGCGAGTTTCCAAGCCTTCGTCACGACCTCTCCTTCGGGCATCCGAGTCGCCGATGAGTCCCTTCGCGGTCGCCAATTTGAAGTAATCAGGGTTCCCAAGGCCTACATGCTCCGTAGATAACCCACTTACACTCAAGAACTGGGGCTTTATTCCGGACAGGCAGCTCAATGAGCTGACCTTTCAAGTGGTGGCTGCCATTGATGTAGCTCAAGAAAAGAAACTGCCTCTGACCATAGTAGCAGTAGACGCCGCGAAGGCATTCGACCAAGTTGACTGGAACTACTTGTGGTTGGCGATGGAAAAATTTGGCTTTCCGACGAACTATATAACAGCCATTAAGCTTTTATACTCAGACCCAACAGCAAAGGTCCTAGTAAATGGTTCTCTGACAGAGCAGTTTCATATCTCCAGAGGCACTCGTCAGGGATGTCCCCTATCCCCCCTTTTGTTTGACTTGTATATAGAGCCCTTCGTTTGTTTATTAAGAGCCGATCCAATAATTAAACCCTTTAAGATTGCGGAAATGGAGTTTAAGTTGGCTTTGTACGCGGATGACTTGTTAATGTATACTATAAATCCGGATGTGGCAATCCCCAGACTATTAGATCTTGCAATGGGGTTTGGTAACATTTCGGGGTACGCAATTAATGCTGAAAAGACGGAAATAATGGAATGGAACCAGCAGTCTAGCTCGTTAGGGAAGAAGAATAAAATGAGGTACCTGGGAATCCATTTGGTTAATGAGATAGATGAAATCCCCAAAACTAATCTAGAAAGGATCATTAAAGATACAATTGCTCTATTGCAACGTTGGTCCTCTCTGCCTCTAAACATATACGGGAGAGTGAATCTCCTGAAAATGATAGTGCTCCCTAAGGTTACTTTTCTATTTAATGCCATCCCATTATCCTTTCCAGCACCCTTAATTAAAAAACTACAAGGAAAACTGGGCTCATTCATTTGGAATGCCAAAGGCCCTCGCATAGCATGGAAGAAATTAAGAAGGGGTCTCAAGACAGGAGGACTCGCCTTTCCAGATTTAATGCTGTATTGCCACGCTTTTCATTTTAAGCATTTTAGAATTATGGCGGGTCATATGGACCAATCATCAATGGGGCTGCTATTCTCTGTGCTATTAAAGGAGGTTCCTCAGGGTTCCAGTTTTTTTCTTTATAAGTTTGGGGACCCAAAATTCTTTAAAAAAGTAAGGTTGAAGATCTTAAGGTCAGCCTTGAAAAATTGGGTATTTGTAAGGATTAAACTAAACATTGCCTATTACGCGCCGCAGGCACCCATATGGGACTCACCAGGCCTCCCAGCCTGCCTTAATGATCAACTGTCACTACCTTTGAAACAGGCAGGGCTGCAGAGGTGGGGAGATCTGCAGGGAGATGGCCAACTCTTAAGCTGGGACGCATTGTCCAATCTAACTGGGGGGGCCCTGACGCGGTTTAAATACTACCAATTGTCAGGCTGGTGGACAACGAGATCTGGGATACCTAATGATAATAACCCCCCTAACCCTAAATTTGATGCGGTAGCTAGAAGGGGTAAGTGGAAAAGCCAAATATCTTTTTGGTATTCGGCAATGTTAGAAGGGGAGGATGTGACGGAGGCTGAAATTAGTAAATTGTGGTGTAACGCCCTCACCCCGACTAACGGGCCTCTTTTGGATTCTTGGCGCGACTCCTTCAGGGTGCTGAATGCCGTAATCAAGCCGGCTGCGTTGAAAAGGAATCACCTATACACTATGTATAGGGTTTATATAACTCTGAAGAAATTGGCAAAATTCTCAAATATTGACTACAATTGCCCAAGGTGTGGCCTCTTGAAGGCTGACGATGTTCATATGCTTATGGATTGTCCTGATTTAGCGGAATATTGGGGGAAGATAAAGAAATTTCTGGAAGAAGTCCTCTTAATGCCTATAGCACTCCCAAGGTTCACAGTCATGTTTGGGCTTGTGATGAACTATCAAGTTAATGACTTTCCCACCAAATTTGTATTTTTTATCATCCTCTTAGCAAGGCGCGAGATTTGTAGGGCATGGAAAGATCCAACTCCCCCAACCTTTGCTAATTGCCTGAGGCAGATTATGTTAACCTGTAAATCAGATGTGGCATGCGATCCCAGAAGCATGACGAATGTGTGGGCAGCCTTGGTGGCATGGCAATCTCGATGATTGGTTTTCCAATGATTTGTCTGGAGCCCTGCTGGTTCCCCGTACTCCTAAGTAGCAAAGGGCGCACACGGATCGGTGAAAGAAAAGGAGTTTGGAGGGGAAGGTAGTGGCTACTTGAGGGTACGGGCAAACCAACTTGCATCAGGCCAAAACCAACGAGGGTCGGTGCAGAACGGCCAGCAGTGCATGGAGGAGCCAGTGTCCCATCAAGAGTTCCATCTGTGATATATGAGGATTACCAAAAAAAAAAAAAAAAAAAAAAAAAAAGAACTGTTGGCACGGAAACTGTAAAAGTCAAAGAACAAGTTTATTAAGACCCCATGGGGTGGTGGTACACTCATACAGCACCCTTCGGCAATGCAAGAGGTATCACACCGAACATCGGTGTGACCCCGTCTTTTATACAGTTTTCAGGTAATAAAGATAGGCGGCACAAAGTTACAAGACATTATGTACATATATGGTCATGTTTTGGAACACAGCCAGCTCATTGGAGGGTTTACAACTCCGCTGGTCAGTTTGGCGGCACATTCCTAAGGGGTGACTGGTCAGTGGGGACTGCGCATGTACGAGCTTGTCCAGTACTAAAAATAGCCTGTTGCTGGGCAAACTGAAGTGGTCAGTGGTACGGACAACGGACTAAAGGGCACGCTAGCCACGAGGCCGCTCATGATCTAAGATGGCCGCCGTAACATTCAAAATGGCGTTTTCATGTATAGTCAAGTTAAGCAGGAAAACGTGTAGTTTCAGCTAATCGCTAACGCGTTCATATCAAATACGACACCATCTGCTTTGAGAAATTCGCGAAGACTCAAGAACCGGCGCCAAAGTTATTGCCAATGGAATGTTGCAGATTTCCTATGGAAACTAGGTCCTAACTATAATTACCTACTGGTGACCGCCAGTAGGTAATAGATAGAAATATAGGTATACTAGCAGCCCACCCCAGCGTTGCCTGGGGCAGAAAGGGGTTGGGGGCAGCATTTGAGGCTTGCGTGCAGCCCGCCCCGGCCCCCGCCCGCCACAACATTGTCTGTGAGCCTGCGCCCAACCTCCCTCCAACCCTCCCCGTCCCCCTCTCCCTCCCGCCCCAGCCCGGCCCGGACCGGCCCCCTCCCGCCCCGGCCGACCCCCTCCCGCCCGTGTCCCGGAGAGCCACATCCTTACCTCAGCCGCCGGTCCCGATCCAGGCGCCCCGCCCGCACAGGCGCCCCCACACAGGCCGCCACTTCGCCCAGCAGCAAGCAGGGCAATCCTCCCAGCAGGTTGCGATCTTCGCCGCCATTTCAGGAAGTGTTCAGGAAGTGTTGGGAGCGCAAATGATATTATCACGCAGACGTCGCGGCCGGCGCTACTTGCAAGGGACTACTTTCTTTTTATTTCTACATTTTTTAAACAACGTATATTTTTTATTTTTAATAGCCTATGTCCTTCTGCTTGCCCTGAGGTTTTCAAAGATGTCTTGGGTGTTTTGATTGGTGGTGTACTTTTCGAGTTTACCTGTCTCAAAGGACACAGTTCTCTCTTTATAATAGTAGTATAGATAGATAGATACTCACTGAAACAACCAAAGGTTACAAAACCAGAGAAATTCAGCAGTTATAATTAG